>NC_069505.1:24435961-24798461 GCF_027579735.1 Bombina bombina
GATAGGTAGATAGATAGATACAGATAGATTGAGTGATAGATAGATAGATAGAGCTAGATAGATAGATAGATAGATATATAGGTAGATAGATAGATAAATATATAGATGAATAGATTGATTGATGATTGATAGATAGATAGATAGATAGATAGATAGATAGATAGATATAGATAGATTGATACAGATAGATAGATAGATAGATAGATATAGATAGATTGATACAGATAGATAGATAGATAGATAGATATAGATAGATAGATAGATAGATATAATCATTTTGTTAGAAAAATGTGCATTGGTTTGAAAACCTATTAGAGGTTTTTTTTAGATGTTCTAAATAACCATTGCATATTATGCAGCAGGGTTCAATAAATTGGAAGCATATTTAAGTAAGAAGCATGCATCCAGCCTTTTCACCATAACTAAATAAATATTTTATGTTGACTTCATTTATAAGATGAATTCCTCTTTAAAGTTTTCAAGAAATTAAATTCAGTATAAATATTTTTAAATCCATGCCTCTTTGTGTCTATATAGAAATATAAGTTGGTCTCCCACATTCCAAATTAAAATTCAAACAAACAATTTACAATGTAAAAAATATTTGTAGTCTTAAATTTAATATCATTTGATCACGATAGCGTTGTTGGTTAAAAAATGTGGGTTATGTTGACCAAAATGGTTAATATTAACAATCAGATTGGTTTCCCTTCCAATAATCTGCTTTGGTTACTTATCAACAAAATATTGTTTATATTTTTGGGGTGGTTCATTTGACGTGGAGAAATAAAAATGATGTGTTTGTACTTTGTGATGAATACCTAAGTATTCTTAGTAAAAACTATAGAAAATGGGAATTATTTAAGATATGAAAAAAATAATAAATTAAATTTTTTTAAAATGTGGTCATTTGTTTATAAAACTAACCATTAAATAACTAAACACTAAACAGAACTAATTAGTATTTAGCTTTTAACCCCTTCTGTCCTCCTCTCAAATTTTCATTAGGTTATTGGAACAAAAATCATTTGAGTGAGTTTGGAATGCAAGATTTGGGAAAATTTTACATATTTTTAGCAGAAATGAAGAAAAGTGTGAGAAGGTGGAATATATTAAACTAAATAATGAATATATTTGTGTGTTTCTAAACTTTACTGTAATTGAAAGACATTGAAGCATGCTGTAAATATTTACTTCAAAAAATCAATGCAATTATGATAAATTCATCATTTGAAAGAAACATATACTGTACACACATATATATATATAATAAAAATAATGTAAGGTTATTTAGATAAAACAAATACATAAATTGTTTATTAAAAAATCGAAGTAGAAATAGAAGCTTAATTTTAAAAAATGTATTTAAAAAATTATATATTTTATATCTGTCTTAAAAGTCCTTAACATTTTTTTCACATTATATTATAGGTAAAAAAAATATATGTAGACAAAGGGAAGAAGTTTAAAAATATATTCATATACCTAACTGCAGTACATTTAATTGGTGCTGTGCAATTTGAAATATAAGATAAAATTAAAGGGACAGTATACAGTAATTTTCATATAACTGCATGTAATAGACATTACTATAAAGAATAAGATGCACAGATACTGATATATAAATCCAGTATAAAATGGTTTAAAAACTTACTTAGAAGCTCTCAGTTTAGCTCTGTTGAAATGGTAGCTGGAAAGCCCACTGCAAGTGGGAAATAAGACACTCCCCACTCCCCTGTATTTTGCATATGAAAAGACCCTTCACACAAACAGGAACAAGCTGGAGTAGGTAGCTGACGGTATTCTAATAAAACTTTGGGGCTTGGTTAGGAGTCTGAAATTATTATTTAAAAATAAGCAAAACTATACATAAAAAAAAGAAAGTTATGGGCTATATAAATAGATCATCTACAAAACATTTATGCAAAGAAAAAATGAGTGTACAATGTCCCTTTAAATAAATGTGGAGTATGATTTCTGGTTGATTGTACACATTTAACACCTTTTTTATTCAAAAATATTATATGGCAGTTAGGGTGATTTTTTTGTTTTCTAAGCCATTGCAATCCAATAGAAGGCAAAGCAATTGCATTAGTAAAATTACTACAAAATATAACATTAAAACATTAAAACACACACAATTATTATTTTTTTTAAATAACAAGCGGTATATTACCAATATTTGGAGATTTTCTCAGACCTTCACAGAATCTAAAGATAAGCATCCAAAAAAAAAATGACTATTCAGTATTGATGATGAATTTGAGCAATATGTTTAACTTTTGATATTAATTACCATTTCTATGTAATAAGTATTTAAATAAATATATAAAACAAATGTACAGATTTTTTTATATTGTTACCATATGTGAAAAAGATATTATAGTAAAATGATTCTCTGTATCAAATTGTACAACTCATTTTTTTCAGAGAAGCTTTGACATCAAAATATATTAATTTAGTTTGATATAATATTAATGTTTTTCTTATGTTGAAGTTCAAATAATGTTTAAATTAAAATTTTAATGGTCATTGTAGTTGTGTTTTCTAGGGTTTAGAAAAAAAAAAATAGGTTTATTCTAATCCATTGTATGTAATTCTCTCTCTTAGCCTTTGCACAGTTTTTAAATTCAATACCATTTCTTACTATTAGAAAAAAAATGGTTTTTGAATGTCTTTGCATTACATACACCATGCAAATACTTTGCAATAAGAGTATTGACAAAGGTATTATAATTAATAATAAAACACATTTTTTTTTTTTTTAAATTACATTTTTCCTTTTTCAAGTCTTGACCTTTTGGTAGGTTCCAAATGCTTAATCTTGGCTGGTTGTATGGCTTTTCATATTTAACATTTTTATGTGTGCTCAATTCCCATGTTTCAATTGTAAGAATAAACCTAAATGAGTTATTTCCAGTACATTTAATGGGAATACATTAAATGGAAAATACAATGCATTGTCACCTTAATTACACACTTTATAAATTAATATAACTAATAAAATGAATTAAAAAAAATACATTAAAACAAGAGGTAGTCACCATTGATTTTCAATAAATTAACCACCATATTTTATATTCATATTGGCTGTGCTTGTATTTTATTTATGTCTGTGGATGTTCAGTAAAAATCCAGATTAAACCCTGCTTCATTTATGTTTACCAAATCTAAGAGATATACAACCAAATAGGCTGGAATGTCATAAAAATACTAAAAATACTCAGAGAACGCCCAAATGAAATACACACTTTTTGTAGTACAGTAATGGGAATGCTGTTATCATAATCCTAACATTTAAGACAGTTGTTGAGGTTTTGTCTAAATATGTGCAAAAAATGCAGTTCCCTTTGCTGGTGTGTAGGTTTAGTTAGACTGGATGTTTTTGTATAATTGTTGTGACATTAACGGGGTTCTTTGTCAGAGCTAAAGCTATTTATTTATGTATTTTAGTATAGTGGAGTGAGCAGTGGAAGAATTTTCTCATTGCAGATTAAGCAATGGGAATAATTTACCATTGTGTAACTATCATCTTAAGAACTTTACCATTTAGAAGAGTATTGTTCTAGTGAATGTTGTTATAGTCATGCTTAATAATAAGCAATGTGATAAATGACTCATAAAAAAGAGCATTGCAATGACAGAGCAGGAAATAGATGATTGTTGTGGTGGAAATGTAAAGAATAGTGTCATAGTTGTACTAGAAATAGATTGTGTTCCCATGGATAAGCATTGTCATGGGTAACTAGAAATGGATGAGAGTTTTTAACATTGAACTACAATTACAAGAGGATTGCCATGGTGGTGTTCGAAATGAATGAGCATTCTAGAAATGGAAGACGCTTGTCGTGTCTGAGTAAGGAATGGAAGAGCATTGCTATAGTTGAACTTTACACAGTGGACAATTTTCATGGTTAATCTACAAATAGAAAAGTGTTGAAATGGTAAAGCATTATCAAGGTTAAAAATTAAAGAGAAAAGTATAAAAGGTTTTACTAGAGATGATAGAGCTTTCTTGAGGTTACCTGAAGATGGGAAGTATCATCATGTAAGCTAGAAATGCTTTGAATGAATTAGGAATGGAGGGTTAATGCCATAATGGTTGTATGAATGGATTGTTGTAGCCAAGCTAGAAATGGAAGAGTATTATTACGTCTAATCAGAAATGGAAATCTTGTCCTGCTCCAAAGATCAAACCATTGACACTTTAAAACTCACATTTTATACATTTGCATTTCTATAAAGGTTTACATTTTGGAAACATAGATTATGAAATTTTCCCTATTCTTGCAGTCCATTCCTAATCTAAAAAATATATACTTTTGTTGGACGGTGATGGGGCCATGGAGGGGTTAATCTTCTAAATCTCTTTTAACCTTGCTCTAACCACTGTAACTGTGCCATGACCTGTTAACCTCTAACCTTTCACCTTTCAGATCCTAATGCTTGTAATGTTCTTTTATTAAAACTCTATAAAGGGAACCCAGATAGTGACAGATTGGCACTTGCCCGTCAGCGCATCCCCTACCGCCTGGGTCGCGTTGTAGACGAGTGGCTGCTAGACAAAGGTAACTTTCTGGGGGAAGGGGAAGCTTGGTTAAACATTTTGTACAGTGAGAAGGGGGAGAAAATTCATCTTAACAAAAAATAAAAAATAAAATGAGGAATGATGTCCACCGCGGTATTGGAACCATACTCAACACCTTTCCTCCATTACACCCCTACCCTTTCTTTATTTCCTTTTCTTACTTTGCCTGGATCTCTCTATATTTTACCCAACCATTCTGAAGATTCAGTGGAAATGTTAGAATTGTTCATTCTGAAATCTCTAAAATTAATTTTATTTTAGATTTTGTAAACTTAAGAACAATGATATATTATTAGAGTCCCAAACTTAGGATACTGATCTTCTGCAAATGAGACTCGTGCCTTTTTTATTACTGTAGAAGCTTCACCACATTCTTAATGAAACTATTAATATTCAGTTTTCAGCATTGAAATAGAGAAGGTCTAGGTTTGAAAATAAACGTTAATTGAACCCTAAACCATCTATTTATTTTTCTCTTGTCACATATGAATCTGGTATCTTGGGAAAACTTCCAATTTGAACAAGCTAACTGGAAAACAGCACATATATGTGTGGGCATCAAATCCAAGGCTGCCAAGGCTCAATATCAGCAAAAGAACAAAGGTGATTCCAGCCTCACTTTATACAAAGGACCTTTATTGTTGTTCTACAGGGTCCAAAGGATAAAATACAATGTTCCGGGCCTACTTTAGGCCCTTAGTCATGCATACCCTTGACTAAGGGACTAAAGTAGGCTTGAAATGTTCTATTTTATTCCTATGGACCCTGTAGAAAAACAATAAAGGTAATTTTTATAAATTGAGGCTGGTATAACCATTGTTCTTTTGAAGATCTTGGGAAAAGACAACTTTGGTTACAATAATATTTACACTTCTATGGTTTGGGCATCTTCATACACGTGTGAGTATCCCAGAACATAAGAGGTTTCAGCTTCCCAACCACAATGTTTTCTGCTCTTGTTGCTACTGAAAAACGCACCGCGAGATGATGCTCCTACTATCTTATATACCTGTAAAGGTCATTATAAAAAAAAACGTATTAAAACTACAGTGATATATATAAAAAAAAAGAGATTTTGACACCGAACCAGATGTGGATATAATTAAAGTGACAGTAAAGAACTAGATAGTAAAACATGACAGCATACATTCATTATAAATTATGCTTTATTTTTGTGGAATTTAGCTCTGAAAATGTGAGGATGCTCAGAGATAAGAAAGCACCTTGCAGACATTTTAAGGCTTGCCCTGCTACATATATATATTAAATTGGCTTAAATGGATAACAACTGCAAAACAAAGAACTTTATACTAACATTATGACCGTAGCAAGCCTTGATGTCTACAGAAGCAAGCCTAAATCGGCTCCTTCAAATCAGACAAGTAGAGGGTTGAATTTGGCTATAAAAAAAATAATCACTGCATTCAAGGTGTTAATTTGTTCTTGAAGTAATATGTTATCCTTTAGCAACATAATAGAAATGTCTGGTAATAACAAGTTGTTTATTGTCCCTATAATAATACAATAGTATTTTTCACAGGGGTATTACGGTGCATATACCTGATAAATATTATCTAGTAATTTTACTTAAAATTTGGTTTAGACATATAATCTTTGAAGCAGATTTTTCTTTTTTTCCCTTATAATACCTTATATTTGTTTCCTACAAAAACAGATAAAGTGGAGCACAATTTAGCACTCCCACTCACACGTTAACTTCGCTATGCATGTTGGGTTGCACTTGTATTACAAGTTGTATTGCACGAGTGCAAAAAAACCAAAAAGACAAACTTAGACTATTGCAACTGCAGTAACATTTTCCCCCCATAGACTTTAAATGAGAGCGAAAAGTGAAAAAGAAAAAACTATATATATAGATATATACAGATATCTATAGGAATATCAATTTAAATATACCTGGAACATATTCCCCTATGTGCAGAACATTGGAATGGGAAATATTTACAGTGCATACACAGTTAAACACTTTATTAAAATAATTATTGCATAAATAGGATTTTTAAGCTACTTGACTGCAAAGGGCTTCAAATACACTTGTATATATGTCTATATATGTATACATTTGTATTTATGTCTTTATATGTGTATATGTCTGTAAATACATATATACACATATAAATACATAAATACATACAGTATCCCACAAAAGTGAGTACACCCCTCACATTTTTGTAAATATTTATTATATCTTTTCATGTGACAACACTGAAGAAATGACACTTTGCAACAATGTAAATTAGTGAGTGTACAGCCTGTATAACAGTGTAAATTTGCTGTCCCCACAAAATAAATCAACACACAGGCATTAATGTCTAAACTGTTGGCAACAAAAGTGAGTACACCCCTAAGTGGAAATGTCCAAATTGGGCCCAAAGTGTCAATATTTTGTGTGGCCACCATTATTTTCCAGCACTGTCTTAACCCTCTTGGGCTTGGAGTTCACCAGAGCTTCACAGGTTGCCACTGGAGTCTTCTTCCACTCCTCCATGACGACATCAGAGAGCTGGTGGATGTTAGAGACCTTGTGTTCCCCCACCTTCCATTTGAGGATGCCCCACAGATGCTCAATAGGGTTTAGGTCTGGAGTCATGCTTGGCCAGTCCATCACCTTTACCCTCAGCTTCTTTAGCAAGGCAGTGGTCATCTTGGAGGTGTGTTTGGGGTTGTATCATGTTGGAATACTGCCCTGCGGCCTAGTTTCCGAAGGGAGGGGATCATGCTTTGCTTCATTATGTCACAGTACATATTGGCATTCATGGTTCCCTCAATGAACTGTAGCTCCCCAGTGCTGGCAGCACTCATGCAGGCCCAGACCATGACACTCCCACCACCATGCTTGACTGTAGGCAAGACACACTTGGCTTTGTACTCCTCACCTAGTTGCTGCCACACATGCTTGACACCATCTGAACCCAATAAGTTTATCTTGGTCTCATCGGACCACAGTTCATGGTTCCAGTAATCCATGTCCTTAGTCTGCTTGCATTCTGCAAACTGTTTGCGGGCTTTCTTGTGCATCATCTTTAGAAGAGGCTTTCTTCTGGGACAACCATGCAGTCCAATTTGATACAGTGTGTGGTGCATGGTCTGAGCACTGACAGGCTGACCCCTTCCCCCTTCAACCTCTGCAGCAATGCTGGCAGAACTCATACGTCTATTTCTCATTAACAACCTCTGGATATGACGCTGGGCATGTGCACTCAACTTCTTTGGTCAAACATGGCGAGGCCTGTTCTGAGTGGAACCTGTCCTGTGAAACCGTTGTATGGTCTTGGCAATCTTCTTATAGCCTAGGCCATCTTTATGTAGAGCAACAATTATTTTTTTCAGATCCTGAGAGAGTTCTTTGACATGAGGCGCCATGTTGAACTTCCAGTGACCAGTATAAGAGAGTGTGAGAGTGATAACACCAAATTTAACACACCTGCTCCCCATTCACACCTGAGACCTTTTAACACTAATGAGTCACATGACACCGGGGGAGGGAAAATGGCTAATTGGGCCCAATTTGGACATTTCCACTTAGGGGTGTACTCACTTTTGTTGCCAACAGTTTAGACATTAATGGCTGTGTGTTGAGTTATTTTGAGGGGACAGCAAATTTACACTGTTATACAGGCTGTACACTCACTACTTTACATTGTAGCAAAGTGTCATTTCTTCAGTGTTACATGAAATTATATAATAAAATATTTACAGAAATGTGAGGGGTGTACTCACTTTTGTGGGATACTGTATGTAAACACATATAAATGTATATATACATACATACATATTTAGATATGTATGTATTTCTATGTTAAAGCCCTTTGCAGCCCTTTTTACTAACACCTGAAACCTCATATCTCTAAGCCCTTATAACTTTTTAATGCAATTTTTTTAAAATATTTTTTATTAGTGTTAATATGAGTGTAACTGTACTTTTAAAAGTATTTTGATGTATTTTGTGCCACTGTTTAGTCTTGTGCAACAGCTTACCAGAGCTCTGAAGTTGCGCTAACCTGACAAGCTTAAATCGCGATAGCCCTCACGCATTTGCATTTACTTTCAACTTGTAATATGCGCAAAAAACAGATATCTCGTGCAACAGTTAGCGCGCCACTCGTATCCTAGCCCTTAATTGCCTGGAAGTCTAGCGATGCGCTCAGTGATTTAATAATTTATACAAGAGTGGCTTTTTTTGTCATCCAAACCGGATGTTTAATGCTATTTTATTACTTAAAATACAACTTTTTATATTTAGCTGTTTTATAATCAAGCAAAATTTTTTGACAGTTTTGTGGACCATTTATAAAAGCTTCTCAACAAACTAGTGCTTAACGCAGAATTCTGCTAGTTTTAATTGTTCTACGGATTTATGAGAATCAAGTGTGTACTGTGGATGTTACGCTCATGCTTTTGATATGCAGTCTATTTCAGGCTTAAATACCATGAGATGGCTTACATTCTATTGCAGTTGTAAATTTTACTATATGATGGGGAAAAAAAGGCAGCAGTTTTCATTGAAAACTAAAGATTTTGCAAGATAACAATTATATAGCTACAAAAAAAATCAAAATCAATATATTTTACTGTTAGATTTACACTTTTTATTTTAGGTGATTAAACTATTACAGGGATATTAATAGGGCATCCAGGTATGTAGCATTGAATTTAAGTTAAACAAAAACATTGGCAGTGAACAGATCTTAAAAAAAAAATAAAAAAAAAAAAAAAAGTGCGCATTACAGACATAGGGGCCGATTTATTAAAGGGACACTGAACCCATTTTTTTTTTCTTTAGTGATTCAGATAGAGCATGCCATTTTAAGCAACTTTCTAATATACTCCTATTATCAAATTTTCTTCATTCTCTTGGTGTGTTTATTTGAAAATCAAGAATGTAAGTTTAGATGCCGGCCCATTTTTGGTGAACAACCTGGGTTGTCCTTGCTGATAGGACAGCACCAATAAAAAAGTGCTGTCCATGATTCTGAACCAAAAATTTGGGTTCAGTGTCCCTTTAAGCTCAGTATGAAGCTTGATGCCACTGTTTCCGCACAAGCCTTTATGCTCTAAAGACCGCTGCTCCTTAACTTGTCCGCCTGCTCTGAGGCCGCGCACAGAAATCAACCCGTTCGGGTTGATTGAGAACCCTAACTAGCGGCCGATTGGCGGCGAATCTGCAGGGGGCAGCATTGCACCAGCACTGCTTGTACAATAATGTCTGCTTGCACTATGATAAATCTACCCCATAGGGTACAAATTATAATAGATAACTTGTAATTTCCCTATATTTAATATATATGTATATCATGAGCAATTAAAGACAGTGCAAAAGGTCTACACATAAAAACATTTTATTTATGCACAATATATACAGTATAAGCAATTAATTGCAAATTTACAAAAGGTCTATATGCACAGGATATTTTAGCAATAAAGTGCTGCATTACATAAGGTCTGCACACACAATAAGTGTTTATATATGCACAGTATATATCAGTAATTAAGTGCCACATTACAAAAGGTCTGCACACACAATAAGTGTTTATATATGCACCGTATATATCAGTAATTAAGTGCTGCATTACATAAGGTCTGCACACACAATAAATGTTTATATATGCACAGTATATATCAGAAATTAAGTGCTGCATTACATAAGGTCTGCACACACAATAAATGTTTATATATGCACAGTATATATCAGTAATTAAGTGCAGGATTACATACGGTCTGCACACACAATAAATGTTTATATGTGCACAGTATATATCAGTAATTAAGTGCTGCATTACATAAGGTCTGCACACACAATAAATGTTTATATATGCACAGTATATATCAGTAATTAAGTGCCGCAATACATAAGGTCTATACACACAATAAATGTTTATATATGCACAGTATATATCAGTAATTAAATGCAGCATTACATAAGGTCTGCACACACAATAAATGTTTATATATGCACAGGATATATTAGCAATAAAGTGCTGCATTACATAAGGTCTGCACACACAATAAGTGTTTATATATGTACAGTATATATCAGTAATTAAGTGCGGCATTACATAAGGTCTGCACACACAATAAATGTTTATATATGCACAGTATATATCAGTAATTAAGTGCTGCATTACATAAGGTCTGCACACACAATAAATGTTTATATATGCACAGTATATATCAGTAATTAAGTGCCGCATTATAAAGGTCTGCACACACAATAAATGTTTATATATACACGGTATATATCAGTAATTAAGTGCTGCATTACAAAAAATCTGCACACACAATAAATCTTTATATATGCACAGTATATATCAGTAATTAAGTGCCGCATTATAAAGGTCTGCACACACAATAAATGTTTATATATACACGGTATATATCAGTAATTAAGTGCGCATTACAAAAAGTCTGCACACACAATAAATCTTTATATATGCACAGTATATATCAGTAATTAAGTGCCGCATTACATAAGGTCTGCACACACAATACATGTTTATATATGCACAGTATATATTAGTAATAAATGCTGCATTACATAAGGTCTGCACACACAATAAATGTTTATATATGCACAGTATATATCAGTAATTAAGTGCTACATTACATAAGATCTGTACAAACAATAAATGTTTATATATGCACAGTATATATCAGTAATTAAGTGCTACATTATATAAGATCTGCACACACAATAAATGTTTATATATGCACAGTATATATCAGTAATTAAGTGCTGCATTACATAAGGTCTGCACACACAATAAATGTTTATATATGCACAGTATATAACACAATAAATGTTTATATATGCACAGTATATATCAGTAATTAAGTGCTGCATTACAAAAGGTCTGCACACACAATAAATATTTTATATGTACAGTATATATCAGTAATTAAGTACTGCATTACATAAGATCTGCACCCACAATAAATGTTTATATATGCAACGTAAATATCAGTAATTAAGTGCTGCATTACACAAAGTCTGCACACACAATAAATGTTTATATATGCAAAGTATATATCAGTAATTAAATGCTGCATTACATAAGGTCTGCACACAATAAATGTTTATTTATGCACAGTATATATATCAGTAATTAAGTGCTGTATTACAAAAGGTCTGCACACACAATAAATGTTTATATATGCACAGTATATATCAGTAATTAAGTGCTGCATTACAAAAGGTCTGCACACACAATAAATGTATATATATGCACAGTATATATCAGTAATTACGTGCTGCATTACAAAAGGTCTGCACACACAATAACTGTTTATATATGCACGGTATATATAAGTAATTAAGTGCTGCATTACACAAGGGCCTCTATTTATCAACGGTCTTGCAGACCTGATCTGACAGTGCGGATCAGGTCCGCAAGACCTCGCTAAATGCGGAGAGCAATACGCTCTCCGCATTTAACATTGCACCAGCAGCTCACAAGAGCTGCTTGTGCAACGCCGCCCCCTGCTGACTCAGGGAGGTGTCAATCAACCCGATCGTACTCGATCGGGTTGATTTCCGGCGATGTCTGTAGGCCTGCTCAGAGCAGGCGGACAGGGTTATGGAGCAGCGGTCTTTAGACCGCTGCTTCATAACTTGTGTTTCTGGCAAGTCTGAAGACTGTACGGAGCTTGATAAATATTGGCCAGAGTCTGCACACACAATAAATGTTTATATATGCACAGTATATATCAGTAATTAAGTGCTGCATTACATAAGGTCTGCACACACAATAAATGTTTATATATGCACAGTATATATCAGTAATTAAGTGCTGCATTACATAAGGTCTGCACACACAATAAGTGTTTATATATGCACAGTATATATCAGTAATTAAGTGCTGTATTACATAAGGTCAACACACACAATAAATGTCTATATATGCACAGTATATATCAGTAATCAAGTGCTGCATTGCAAAAGGTCTGCCCACACAATAAATGTTTATATATGCACAGTATATATCAGTAATTAAGTGCTGCATTACATAAGGTCTGCACACACAATAAATGTTTATATATGCACAGTATATATCAGTAATTAAGTGCTGCATTACATAAGGTCTGCACACACAATAAGTGTTTATATATGCACAGTATATATCAATAATTAAGTGCTGCATTACATAAAGTCAACACACACAATAAATGTTTATATATGCACAGTATATATCAGTAATAAAGTGCTGCATTACATAAGGTCAACACACACAATAAATGTTTATATATGCACAGTATATATCAGTAATAAAGTGCGGTATTACATAAGGTCTGCACACATAATAAATGTTTATATATGCACAGTATATATATCAGTAAATAAGTGCTGTATTACAAAAGGTCTGCACACACAATAAATGTTTATATATGCACAGTATATATCAGTAATTAAGGGCTGCATTACAAAAGGTCTGCACACACAATAAATGTATATATATGCACAGTATATAAAAAAAAAAAAGTATCATTGCTCAATGCAATACTCTTGTTATTTTGATATATATATATATATATATATATATATATACACACACCCAGTATATATCAGTAATTAAGTACTACATTACATAAGGTCTATACACACAATAAATGTTTATATATGCATAGTATATATCAGTAATTAAGTGCTGCATTACATAAGGTCTGCACACACAATAAATGTTTATATATGCACAGTATATATCAGTAATTAAGTGCTGCATTACATAAGGTCTGCACACAAATACATTTTTATACAAGCGCACTATATATCAGTAATTAAGTTCTGCATTACAAAGGGTCTGCACACACAATAAATGTTTATATATGCACATTATATATCTGTAATTAAGTGCTGCATTACATAAGTTCTGCACACACAATAAATGTTTATATATGCTCAGTATATATCAGTAATAAAGTGCTGCATTACATAAGGTCTGCACACACAATAAGTGTTTATAAATGCACAGTATATATCAATAATTAAGTGCTGCATTACATAAGGTCAACACACACAATAAATGTTTATATATGCACAGTATATATCAGTAATAAAGTGCTGCATTACATAAGGTCTGCACACATAATAAATGTTTATATATATATATATATATATATATATATATATATATATACACACACAGTATATATCAGTAATTAAGTACTACATTACATAAGGTCTATACACACAATAAATGTTTATATATGCATAGTATATATCAGTAATTAAGTGCTGCATTACATAAGGTCTGCACACACAATAAATGTTTATATATGCACAGTATATATCAGTAATTAAGTGCTGCATTACATAAGGTCTGCACACAAATAAATGTTTATACAAGCGCACTATATATCAGTAATTAAGTTCTGCATTACAAAGGGTCTGCACACACAATAAATGTTTATATATGCACATTATATATCAGTAATTAAGTGCTGCATTACATAAGTTCTGCACACACAATAAATGTTTATATATGCACAGTATATATCAGTAATAAAGTGCTGCATTACATAAGGTCTGCACACACAATAAGTGTTTATATATGCATAGTATATATCAATAATTAAGTGCTGCATTACATAAGGTCAACACACACAATACATGTTTATATATGCACAGTATATATCAGTAATAAAGTGCGGCATTACATAAGGTCTGCACACATAATAAATGTTTATATATATATATATATATATATATATATATATATACAGTATATATCAGTAATTAAGTACTACATTACATAAGGTCTATACACACAATAAATGTTTATATATGCATAGTATGTATCCGTAATTAAGTGCTGCATTACAAAAAGTCTGCACACACAATAAATGTTTATATATGCACAGTATATATCAATAATAAAGTGCTGCATTACATAAGGTCTGCACACACAATAAATATTTATATATGCACAGTATATATCAGTAATAAAGTGCTGCATTACATAAGGTCAACACACACAATAAATGTTTATATATGCACAGTATATATCAGTAATAAAGTGCTGCATTACATAAGGTCTGCACACATAATAAATGTTTATATATATTATATATATATATATATATATATATATATATATATATATATATACACAGTTTATATCAGTAATTAAGTACTACATTACATAAGGTCTATACACACAATAAATGTTTATATATGCATAGTATATATCAGTAATTAAGTGCTGCATTACAAAAGGTCTGCACACACAATAAATGTTTATATATGTACAGTATATATCAGTAATTAAGTGCTGTATTACATAAGGTCTGCACACACAATAAATGTTTATATACACAGTATATATCAGTAATTAAGTACAGCATTACAAAAGGTCTGCACACACAATAAATGTTTATATATGCAAAGTATATATCAGTAATTAAGTGCTGCATTACATAAGGTCTGCACACACAATAAATGTTTATATATGCAGAGTATATATCAGTAATTAAGTGCTGCATTACAAAAGGTCTGCATACACAATAAATGTTTATATATGCACAGTATATATCAGTAATTAAGTGCTGCATTACAAAAGTCTGCACACACAATAAATGTTTATATATGCACAGTATATATCAGTAATTACATGCTGCATTACATAAGGTCTGCACACACAATAAATGTTTATATATGCACAGTATATATCAGTAATTAAGTGCTACATTACATAAGGTCTGCACACACAATAAATGTTTATATAAGCACAGTATATATCAGTAATTAAGTGCTACATTACATAAGGTCTGCACACACAATAAATGTTTATATATGCACATTATATATCAGTAATTAAGTGCTGCATTACATAAGGTCTGCACACACAATAAATGTTTATATATGCAGAGTATATATCAGTAATTAAGTGCTACATTACATAAGGTCTGCACACACAATAAATGTTTATATATGCACAGTATATATCACTAATTAAGTGCTGCATTACATAAGGTCTGCACACACAATAAATGTTTATATATGCACAGTATATATCAGTAATTAAGTGCTGCATTACATAAGGTCTGCACACACAATAAATGTTTATATATGCAGAGTATATATCAGTAATTAAGTGCTACATTACATAAGGTCTGCACACACAATAAATGTTTATATATGCAGAGTATATATCAGTAATTAAGTGCTACATTACATAAGGTCTGCACACACAATAAATGTTTATATATGCAGAGTATATATCAGTAATTAAGTACTGCATTACATAAGGTCTGTACAGACAATAAATGTTTATATATGCACAGTATATATCAGTAATTAAGTGCCACATTACATAAGGTCTGAGCATACAATAAATGTTTATATATGCACAGTATATATCCGTAATTAAGTGCTGCATTACATAAGGTCTGCACACACAATAAATGTTTATATATGCACAATATATATCAGTAATTAAGTGCTGCATTACATAAGGTCTGCACACACAATAAATGTTTATATATGCACAGTATATATCAGTAATCAAGTGCTGCATTACATAAGGTCTGCACACACAATAAATGTTTATATATGCACAGTATATATCAGTAATTAAGTGCTGAATTACATAAGGTCTGCACACACAATAAATGTTTATATATGCACAGTATATATCAGTAATTAAGTGCTGCATTACATAAGGTCTGCACACACAATAAATGTTTATATATGCACAGTATATATCAGTAATTAAGTGTTGTATTACATAAGGTCTGCACACACAATAAATGTTTATATATGCACAGTATATATCAGAAATTAAGTGCTGCATTACAAAAGGTCTGCACACACAATAAATGTTTATATATGCACAGTATATATCAGTAATTAAGTGCTGCATTACATAAGGTCTGCACACACAATAAATGTTTATATATGCACAGTATATATCAGAAGTCAAAGCGATATGAAACCCCAAAAAATTATTTTGTTATTAAGATAGAGCAATAAATTTTTTAAAGAGTTTCCATTTAACTTCTATTTTCAAATTAGCGTTGTTCTCTTGATATTGTTTGTTGAAGAGATACCTAGATAGGTATCTGGAGCACTACATAGCAGGAAATAGTGCTGCCATCTCGTGCTCTTGCAAATCTACTGCCATATAGTGCTCTAGATGTGCACGCTCCTGAGCTTACGTACCTGTTTTTCAACAAAAGATACCAAGAGAAGAGTTGTTTAAAACTACATGCTCTGCCTGATTCATGAAAGAACCTTTTGTTGGTTTCATGTCCCTTTAAAGGGATACTAAATAAAAAAAAAATCTTTAATAATAGAGAACCAATAGAGAACCAATTTTAAGCAACTTTCTAATTTGTCTTAGTTTCTATTTTTATTTGTTCTCTTTCTATTTTTATTTGAAAAGCAAGAATGTAAAACTTAGGAGCCGGCCCATATTTGGGCCAGATCTTGGACAGCGTTTGCTGATTGGTGGCTAAATATAGCCACCAATAAACAAGCACAATTCATTGTGCTGACCCTAAAATGGGCCTAATCTTTACATTCCTGCTTTTCAAATAAAGACACAAAGAGAATGAATAACAATTGATAATAGGAGTAAATTAGAAAGTTGCTTAAAATTGCTGCTCTTTCTGAATCATTAAAGAAAAAAAATTGGGTTTAGTGTCCCTTTAAGCACTGTGTTGGAAAATATTTGCATAAGAAAACATGTTTAAGAGAATAATTTGTCATTTTGTTGGAAAATGTGCACTGATTTGAAGTCCAGAGGCACACCCTTTTAAAAGTAATATATAACACAATAAGAGTGTAGAAAGTTAAAAGTCTAAGTATTTTTACTACACCTATTTAAACATTCAGACTGATGTTTACATTTATTCAAAGCTACAATTTGCAATTGGTGGACGCGCGTTTTACCCTTGTCCAACACCTCTAGACCACATGATTAGTTCAGGTCATAGTGTTCCTTTAAGCCAGCTGATAACAGTTATTCAGAATACATTCCCATTGAGGTTATAGCACAATTAATCCTATATTGGATTTTGCTGGGACATGTGCATTATTTCGCACTTATTGGAATTGAACTTCCACTGTTTAATTTTACTAATTAACCTGAATCATTAATCTTTGTGCTTATACTCTCCAACCTGGAATGTTAAACCTGATGGTGTTTTTTTCATTTGCTGAAAGCACAATCTAATTAATCTGTCATTTGATGCCCTCATCCATTCATAAATGACACAAAGCACACACACACATGTATACATACATTGATACACACATATATACATTTATACACACATATATACATTTATACACACATATATACACACATATATACACATATATACATTTATACACACATATATACATTTACATACACATGTATACATTTACATACACATATATACATTTACATACACATATATACATTTATACACACATATATACATTTATACACACATATATACATTTATACACAAATATATACACACATATATACACATATATACATTTATACACACATATATACATTTATGCACACATATATACATTTACATACACATATATACATTTATACACACATATATACATTTATACACACATATATACATTTACATACACATATATACATTTATACACACATATATACATTTATACACACATATATACATTTACATACACACATATATACATTTATACACACATATATACATTTACACACACATATATACATTTACATACACACATATATACATTTATACACACATATATACATTTATACACACATATATACATTTACATACACATATATACATTTATACACACATATATACACACATATATACACATATATACATTTATACACACATATATACATTTATACACACATATATACACACATATATACACATATATACATTTATACACACATATATACACACATATATACACATATATACATTTATACACACATATATACATTTATACACACATATATACATTTATACAGACATATATACACACATATATACACATATATACATTTACATACACATATATACATTTATACACACATATATACATTTATACACACATATATACACATATATACATTTACATACACATATATACATTTATACACACATATATACATTTATACACACATATATACATTTACACACACATATATACATTTACATACACACATATATACATTTGTACACACATATATACATTTACATACACATATATACATTTACATACACATATATACATTTATACACACATATATACATTTATACACACATATATACACACATATATACACATATATACATTTATACACACATATATACATTTATACACACATATATACATTTATACACACATATATACACACATATATACATTTATACACACATATATACATTTATACACAAATATATACACACATATATACACATATATACATTTATACACACATATATACATTTATACACACATATATACATTTACATACACATATATACATTTACATACACATATATACATTTATACACACATATATACATTTATACACACATATATACATTTACATACACACATATATACATTTATACACACATATATACATTTACACACACATATATACATTTACATACACACATATATACATTTACATACACACATATATACATTTACACACACATATATACATTTACATACACACATATATACATTTATACACACATATATACATTTATACACACATATATACATTTACATACACATATATACATTTATACACACATATATACACACATATATACACATATATACATTTATACACACATATATACATTTATACACACATATATACATTTATACAGACATATATACACACATATATACACATATATACATTTATACACACATATATACATTTATACACACATATATACATTTATACAGACATATATACACACATATATACACATATATACATTTACATACACATATATACATTTATACACACATATATACATTTATACACACATATATACACATATATACATTTACATACACATATATACATTTATACACACATATATACATTTATACACACATATATACATTTACACACACATATATACATTTACATACACACATATATACATTTATACACACATATATACATTTACATACACATATATACATTTACATACACATATATACATTTATACACACATATATACATTTATACACACATATATACACACATATATACACATATATACATTTATACACACATATATACATTTATACACACATATATACATTTATACACACATATATACACACATATATACATTTATACACACATATATACATTTATACACACATATATACACACATATATACACATATATACATTTATACACACATGTATACATTTATACCCACATATATACATTTACATACACATATATACATTTACATACACATATATACATTTATACACACACATATACATTTATACACACACATATATACATTTATACACACACATATACATTTATACACACATATATACATTTATACAGACATATATACACACATATATATACATTTATACACACATATATACATTTATACACACATATATACATTTACATACACATATATACATTTATACACACATATATACATTGATACACACATATATACATTTATACACACACATATACATTTATACATATATACACACACATATACATTTGTACAGACACATATATACACACATATTTTTATACAGACACATTATTGAAATGGTTAAAATAAGTTTTTTTTAGTCCTTTTTGATTACTAACTGGAATTAAAGAGACAAATACCATTATCAATATTTTTTTTATTATTTACATTTATTTTATTTTTGTGATCCCAGGGAGGAAATATAACCTTTTAGCACAAATCTTAGCATTTTTTTAACATAATTTATTTATAATATATTTATTTTATCTTATTTTTTAGTACCAGTTATACTAACTGGTCACCATTTTTTTTTTTAACGCATCTCTCTACCAGAATACAATAGTAGTTTTTAAAATGGCCATGAAATATTTATTTACTGGGATAGTCTAACAGGCCCATTTATCAAGCTCCGTACGGAGCTTGAAGGGCCGTGTTTCTGGCGAGTCTTCAGACTCGCCAGAAACACCAGTTATGAAGCAGTGCTCTAAAGACCGCTACTCCATAACCCTGTCTGCCTGCTCTGATGAGGCGGACAGGAATCGCCAGAAATCAAACCGATCTAGTACGATCGGGTTGATTGACACCCCCCTGCTGGCGGCCGATTGGCCGCGAGTCAGCAGGGGGCGGCGTTGCACCAGCGCTCTTGTGAGCTGCTGGTGCAATGTTACTCTCCGCATTTAGCGAGGTCTTGCGGACCTGATCCGCAGTGTCGGATCAGGTCCGCAAGCCCTTTGATAAATGGGCCCCCATGAATAAAGCAGATTTAGATATCAAAAAAATCAACCAAAATATATAGAGAAGTAAATAAAGAAGTACATAGAATGTACATTTCAGTAAACATCTACAGAACACGCTTGATCTTCAAGAATTCTATGTGAAGTTTAAATTAACTGAGAATATAAAATATTTCATGTCATCTGGATTTATGTTTTTTATATATTAAACAATATATTTATATTTTCCATTGGGAAGTAATAACGTCATACTTTAAATATCTATATATCTATTGCTAGTTTTATGAAGAGAAATCACTTTAGAAATCTGATTCTAAATTTTAGTTAGCATTACTTTTTACTTAGTAACTTGGTATATTTTGTGTATGTTCAACTCTAAAACTAATTTATTGTTGCAAAAGTACTATATAAATCATTTTTATTGTAACACTCTAAAAAATGTTTTCGTTAAATATGATTGCCAATAAATAATACATATTTATTGCCAGTATTCTAGGGATGGGCTAATGTTTGAATACATTAGTAAAATCAGTAAATATTGTCCGTAATTTTTATTGTTTTAAATGAATATTGAATGCACAAAGAGCAATGCAGCATTTCAATAGGAAATGTAACATTCAGATATTCAAATATCAATATAGAAATGCTAGTTATCATAGGCTTTAAAGACAATCTATGGAAATAAAACATTTAGATTATAAATCCAAATGTTATATTTGAATATTAGATTTGATATTCTAATATTAATATTCCATATTTGTTTTTCTATATTATTTATCTGCAGTATCCATATAGTGAGTTGAAAAAGTAGGTACAAAATCTTAAATTCCTACATGTTGTAAGAGTTCCTATATTTTGAAATCAGTGGAATCTTATGAAATTGGAGATAATAGTAATTTAGGGGAAATATGTTTTTTTTTTAAATGTTATTTAAAGAGTGTTTGACACAACAGGTTGGGTAGCCCTTCGTGCTGATTTTGTAGAAATTCTTATATTCTTTTCCTTCTTCCATTCCTTAGTTCTTCCCATATTTCTTTATTATATGTGGTGTTTTTGACATTTCCTCTAGAATTCTCTTCTCCTTCTCACTCCTTGCAAAACCTAAATTTGAAATCTATTTCTATATACGTGTATATGAATACAAAAGTCTAACCTTAAATTTAACCATCTAATAACTTTTGCTAAACAGCTGATAAACATTTTTTTGATATTTTCTTTCTTATTTATCTTTATCTGCGACCTATGTATAAAAATGAGCAATAATAGGAAAGAGAGAGAAAACTTAAAGCTTATAAACCCAATGCATAAAAACGTTAAAGGGACTAATTTTATTTCAATGAAATGAAAAAATATTGGAATAACAAATTTTTAACCCTTTGCTGAACCTAAAATTGGAAATCCTCCAATAAATTCATAAAGAAATGGAATTCTGCTGATGTTAAAGGCAACAAAATCCAAGGGTCAACTAATATTTTACAATTGTTCATTTACAACACACAATTAGCAATGCTTTCAATAAACAGCAAAAGGATTATTTTATATATTCCAAAAATGGACAATCAAATAATTTTATATTCAATCCTGTAATGTGCACCTATAATTCACAACTCAAAAGGCAACATCAGTTGTATACAATAAGAACTGCCAGTCTCTGGAGTATGTCTTGAAATAAAAAACACTCTTATACAATAAACAAACATGGTCAAACTAGAAAGAAACAAGAGGAATGAAAGTTTAAAAATAAAATGAGTAACACTTGAAGGTGCAGTAAGCTACAGTTTATAGGAGCTGTAGATGACATTAAAGAGACAGTCTATCCTTGCAGAAATGTTGGGGGTATTAAATTCAACGAGATTTCAAAATGGAAATATACATCCTACAGAAGTCTGATCACTCAGTAAACAGAAGGAAGTGCCGGGCAAATTACATTTTATATAATGGATAACCAGAAGCTTAAAAATGATACTTATTTTTATTTTGTTGGATAAAAATTAGTAAGGAAACCATCTAATGCCTACTAGCAAATATTAAACGAGTTCTTAAAGATAAAAATATAGGCAATCAAAACTAATTTGTTCAGAACTAATTGGATATTTGTTTTTTTAAGTTTGAAGGGTAAGATAAAATATTTTATGTGTAAATAAAATAGGTACTCAGAAACAAATTATCTAACAGATCAGTTGAATAGACATTATTAAATTAGTGAACGTCAGATGATACATTATATAACTGAGAATGAACCTTAATGAATGTGAAGAATCTAAATATTTGTGTCCATTGTTAAAGATAATTATCTTGTTGAATAAAATATTAACTTTTTCACTAAGTGAGGGCTTTCAGCAATTTCAAGATTAGAATTAAAAACTAATATAAGAGTAACTTTTTTTGATTAATAGGTCCTTCAGGAATTTAAAGAAAAGAAGACCTAAGATAATCCTTGATACTTGTAATGATAAATGATAAATCAAGATATCTGATGGAATCTATACAGATTAGCGGTGAAGACAAATAAATTATTTTTGAGGAATTTTAATGATTTGTTGAGCCACAGATTCAACCCAAAGGATGCAATTGAATAATCATATGGTTAACTTGTAAACTAAGAGAAAAATTTGAGGATTTGTTGATAGACATGACCAATAGCTTAGGATGAAGAGAGTAAAGATTTGCAGGGAGACCAATAAAGCATGCTAAAAAAATGAATATAGTTTAGTTTAAAGTGATAGTAAGCTCTCCTCTTTTTAAAATCAGATCCGGAATGTTGGTGATATTTTAGATATGAAATTCAAATACCCTGTGCTACGCCACCCACTCTTAAAAGTAAATTTTTCTGTGAGCTAAAGTTTTGAATTGTTCTCCAATCAGTGCTCTAGCTACAACAAAAGTGCCAAATGGGGAGAGCGCTGAATTTGAATTTCATATCTATATTAAAAAGTAAGTAATAGCGCATCTTTATTACATCTGATGAATTCAACTCCATCTAAAATATTACTAATATTCCGGATCTGATTTTAAATGGAAGAGAGTTTACCATCACTTTAATAGAGTAGCAGGAAAAATAAAGCAAATACAGATAGTCCATAGAAGTTCCATTCAACTTAATCAATTTGAATTCCCTGGTGAGGTGCATGACGTGAGTTTTGTGAGGTTTTTGGGTTCAAATCCATTTGTGGCACAAAAATACCTGCTCTAACTTGGATTGGGACAATTAGATAATTCGAAAATACTCTTTTAAATTGTACCCATTGGACTTGTTAAAATGATATTTTTGTTTGTTTCGAGTGACATTTTGGTTGTTGTCTCAGTTTTTTGACAATTTTTAAAAGTCCTTGCCTATGCTCAGTTCATATGTTAATAATTTTTTATTAAAAATAAAAAATATCATTCAAACCAGAATTTTAAACTATGAAACTAGTGCACAAATTAAATATGATCATTTAAATATATTAACTATAAAATAATGTCACATTATCAATACATGTCCTGCATTACTATTATTGGCTATGTAAAACAATTACTTATTAATTATCTGTCATGTGTCCTATTCACTTCTTTTTGGTATCTGAATAAAACTTTTTAGTTTAATTCTATTACCTAATTTATTTTGTTCACACTGCTGATTGGTGTCTGAACATGTATGACTTTCAGATAGCTCCAAGAAGTGCATTACTGCTCCTTCAACAAAGGATGCCAAGATAATGAAGCAAATTTGATTACCGAAATACATTGGATAGTTGTATGATCTATCTAAATAATTTTTGGGGGGTTTGTGTTCTTTTTTTGAAAGACAAGACCAAAATATCTGACAGGATCTAAAATGTATTTTATAGATTAGAACTTAGATAAAAGACCATAAAGATAATTTAAATATACTTCCAACATTATAGATCAATTAACCTTGTAAATACATAAAAATGAATAGGAACAAAATGAACTAATTCCATTTGTAGTCTCTGAGTTTAATACTTGCTCTCATGTGGTGGTGTTTTAGAGATAATTTCATTGCCAAAAAAGGAGAACTCAGAAAAATATATATCGGAGCAGGTCAAATGTAACCAGCAAATAGTTTATATCTACATAGGATACTAACTACACACATTTATCATTTCAACCAAAGGAATATTTTGAAAAATATAACAGCTTAAAGATTAAATGATATAGTGAAGGGTCCAAAACCGTCTTACCTGCTCTTTACAAATCTAAATAACATCTTGCAGATTGTATTTTATAAACAATTTTGTAGAGGACAATGGCATTGCAGAATATAAAAATGTGGCTATGGACCAATACATAACATTACAGCATTTAAATTTAGCTCTGATACCAGATAATTTAATCTAAAAATGACTATTTAATTTTAAAGATCATTTTGATATTAGGTTGTAGACCATAAACAATAAAATCATAAAAAAAAAGATTATTTTCCAGTCAAAAAGACTCAAAACACTAATAAAATAAATATATTGACTATAATAAAAAAAGTATACTAACAATAATTTTACAAATACATAATCAAGATATAAATATAGAATAAATCACCTTAGTGATTTTTAATTTATACAGAATAACAACACAAATTTGTAGCCAGTTGTAGCACTTTTCGATATTCAGAATACTAGTTTTCACCATAGATCTCTCACATACACAGTATATATATATGTATTACAAGATGAAAGGAAAAAAAATGTTTAAGAGCACTTATGCCCATTCTTCAAACAAACATTTCTGAAGAATGGGCATAAGTGCAATGAAACGTCTCTCAAATAAACAATCAGTTTGATATAAAGCCTAATAAGTGCAGATCCATAATATTATTAGAGGAACTAATATTGCTTCCATTTTATTGGTCTTACATAATTCTAGTTTTAGTGCCTCAAGTTAGTTTCTATAGCATTACCTTTTTTTTTTTTTTTTTAATCACTGCACTTGTTAACATTTTCTGGTCATGTCTTAACTATTAAGACTTTAATTAGAAACAGAATCACATAAACCAATCCAATATCAAGTGCAACATTTTTATCAATACTGCCACAAGTGATATACGACCTATAACTGTGACATGTCCTTTGTGATATATAACCCTCACATTTCTATGCCATGCACAAACCAAAGTAATACACAGATAACGTTGAGTGCATATAGTTGACCTTTAAGTGCAAATTTGTTGACTGATCAACAGTTTTACATACTGTTCAACCTTCAAATAAGTAATGTTGCCCTGGTCCAAAATGAAGTTTAATTAATAAAAGAAAAACTTTATTAACAAATCAATACACAGGAAAAAATTATCTTAATGTGTAAAATAAGTAGAGTGTCCGGCTTTCTTGACTGTAACCTTGGAATGATTATAAATTAGTTGATTTATTAATAAAGTTTTTTTTATCAAGTTAACTTTATTGTCTGAGCATTTAAATTTAAGTACAAATTATGGTTTTAATGTTAGGCAGGAGGGCTAATGACACCTGGATATGTGACTTCCAGGTTGGTCCACCTCGGCTAGCATATTATCCACTGTGAGTTGTTTTTTTGTTATATGAAATACTTAGTTGCATCTCAAGAAAACATCATAAAATGGTAAAGAGTTATGGACAACAGAGAGTTACTTAACAATTTATGAAAATAAAACAAATAAAAAAAAACACAACATACTCCAGAGATACTCCGAGTCCTGGCAAGACAAAATGGTTCCACTCTTAACAACACGTGAACAGCACAACCAGATCATGGTTTTAGAATATCCCCATTTGGTTCACTGAATTGAAACAACCTCAAAAAACAATTATCGAGGACTGGAAAAAACATGACAGGACTACAAGATATGACCCACTATTGCCAAAAAAAACATTCATCAGACTGACCCTTTAAATGGAAATTGAATAGAAAAATGTCAGCAGATATTCCAAATAAAGTTCTCTATTTCCTCAATGTCAATACTGGAAAAAGTTGACAAAAATATGCACCAAAGAAAGAGGAAACCATTATAACAGAACTTAAAACTAAAGGCAAGGAATTAAATTTAACAAAAAGACAAAAAAACTAATAAAACTTAAAGTACCCATAGGCATTGAATATATTTAACCAAATGCTAAACTAAACATTAAAGTATATTTATCTGTGTTTTCTAAAAAAACAAAAATGATCCCCCCTCTCCCAATTGGTAAATAGAGAATTAACTACAGAGGGTTAAAAAAAATAATAAATATGTTTATAACCAGTTTTAATGAAACAAGGGGTTGGTAAGTGGGCAGGAATTAGGAAACTGTATAGTTTTGATAATGAAGTCCCTTTAACATTTTCTGCCTGGGGAGGGTGGCTGGCAGAGGGCGTACTATATGCTTCTACTGTGTATGGATAATAGGAGTACGTGTGTATTTGGGGGAAGGAAGTATGTACCTGTGTGCAGGGGAGACTATCTCAGCAGTATATTTAGGATGTGAAGAGTACAGGTAGGTTGATTTGCTTTGGCAAACTGTAACAGTTCCTATGTATATGATAGCAGGTATTAAGCTGACGTTGCTTGTGCCCATACTTAGTTAATAATATGTTGATATGAATAGTTCAAGTAACATTGTAGATGCCTTTGTTGCATGAACCATGAAGGTGTTTGTGGGTGAATGTTAAAATAGCATTGGCACTGCCTATTACAGGTGACAGTGTGTTTGAATAAGTTAACTGGTGCTGGCACTGCCCATTCTATATTAAGGATGACAGTGTGTATATGTGAGGGGTTTACTGATATTGACACTTCCCATGATGTATTAAGGATGACAATGTGTGTAAGGCGTTCACTTGATATTGGCACTGCCCATGCTGTATTAAATATGACAGTGTGTGAGCGATTAACCTTACAATGGCACTGCCTAAGCTGTATTAAGGATGACAATGTGTGTGAGAGGGTGTAAATTGATATTGGCACTACCTATGCTGTATTAAAGATGCTGTATTAAAGATGACAATGTGTGTGAGAGGGTGTAAACTGATATTGGCACTGCCTATGCTGTATTAAAGATGACAATGTGTTTGAGAGGGTGTAAACTGATATTGGCACTACCTATGCTGTATTAAAGATGACAATGTGTGTGAGAGGGTGTAAACTGATATTGGCACTGCCTATGCTGTATTAAAGATGACAATGTGTGTGAGAGGGTGTAAACTGATGTTGGCACTGCCTATGCTGTATTAAAGATGACAATGTGTGTGAGAGGGTGTAAACTGATATTGGCACTGCCTATGCTGTATTAAAGATGACAATGTGTGTGAGAGGCTGTAAACTGATGTTGGCACTGCCTATGCTGTATTAAAGATGACAATGTGTATGAGAGGGCGTAAACTGATGTTGGCACTGCCTATGCTGTATTAAAGATGACAATGTGTATGAGAGGGTGTAAACTGATGTTGGCACTGCCTATGCTGTATTAAAGATGACAATGTGTATGAGAGGGTGTAAACTGATGTTAGTACTG
Organism: Bombina bombina; assembly: GCF_027579735.1. Taxonomy (NCBI): domain Eukaryota; kingdom Metazoa; phylum Chordata; class Amphibia; order Anura; family Bombinatoridae; genus Bombina; species Bombina bombina. Next base: position 24,464,492 of record NC_069505.1, read on the forward strand.
CCTATGCTGTATTAAAGATGACAATGTGTATAAGAGGGTGTAAACTGATATTGGCACTACATATGCTGTATTAAAGATGACAATGTGTATGAGAGGGTGTAAACTGATATTGGCACTGCCTATGCTGTATTAAAGATGAAAATGTGTATGAGAGGGTGTAAACTGATGTTGGCACTGCCTATGCTGTATTAAAGATGGCAATGTGTGTGACAGGATGTAAACTGATATTTGCACTGCCTGAGCTGTATTAAAGATGACAATGTGTGTGAGAGGATGTAAACTGATATTGGCACTGCCTATGCTGTATTAAGGATGACAGTGTGTGTGAGCGATTATCCTTGCATTGGCAATGTCTTTAAATGACTTGTTATACCAACTGCACAGTATAAAATATTTGAGAAATTGCATTTTCATGCTTATTTGTGTATATGAAGTAGCTGATTTTGTGCTTTGAAACCACAGCCTATTACAATGAGTTGAACTTAAAGGCGATATCAGATCTCATTATGTTATAACTTTGTGTGCACAGACTTGCTTCCTTATCTTTTATATGACTGGAACACCAAAGCTCAACACATAGAGAGAACAATGGACAATTATCATTTTATTACTTAACTATCCTGCGTCCCACTGAGAGTGTAACTTATTCTGCTGGCTTTGTTTACTTAGGCTTGTCAATAGTGTATACTCCAGTATCGAAACTTTTAGTATAGGTGGCTATACCACAGGCTAAATCAGCTATTTCAAATGCTGAAATAGGAGTAAATGAGCTACTTGTAAACAATTTAATACACTCTAGCAGGAAAAAAAGGATAATTGGGAATAGTTTAAAGGGGAGAATTCTTTTGGGTGAACTGTCCCTTTAAGGATGACAGTGTGTGTGAGGGGTTAACCTGACAATGGCACTGCCCATGCTGTATTAAGGATACATTGTGTGAGGGATTAAACTGATATTGGCACGGCCTATGCTGTATTAGTGTGTGTGATGTATTAAACTGATATTGGCACTGCCTATGCTGTATTAAGAATACAGTGTGTGTGATGCATTAAACTGATAATGGCACTGCCTATGCTGTATTACGGATACAGTGTGTGTGAGGTATTAAGATGATATTGGCACTGCCTATGCTGTATTAAGGATACAGTGTGTGAGGTATTAAACAGATATTGGCACTGCCTATGCTGTATTCAGGATACAGTGTGTGTGAGGTATTAAACTGATATTGGCACTGCCTATGCTGTATTAAGGATACAGTGTGTGTGAGGTATTAAGATGATATTGGCACTGCCTATGCTGTATTAAGGATACAGTGTGTAAGGTATTAAACGGATATTGGCACTGCCTATGCTGTATTCAGGATACAGTGTGTGAGGTATTAAACGGATATTGGCACTGCCTATGCTGTATTAAGGATACCATGTGTGAGGGACAGTTAACACCAGAATTTTTGTTGTTTAAAAAGAAAGATAATCCCTTTATTACTCATTCCCCAGTTTTGCATAACCAACACGGTTATAATAATACACGTTTTACCTCTGTAGTTACCTTATATCTAAGCTTCTGCTGACTGCCCCCTTATTTCAGTTCTTTTGACAGACTTGCATTTTAGCCAATCAGTGCTCACTCCTAGGTCACTTCACGTGCATGAGCTCAATGTTATCTATATGAAACACATGAACTAATGCCCTCTAGTGGTCAAAATGCATTCAGATTAGAGGCAGTCTTCAAGGTCTAAGAAATCAGCATATGAACCTCCTAAATTTAGCTTTCAACTAAGAATACCAAGAGAACAAAGCAAAATTGGTGACAAAAATAAATTGGGAAGTTGTTTAAAATTAGATTTCCTTACATTACATTAAATCATGAAACTGGACCTGACTGTCCCTTTAAGGATACAGTGTGTATGTGAGAGGGATTAAACTGATATTGGCACTGCCTATGCTGTATTAAGGATACAGTGTGTGTGATGTATTAAACTGAAAATGGCACTGCCCATGCTGTATTAAGGATACAGTGTGTGTGAGGGAATAAACTGACAATGGCACTGCCTATGCTGTATTAAGGATTACAGTGTGTGTGAGGTATTAAACTGACAATGGCACTGCCTATGCTGTATTAAGGATAACAGTCTGTGAGGTATTAAACTGATAATGACACTGCCTATGCTGTATTAAGGATAACAGTCTGTGAGGTATTAAACTGATATTGGCACTGCCTATGCTGTATTAAGGATACAGTGTGTGCAAGGGATTAAACTGATATTGGCACTGCCTATGCTGTATTAAGGATACAGTGTGTGTGAGGGATTAAACTGATATTAGCACTGCCCATGCTGTATTACGGATTCAGCGTCTGTGAGGTATTAAACTGATATTGGCACTGCCTATGCTGTATTAAGGATACAGTGTGTGTGAGGTATTAAACTGATATTGGCACTGCTTATGCTGTATTAAGGATACAGTGTGTGTGAGGTATTAAACTGATATTGGCACTGCCTATGCTGTATTAAGGATAGAGTGTGTGAGGTATTAAACTGATATTGGCACTGCCTATGCTGTATTAAGGATACAGTGTGTGTGAGGGATTAAACTGATATTGGCACTGCCTATGCTGTATTAGTGTGTGTGATGTATTAAACTGATATTGGCACTGCCTATGCTGTATTAAGGATACAGTGTGTGTGAGGGATTAAACGGATATTGGCACTGCCTATGCTGTATTAAGGATACATTGTGTGAGGGATTAAATTGATATTGGCACTGCCTATGCTGTATTAAGAATACAGTGTGTGAGGGATTAAACTGATATTGGCACTGCCTATGCTGTATTAAGGATACAGTGTGTGTGATTTATTACAGTGATTTTTAACCTTTCTTTTGCCGTGGCACACTTTTTTACATTAAAAAATCCTGTGGCACACCACCATCCCAAAATTTTTTTTAAAAATCACACATTGTAGCCTAATACAGCATATATATATATATATATATATATATATATATATATACACATACACACAAACACACACGTACTGTATGTATTGTGCTGTTATGCCATGCCTCCTTCAAACTACCCCTGCACTGGGAGTAAAAAACAAGCAAAGTTTAAAAAATATGTCACACTGTTGTCAGTCTGCCATGGCACACCTGAGGATCTCTCATGGCACACTAGTGTGCCACGGCACACTGGTTGAAAAACACTGATTTATTAAACTGACAATGGCACTGTCCATGCTGTATTAAGGATACAGTGTGTATGAGGGATTAAACTGATATTAGCACTACCTATGCTATATTTAGGATACAGTGTGTGTAAGGGATTAAATTGACAATGGCACTGGCTATGCTGTATTTAGGATACAGTGTGTGTAAAGGATTAAACTGACAATGGCACTGCCTATGCTGTATTAAGGATACAGTGGGTGTGAGGGATTAAACTGACAATGGCACTGCCTATGCTGTATTACAGATACAGTGTGTGTGAGGTATTAAGATGATATTGGCACTGCCTATGCTGTATTAAGGATACAGTGTGTGTGAGGTATTAAGATGATATTGGCACTGCCTATGCTGTATTAAGGATACAGTGTGTGAGGTATTAAACGGATATTGGCACTGCCTATGCTGTATTCAGGATACAGTATGTGTGAGGGATTAAACTGATATTGGAACTGCCTATGCTGTATTACAGATGACAATGTATGTGAGGGGTTAACATGATATTGGCACTGCCTATGCTGTATTACAGATGACAATGTTTGTAAGGGGTTAACATGATATTGGTACTGCCCATGCTGTATTGAGTGTGGCAGGGTTAGCATACTGATGCTACCTAAATTACATAAATGATGGAACTTTGAGTATGTGACATTGGCATTGCGTATTCTGACACTTTTTGAGACACTGAACTGTGTAGGTCCTGGTAAATCCAGCAATCCTCATAATAAGGTAAGTCCCACACTGTAAACAAATAAATTATCTATGCATATGGGTGTATGTCTAGGTATGTGTAAGTAATTGTGTGTGGGAGTGTGTGTGAATATGTGCATGTGTGTGTGTATGTATGAACTTGTGTATGTACGTGTGTATGTATGTGATTGTGTGTATGTATGTATAAGTGTGTGTGATTGTGTGCATCTATGTTTGTTAGTATATGTATGTATAATGTATGTGTGTATATCTATGCGTGCATGAATTTATATGTGTGTTTATGCATGTGTGTGTGTGTTTGTGGGTATATGTGTGTGTATGAGCATGTATGTATATGTGTGTTTATGTATGTGTTCGTTTATGTATGTGGGTGTGTGCATGTCTGTATATATGTGTGTGTGTGTGTGCGTGCATGTATGTATATGTGTGTTATTTATGTGTTTGTTTATGTATGTGGGTGTGTGCATGTCTGTGTATATGTGTGTCTGTGTATGCGTGTGCGTGAATGTGTATGTATGTATATGTGTGTTCATGTATGTGGGTGTGTGTGCATGAATGTGGGTGTGTGTCTGTGTATGCGTATATATATATATGTGTGTGTGTGTATCTTTGTGTTTGTATGTGTGTGTATCAGTGCGTATGTGTGTATATGTGAGCAACTCTCTCCTACACACATGCATATGACTATTTAGCACTATGCACTTGCATGGTACTGTGTTGTGGTGTAACAAAGAGTGTGGTTAATGCATCTCTAGGAGCTACACAGCAACTTATGTATAAATTGTTTAGATCTGCACACATTATGCCATTCCCTATACCCAAATAACATATGATATTTTCCTATTATTGTATAACTTCAGAATGATTTATGTAATGCTGACGCTACTACTTTGTGTTGTTTACAGAGGTGGAAACTGTGTATTAGTCATTATAAGCACACAAGTGTGAAAGGTACAGATATGTTATGTAGACATCTCTAGTGACATCAGAACTGAAATGATGCCCACAATAAAGTAAATTGTATATTTCTGTGTAAAACAGGACCGAACATGAGATTCTTTATCTGATTAATTTGAACCAATGGCAAAATGCATGGTTCTCAATGGATTATGTAAATCCCAAAGGCGTTCTTCAAATGTTGTTGCGTTGTGTTATGCTTTTCATTGACCTAATAAGAATATTTTATGGCTTCTTCCAACATTGAAATATTTAACCAAGTGTCTAGAAATGTAAATATTTGCTAAATATATTTTTAGAAGCGTATAACATTGTCATAATATTTATTTTGTTTGTATGATCTCTGCAGTTTTCATCAAGTCCGTATAAGTGACGACAAATAAATCCGTTCCTTATGTTTTTTTTATTCTTAAAACTCACACTACCTTGCACTAACAATTTGATTGCATATTTATTTTGTTATTTTGATACAGCGATCACGTTTAACATGAAACCTTCAAAATCTCCAAGGACATCAGCAAACACTGTTTGTATAATCATCAGATTTCCACTCCTTGGTACCGGAATCCAGCATATTTACTGAGTTAATAACAGTTTCCATGGATGTAAAAGATAAATATAAAGTTGAAATAAATTCTAAATTAGAGTTAGTGAAGAGTAAATGCAGTTTGTAGTTGTTTATCTGACAGATGTTTAGTATGAAAAATCAAATATCTTTATGGATGACAATGCTACTCTAAAGGTAGGGTGAAGAATGATTGTAGCAAGAGTATGCAACATAATATAGTTCTTATGTGTTTAAATGACAACATATTAACCCCATTGTGGCGGTACCATAGTGTTCACATCTGCATTAGTAAAAAATTATTTCAAGGCCGGGATTGGATCCTGGGGGACTGCCTAGGTTGTTAAGCACCCCCCCCCCCAGGCTAATTCTTGTCAAAGGGGGAAGCTGCAGGTGGCTGTATATGGTAGGACGTTCAATGCCACCCTAACGTTGTTAAAGCCCAGCGCTGTTAGGACTGCATGGGACGTCCTAACGGTGTAAAAGGGTGAAAGAAGGGCAGTTTATTAATTGTAGGACAAGTTTCCATTGGTGATGTTGACTTTGAGACGCAAAGTATTAAACCATTTGAATAGTGTTTTATTAGGTTCTATTTTTCACCTAGGGTACATATTTCCCCATTCCAGTTTACAAATGAATTATATTTCATAAAGAGTAAAATTCCCTACATTTTTATTTAAAGGGACAGTCAAGTCCAATTTTTTTTTCTCATGATTCAGATAGGTCATGTAATTTTAAACAACTTTCCAATTACTCTTATCACCAATTTTGCTTTGTTCTCTTGGTATTGTTAGTTGAAAGCTAAACCTAGGAGGTTCATATGCTAATTTTTTAGACTTTGAAGGCCACCTCTAATCTGAAAGCATTTTGACAGTTTTTCACCACTAGAGGACATTAGTTCATGTCTTTCATATAGATAACATTGAGCTCACGTACCTGAAGTTACCCTGGAGTGAGCACTGATTGGCTAAAATGCAAGTCTGTCAAAAGAACTGAAATAAGGTGCAGTTTGCAAAGGCTTAGATACAAAGTAATCACAGAGGTAAAAAGTATATTATTATAACTCTGTTGGTTATGCAAAACTGGGGAATGATTAATAAAGGGATTATCTATCTTTTTAAACAGCAAAAATTCTGGTGTTGACTGTCCTTTTAATTAATATACAATTTGGTCATTTTTAGTAGAAAAAAATTGCATCTTAAACTATGTTGCCTAGCAACTATAACAAGATGGTGTAAAAGGCTGGTTTAGTAATTATATTTTTTCATTACATTAACAATTAGTGCATTTATATAATTTTAAATAATTATTACTTGAATATACAGTATTTCAGTATTTAATATATTAAATATTCATAGTTATACATAAAGTATTAGAGTCAACATGTTACTTAATTATTCATAAGCTTTTATTGAATATTTGTTTGTTACATGTGTATTAAGTATGTTTCAGATATTAAAATGCCAGTCTAAAAGAGGATTTTACCCCTATGAGAGGCAATTAATGGCTTAATACAAGTGAAAATTTGAAAAGATGTCAATGGAGCAGTTGGTGAAAACAAACTTCCACTGCTATCATGTAAAATGGCATATGGTGTTTTTTTATCTACAACCCTTGTAACGGCTAATGGCTAACGACTAATGACTAACAGCTAACGACTAATGACTAATGACTAACGACTAACCGAAAACGATTAACATAATAAATATTCAACTTTTTTTTAAATTACGGTAACACCTCAATCATATAACATATCATATTACATATCATATTACATATCATATTACATATCCAAAATAGAGGTTTCATACCAATCTGATAGACGCACTCTTTTCAAAAAGATTTACCCAGTGCAAGATAAGCCATTTTCAAATTTAAAGCTCATTTCAGTAAATATGTTAAGTGATTTTTAAATGATTTTAAACATTTTAATCATCAACTTTGCGTCCCAATCTCAATTTAACAATTTTCAATTTTCTTCCTGGTTTTTTTAAAATGTTAAAATGGTCAAAAAATCACAGTTTTTGGACTAAGAAACATAGCAGATACAACATAATTATTATGCTCATTCATTTTCAGTGGTTTTATTTAGTTTATGTACTATGTATGGGCTGAGTTAATGTAGGATACTGATGTATTGTAATCTATTGTATAGGAGGGTAGGGTATTGGAATCCAGTATAAGAGAGGCTATTGTTTTTTGTTGTTTTTAGAAATCTCATATATATGAGACTATGGCATCTATTTATCAAGCCGTCAACCGCAAATACGCTGGAATTCCACAGCGTATTTGTGGCGAGCCTGATTCCCCTTAGTTATCAAACCCTACAGACCGGCAAAAGTAGAATTTTGTGACGTAACATACGATTTGCCGGACTCAGTCCAACACAGAACGATGCTTACGTCATTACAGATGTTCCGAATGCAATCTGACTGCTTTTGCTAGTTAACAAATATCTACCAGGTACGCTCGCCACTATTCCGGCCCAGCGTACCTGGTTTTCAATCCGCCGCCCTGGAGGCGGCGGATGCCATAGGAATCAATGGGAGTCTGAAAGCAGCGAGAGCTTATGTGCGCTGCTGCCCGATATCCCATTGATTCCTATGGGAACGTTTACACCTAACACACTAACACACTAACCCCACACTAACTGTACCCCTAGTCTAAACACCCTTAATCTGCCCCCCTACACCGCCACCACCTACACTTATTAACCCCTAAACCACTGCTCCCGGAGCCCACCGCCACTCTAATAAACTTATTAACCCCTAAACCGCCACTCACGGACCCCGCCGAGACTAAATAAAGTGTTTAACCCCTAAACCACCGCTCCCGGAGCCCACCGCCACCTAGATTATATTTATTAACCCCTAATCTGCCCCCCCCTACACCGCCACCACTATATTAAATTTCTTAACCCCTAAACCTAAGTCTAACCCTAACCCTAACACCCCCTAACTTAAATATAATTTAAGTAAATCTAAATAAATACTCCTAGCATTAAATAAATTATTCCTATTTAAAACTAAATACTTACCTATAAAATAAACCATAAGCTAGCTACAATATAACTAATAGTTACATTGTATCTAGCTTAGGGTTTATTTTTATTTTACAGGCAAGTTCGTATTCATTTTAACTAGGTAGAATAGTTATTAAATAGTTATTAACTATTTAATAATTTCCTAGTTAAAATAAATACAAATGTACCTGTAAAATAAAACCTATCCTAAGTTACAATTACACCTAACACTACACTATAATTAAATTAATTCCCTAAATTAACTACAATTAAATACAGTTAAATAAAATTATCTAAAGTACAAAAAACCCACACTAAATTACAGAAAATATTAAAAAAATACAAGATTTTTAAACTAATTACACCTAATCTAATCCCCTTAACAAAATAAAAAAGCCCGCCAAAATAAAAAAAGCCCTACCCTACACTAAATTACAAATAGCCCTTAAAAGGGCCTTTTGCCGGGCATTGCCCCAAAGTAATCAGCTCTTTTACCTGTAAAAAAAAATGTCAAACCCCCCAACATTAAAACCCACCATCCACACAACCAACCCTACTCTAAAACCCACCCAATCCCCCCTTAAAAAAAACTAACACTAACCCCTTGAAGATCACCCTACCATGAGAAGTCTTCACCCAACCGAGCCGAAGTCTTCAACGAAGCCGGGCAAAATGTTCCTCCAGACAGGCAGAAGTCTTCATCCAGGTAGTTATTAAATAGTTAATAACTATTTAGTAACTATTGTACCTAGTTAAAATAAATACAAACTTGCCTGTAAAATAAAAATAAACCCTAAGCTAGCTACAATGTAACTATTAGTTATATTGTAGCTATCTTAGGGTTTATTTTACAGGTAAGTATTTAGTTTTAAATAGGAATAATTTATTTAATGCTAGGAATATTTATTTAGAGTCATTTAAATTATATTTAAGTTAGGGGGTGTTAGGGTTAGGGGTTAATATATTTAGTGGCGGCGGTGTAGGGGGGCAGATTAGGGGTTAATAAGTATAATGTAGGTGGCGGCGGTGTAGGGAGGCAGATTAGGGGTTAATAAATATAATGTAGGTGGCGGCGGTGTAGTGGGGCAGATTAGGGGTTAATAAATATAATGTAAGTGGCGGCGGTGTAGGGGGGCAGATTAAGGGTTAATAAATATAATGTAGGTGGCGGCGGTGTAGGGGGTGGCAGATTAGGGGTTAATAAGTATTAATGTAGGTGGCGGTGGGCTCCGGGAGCAGCGGGTTAAACACTTTATTTAGTTGTGGCGGGGCCCGGGAGCGGTAGTTTAGGGGTTAAACACTTTATTTAGTTGCGGCGGGGTCCGGGAGCGGCAGTTTAGGGGTTAATACATTTATTAGAGTTGCGGTGGGCTCTGTGAGCGGCAGTTTAGGGGTTAATAAGTTTATTTAGTTGCGGTGGGCTCCGGGAACGGCGGTATAGGGGGTAAACAGTATAGTATAGTGTGGGTGTTTAGTGACAGTATACCAAGAAAGCTGGGAAAAAGCCAACGAGCAGTTAGTTAACAACAGTCCGCTGCTCATCGCCCTGTACTTGGTGCGTGGCTTTTTGACAGCTTTTTTGATAATTTTGGAGAACGTATTCAGGTCCGCGGCAGCGATGTTAGGCGATCTTAGGAGAGCGTATTGGTGCCTTTGAAGGTAAGTTGACAGCTTGATAAATAGATTCCAATGTGGTGAGAGTGAGTATATGTTGTATAGAAATCCATTGTTTGGACAAGGGGTGTATTAGAAGTGAGAAGAGGAATAGGATGTATACAAAACGGTGTGCCCAAGTGTAGTGCATGTGAAAATAATGTATATAAATGCACTGAATAGGATGTATACAAAACGGTGTGCCCAAGTGTAGTGTTTGGGAAATGGATGTAAAGGAATCTAGAGTTGTGCCACCTCATGTATAGATTGACAGATAAACAAGGTTCCCAGCTCTCACTGTTCAACCACTGCCCGCGTCTATCATCGTACAATGAAACCCTCATACAGCACCACCTCCCTCTCTCTAGTGATCACCTGAGAGAAGGACCTGACAATGACCCTAAATGAACAAGTTCAGGGTTATTTAACTCCTCCACCTCAGAGGTTAAGAAGCAGTTCTGGTATGCAAATTCAATTATTGAAATCCAGTGTATAAGTACCGAGTATATTAGAATGCAGTGTATGAGAAGACAGTGTATTGGGATTAAGTGTATAAATACCCAGTTTATTGGAATCCAGTGTATGAGAAGACAGTGTATTGGGATCAAGTGTATAAATACCCAGTTTATTGGAATCCAGTGTATGAGAAGACATTGAAGTAGATTTAACAAGGGCCAAATGGCTGCTTGTGCAATGATAAATGCCGACAGTGTATGCTGCCAGCATTTATTGATGTGCGGCGGACATGATACGCTACATTGTATCATGTCCGCTCACGCTTTAATAAATCGGCCCCATGGTATTGAAATCCAGTGTTTAAGTTGCCAGTGCATTGGAATCGAGTGTATGAGAAGCCAGTGTAATGGAATCCATTGTATGGTAAGACGGTTGAATGGGAATCCAGTGCATAGAAAGAAAGGTTTATGGAATCCAGTGCATGTGAAGAGGGTGTATGGGAATCCAGTGTATAAGAAACACGTTTATTGGTATATAATGAATTGAAAATAAATGACTTGATTTCAGTATATATTACAGTGATATAAAACCCAGCACACATTTCATTTCATGATTCAGTTAGAGCAGCAATTTTAAGCAACTTTCAAATTTACTCCTATTATCAATTTTTCTTTGCTCTCTTGGTATCTTTATTTTTAACAGCAGCAATGTAAGCTAAGGAGCCAGTCAATTTTTGGTTCAGCACCCTGGGTGATTGGCGACTATCCAGTGTATAGGAAGCCGGTGTAATGAAAGGAGGTATAGGAATCTAGTGTATGGGAAGGAGGTATATTTGAATACAATATGCACAAAGCTAGTGTGTGGAGACTTTTTTGAAAAATCTATTATATCCAGTTTCCTTAATGAGATTCATAAATATATAAGAATGTAATTTATATAAAATCTGATCTGTGAGATGTCACCAATTATGAATCCAACAAATGAGGGAATGAACACCCAGAATATGGAGAGTGTATTCTTTTTCTCAGAAGTGTAAAGTGCTAGTACAGAGAATAACAGAACCATTTATTTGAACATTAATTAAAAAGGTACAGTACATCCAGTCAAACAAGTCACTTGCCTACATAATCACTGTTTTCAGCATCCTCTGTTAGATATTTTTTCCTACTTTAATGATATTTATGACAAATAAGAGCTTCTGTGAGTGAGACTCACCAATCAGTGTAGAGAATTTAAACAATGTGTTTACCCATCATTTAAAGACTGATGCATTTTCAGAAACCACTTTGCCGTGCTTGAAATCTCTAGAGAAATCGCTTCTTAAATAGGTCAAGAATTGCTTCTAAGACCATCAGGAATGAGAGTTGTATTTTGAGAGCAATAATGATTTATTTTAAGGCTTTCACTTTTTTTCTCGTTATTTCCTGACGCGTTTCATCCAACTGCTGCAATTATTCATGGGCAGACAGTCTATCTATGAAAATGGTTTGACAGTTGTCTGGCTTATTTCTAGTTACAATAATGCCTGAATAATAGCAAAACGTGAACAGTTTATATTTGTAAAATTACAAAAAGATTAAGAAAAGGAAAAAACACAGAACAAAGCATTTTTTTAAGTTTGAAATTCCTTGAATTTACATCATTCAAATCAACCTGATTCTCATGGTCTTGGTTCCATGAGGGCATACTCAGGTATACACAGGAGAGTGCATGAATCTTGAGCGCTAAAAGTCAGCAGTGTATGCAACAATGTTTTTAACAATGTTATACAGTACATATAGTGCTCAAGACATGTGCACGCTCATATGTATACTTGAGTATGCTCTCATACAAAAAAGAGCTATGTTTAACAAAGACGATCAAACAAATAGGTCAGTTTGATAATATAAGTCAATTGGAATCTTGTTTGTTCCAAACTTTCGAAAGCATTGCTGTATTTTATTTTTGAGATGTGAAATTCATGACCTGCTGAACCCTCAATAATTTTGTTTGCATCATATAGTTCTCACAACTGAGTTCCAGAGACCCATTGAGGGGTCCCCCCTTCACCAGACAATATTTGCGATAAATAAATTAGACTTTTGGAGTATCCGAATAAGATCAGATCATGTTATAGAACTACACCTCAGAATTTGATGCCTCCTCTTAATCCTTTTGCCCTAATTGGCAAAGTATGTACATGGATATGATATAGGCTCCCTGATGAATGGACTTGTAGCCCCCAAAAGTTTGTCTCACAGTCCAAGTTATATGTCCTGCTTAACGGAATACCTGCAAATGTTGCGGTGTACAAAATTCTATTCACCCAGTTTACCTACTTTCTCATTCAGTTTTACAACTCAATTACATTTTCCTCAAGTGTTAGGCATAACTCCCCCCCTATTTTCTTTTAGCAACTTAGTCATTTTTAGAGGAAAATTAGCGTATTGGAGAATGCTGCATAGCAACCTTCACCTGTGATCAACTCAGCTGCAATAGACATTCTCAAATCAGTTTAAAAATGTACTAAACTAATTCATTTGCATCTATCTGACATCTATGTTTAATTGAAATAATTTTCTTCATAGTTTTAAACAATACATTAATATAATTTGCCCATTTTTTTACAAGTATAAATTTGGCTCTAAAAATAGCCGACTGTCACTAAGGGCCTCTTTCTTCCACATTCGGAGGTATCCAAAACCTCCAAATGCGCAGATCTAGTAATCTGTTAAATATTAATATTTGAAGGTAATTTTTATGTGTAAAAAAATATAGTCAACATATTTCTTCATTGTCCGTATGATTTTTTTTAAAAAAAAAAAAATAGTTTTATTGAGGAATTGAAAAATAAACCGACAGGTATCTTGGTACAAGTAAAACAAGTGTACATTCAATGTGAGCCAAGACAGTAAATGGACAAATAAGTATATGAATCTCCTGGGCCCAAGAGAGTGAAATATGGCCATATATTTAACTGTCTAGGTAGTACCTATGGGATACTACAAAACTAAAACAAATTTCCAACCTCATTTTCTTACCTCTTGAAAACATGCCAGGCCACTTTTTGGACCTCCAATAAATTTAACATAAAACATAATAGAAGAATATTTAGTATTTGGGTCACTTTTGGACTCTCAAAACACTATTAGAGCACAGCATATATTGTACATTCTTTTTGTGAAATACTACTAGTTATCAACTACAGGGGACTGTTATACAATGAGCAAGATGCTAGAGGGAGCTTAATAGCATTTATATGAAATGGACAGTAATACATTTGGACATATATTTCAGCATATCTAAGTCAGAACTTTAATAACATATGCTCTTGTCAAACTAGTCAGGTAAGCTTTGTGCATATTTGTAAGTGCCCCCTATGGGTTACGTTAGCATAATAACTGGAACTTGTAGGAAAAGAGAGCTAAGACAAAGCTATAAATTTTCTATAACTGAGATGATACAAGATAGATATTGCATTTAGTGATGGGTATATCGTTTGATAAACAATTTGACTGGCTTTAGACATGCAAGCACTACACATATGTACACTTATATAGTTTATCAACTGAGCACTTAGTATATTTGCAAATGTCCCACATGAGTCACTTTAGTACCATAACTGGGTCCGATAGGAAGAAAAAGCGTAAGAAAACTATGCAACTTCTCCAACTGTGGAACATAAAACGTTAAACAGTATTATCAGACTGAAAAGTCTTCATCATTCATTTAACCGCTGAGGTTGTATCCAAGGGGGCCTTCCCTTAGTACCAGCTAAAAATGTCTCCCACAAGGAAATGGCCCTGAGTTTGCTTAGGGTCTTACCCAATTCCAGCTTTCACCAATGCCGATATATGTGGGAACTTGGTCTGCTGCACCGTGGATGAGTGTCGACCATGATAGTCTCCCCCGACCCCCAACGCTTCTGATCTTCAGCCTCATCTGCCATCCAGACTTGCCTGCGGATCACCACACTATCTTTAATCTTTATGATCACTAGGAGGCAACCGGCTGTTCCACATTTAGTATAAGGTAAGATCTGGTCGTTATAAGAGATACTCATGGGTCCGGTCAGTATGGTCTCTCCTGTATTCTGTGCCTCCTGCATTCCCCACGCAGCACATGTCTCTCTCTGTATCTCCCTCTGAGTCGCTAGGGAGTCCGGAGTATATGCTGGCTTAATAGTTGGAGGTGGGTATGTAGACAATGGCTCAATTTTATATTGGCTAGTCTTCTGCGCCTCCATGATTTTGTCTCTCTCCGGATCTTGCCAGCAGAAGACTGTCTTCATATTGCGATCATCTCCAGAATCCTGGCGACTCAAGGCATAGTCAGGTGTTCCCTGGTTCAATGGTCTCAGTGCGTCCACTATAACATTGTGCATCTGAATCTCAAAGTCTGTCAGCATGACCTGTATCGCATGATATATCCCTTCCATGGCTGATTTACGCAGTATTGTTCTCCGTAGGGTATAATTAAATAGATAATGTCTCTGTGTTCCAGAAATTTATGACAGCGCATATAGCTGTTTTTACCTGATATGTCAGGAGTCAAGGGGGGTAAATGAAGGTTCAGGCCGGTGACTAGGCCTCCGCTGCGTACCCCATTTATTCCGGTCTGCTAGGCTAAAGTTCTAAGTGTGAAGAAAAAAGAAAACATGTAAATCTGTTCCTTAGGCGATATTCTATGAATCAGCAGTGAGGTAGGATTTTGGGTTGTTGGTCAGAGGAGTGATGGACAGCGGATCTAACTGCTCCTGAGCCGAAATTAAAAAGCAGCCATCTTGGTCGGTGTCCGGACCCGCCCCCCATCCGTATGATTTTATAGAAGGCGTTTTCACAAGTTTAAATGTGTTTCACATTTTGTTATACAAATCACAAATGGCATTTTAACTTGTTACACCTAAAAGTGGCCCTTAAAGGACCAGTAAATGTAGTAAATTTACAACAAACACATGATAAAGACAACGCAATAACACTTGGTCTTAACTTCAAATGAGTAGTAGATTTTTTCTGACTAATTTTAGTTATATCTATCTCCACTCTTCCTGTACCATGTGACAGCCATCACCCAATCACAAATGCATATACATATATACTATGAATTCTTGCACATTCTTGAGTGCCCCTTTAACAGTTGTATATGCAAAGCTGAAATCCATAAACAAGCTCAATGGGAATGGAATCCAAAAATGTCCTTCCTTTGCCATAATTTGGTGACCGTAAATTGAAAATCCAACAGTTTTGCAAGCTGCAAGATAGTATTAATTTGCGGACAGTCATTTTAACAGCTAAAGTCCAAATGAAAATGATTAACATCTCCATCCACGGCAAAACCATAATTGTCTCTAAATAGAGACTGCATTTCAGTTTTTTAGAAGCTCTGGTTTTGAAAAGGTGTTTTAAATTTGCTTTTAAATACAAGTTGTAAAGGGCATTTTGGTACTTAGGAAACTCAGCCTAAACATTGATCTGATTAAAGGACCATTACACTTAACATTTCAATAATGTATAAAATGTTTAATTATTGCAATTGAAACATTATTGCAATAAACATTCATTATTTATTTTGCTGCCTTTTGCTGTAAAATACATCTAAACATTGTGCTTGTTACACTTTCTCCCAGGGAGGTTTGGCTTAATACATTTAGGCAATTTATGTAAGCTTTTGTTTACTTCACCCCCCTAAGATTCTCAGAGGTCACATTTTTGTAAAAGGTGGATTATCAGTTTTACATCAACAATCATGAAAAGAGAATCATTCTTTGCAATAGTAACTAAATTGAATCAGTGCTAATCCACCTTAATCCACATGTGTAAAAGGAGTTCATGCTATATCTGGATATCAGTTTGTGATTGGTTAGCAAGTATTGTTTTATTCTGGGGGACAGGGAAATCAGTGAAATTAATAAACATAAAATAATATACTCATTTGACAAAATAAAGCTGCATTTTTAATTGCAAAATTATTCTCATATATGAAGGTTCAAATCATGTAGTTTACAGTGTGTGTTTAGTGTCCCTTTGATGTAAACATAAAAACCACAACACTGTTAAATAGCTCAATGGAAACAGTGTGCAGATCATCTCCTGCCATAGCTTGGCAAGATCAAAACACAAATCTGACAGTTTGGTAGACTGTTGAATGGAGTTATTTTTATTGAACACCATTTTAGTGTATAACATTCGGCCATAAACAATTACCACCACCAATGGAAACACAGCCATAATTGGCGCTGGATTTGGTGTGAGTCCTGGGATCTTTGCACCATATATTTAAGAATAGTAAGTGTTAATACTTTGTAAGTAGAATAACCAAGCACGTTTGCCTTATGTGCACTCTTGTTTGAGACAACAATGTGCTCTTGGGGAAATACAGAAGAGTTGCTGTGATATTTAAATATATCATTTTTTTACCACATAATGCCTATTGTTTTTCACAGTCCCTACTTAATATATAAATGATGCTTTAATAACCGTTATATGCTGACCTGGTAATATTTTTGCCAGCGTCTTGTTAATTTAGCCTCTGTTGATCTTGCAGTAAAATAATTGATTGATTTGCTTTGGCTAGAGAGCACGCTATGTGTTATGTGTATCAGAGGGATATCTTTTGATAAGTTTTGTATGTATGAAAAGAAGTGGATGCTATTTGAAAAGGGAAAGATAGGCTACACAAGGCTAGATTACAAAAACAGAGCTCAGCTTTTAAGTTATTTTTTGTGACTTTGTGATCGCATTGGCACATTCAAAGCGCAATTGCAAACGCACATTCATAGATATCAAAGAAGCCTTGTTTTCATGTTGACAGACACACAACCACAGCTCGCGTAATCCTGATAGCAAAAATACACAAATACATATGTATACGAATGTTCATACATATGTTTAATTATACATGTATAATTTTCATACATATATAAACATTTACATGCTTTTTAGAAGCGGTTAACCAAAGCGCAAACCATTATTGTGCTTTTACTCAGAACTTGTAATATGAATAAAATTACAGGAGCACCCGTAAAGTCACAATTTTGCCCAAACGCGAGCACAAGGAAGCGTGCAATTGTGGCCTAGAACCATTAATCCAGATGATGAGGTTACTCGCTTTAGAGCCAACATCATGATTGGTTAGTGAGCTTTGCTTCCATTAACATCCATAGTGTGAGGTACCCAGTACATAAAATCTTGCACATGAATTGAGTACCTCATTCAAAGCAGAATAATTATACCATCAGTGAGCGTAAAACAGGGTTAAAGTAAATGCCTGTAAGTGTAAAATATTTGCCTGATTGTCATGGGAAAGTAATCTTGCTGGATAAAATGAAACGCGTCTTGGAGACACAAGTGAGTGGCTGGTCCTAATGGTTCCGGGCTTGTGATTACTATTTTTTACCTACACTGATGCCACTTATGCAGAATTCTTAAAGACTCCCTTAAAAGCCCCTTATGAATTATATTAACTCGCTGGCATGTCTAGATATTATTTACACAATTTATTTCATTTTATCTCATTCTTTTCATACGGGTAATAACATATGGTGATATTTATATATGGGTATAACATATGGTGATATTTATATATGGGTATAACATATGGTGATATTTATATATGGGTATAACATATGGTGATATTTATATATGGGTATAACATATGGTGATATTTATATATGGGTATAACATATGGTGATATTTATATATGGGTATAACATATGGTGATATTTATATATGGGTATAACATATGGTGATATTTATATATGGGTTTAACATATGGTGATATTTATATATGGGTATAACATATGGTGATATTTATATATGGGTAATAACATATGGTGATATTTATATATGGGTAATAACATATGGTGATATTTATATATGGGTATAACATATGGTGATATTTATATATGGGTAATAACATATGGTGATATTTATATATGGGTATAACATATGGTGATATTTATATATGGGTAATAACATATGGTGATATTTATATATGGGTATAACATATGGTGATATTTATATATGGGTATAACATATGGTGATATTTATATATGGGTATAACATATGGTGATATTTATATATGGGTATAACATATGGTGATATTTATATATGGGTATAACATATGGTGATATTTATATATGGGTATAAAATATGGTGATATTTATATATGGGTATAACATATGGTGATATTTATATATGGGTATAAAATATGGTGATATTTATATATGGGTATAACATATGGTGATATTTATATATGGGTAATAACATATGGTGATATTTATATATGGGTATAACATATGGTGATATTTATATATGGGTAATAACATATGGTGATATTTATATATGGGTATAACATATGGTGATATTTATATATGGGTAATAACATATGGTGATATTTATATATGGGTAATAACATATGGTGATATTTATATATGGGTATAACATATGGTGATATTTATATATGGGTATAACATTTGGTGATATTTATATATGGGTATAACATATGGTGATATTTATATATGGGTATAACATATGGTGATATTTATATATGGGTATAACATATGGTGATATTTATATACGGGTATAACATATGGTGATATTTATATATGGGTATAACATATGGTGATATTTATATACGGGTATAACATATGGTGATATTTATATACGGGTATAACATATGGTGATATTTATATATGGGTATAACATATGGTGATATTTATATATGGGTATAAAATATGGTGATATTTATATATGGGTATAACATATGGTTATATTTATATATGGGTATAACATATGGTGATATTTATATATGGGTATAACATATGGTGATATTTATATATGGGTATAACATTTGGTGATATTTATATATGGGTATAACATATGGTGATATTTATATATGGGTATAACATATGGTGATATTTATATATGGGTATAACATATGGTGATATTTATATATGGGTATAACATATGGTGATATTTATATATGGGTATAACATATGGTGATATATATATATGGGTATAACATTTGGTGATATTTATATACGGGTATAACATTTGGTGATATTTATATATGGGTATAACATATGGTGATATTTATATACGGGTATAACATATGGTGATATTTATATACGGTATAACATATGGTGATATTTATATATGGGTATAACATATGGTGATATTTATATACGGGTATAACATATGGTGATATTTATATACGGTATAACATATGGTGATATTTATATATGGGTATAACATATGGTGATATTTATATATGGGTATAACATATGGTGATATTTATATACGGGTATAACATATAGTGATATTTATATACGGGTATAACATATGGTGATATTTATATACGGGTATAACATATGGTGATATTTATATATGGGTATAAAATATGGTGATATTTATATATGGGTATAACATATGGTGATATTTATATATGGGTAATAACATATGGTGATATTTATATATGGGTATAACATATGGTGATATTTATATATGGGTAATAACATATGGTGATATTTATATATGGGTATAACATATGGTGATATTTATATATGGGTAATAACATATGGTGATATTTATATATGGGTAATAACATATGGTGATATTTATATATGGGTATAACATATGGTGATATTTATATATGGGTATAACATTTGGTGATATTTATATATGGGTATAACATATGGTGATATTTATATATGGGTATAACATATGGTGATATTTATATATGGGTATAACATATGGTGATATTTATATACGGGTATAACATATGGTGATATTTATATATGGGTATAACATATGGTGATATTTATATACGGGTATAACATATGGTGATATTTATATACGGGTATAACATATGGTGATATTTATATATGGGTATAACATTTGGTGATATTTATATATGGGTATAACATATGGTGATATTTATATATGGGTATAACATATGGTGATATTTATATATGGGTATAACATATGGTGATATTTATATACGGGTATAACATATGGTGATATTTATATATGGGTATAACATATGGTGATATTTATATATGGGTATAACATATGGTGATATTTATATATGGGTATAACATATGGTGATATTTATATATGGGTATAACATTTGGTGATATTTATATATGGGTATAACATATGGTGATATTTATATATGGGTATAACATATGGTGATATTTATATATGGGTATAACATATGGTGATATTTATATATGGGTATAACATATGGTGATATTTATATATGGGTATAACATATGGTGATATATATATATGGGTATAACATTTGGTGATATTTATATACGGGTATAACATTTGGTGATATTTATATATGGGTATAACATATGGTGATATTTATATACGGGTATAACATATGGTGATATTTATATACGGTATAACATATGGTGATATTTATATATGGGTATAACATATGGTGATATTTATATACTGGTATAACATATGGTGATATTTATATACGGTATAACATATGGTGATATTTATATATGGGTATAACATATGGTGATATTTATATATGGGTATAACATATGGTGATATTTATATACGGGTATAACATATGGTGATATTTATATACGGGTATAACATATGGTGATATTTATATACGGGTATAACATATGATGATATTTATATATGGGTATAACATATGGTGATATTTATATACGGGTATAACATATGGTGATATTTATTTATGGGTAATAACATATGGTGATATTTATATACGGTATAACATATGGTGATATTTATATATGGGTATAACATTTGGTGATATTTATATATGGGTATAACATATGGTGATATTTATATACGGGTATAACATATGGTGATATTTATATATGGGTATAACATATGGTGATATTTATATATGGGTATAACATATGGTGATATTTATATATGGGTATAACATATGGTGATATTTATATATGGGTATAACATTTGGTGATATTTATATATGGGTATAACATATGGTGATATTTATATATGGGTATAACATATGGTGATATTTATATATGGGTATAACATATGGTGATATTTATATATGGGTATAACATATGGTGATATTTATATATGGGTATAACATATGGTGATATATATATATGGGTATAACATTTGGTGATATTTATATACGGGTATAACATTTGGTGATATTTATATATGGGTATAACATATGGTGATATTTATATACGGGTATAACATATGGTGATATTTATATACGGTATAACATATGGTGATATTTATATATGGGTATAACATATGGTGATATTTATATACGGGTATAACATATGGTGATATTTATATACGGTATAACATATGGTGATATTTATATATGGGTATAACATATGGTGATATTTATATATGGGTATAACATATGGTGATATTTATATACGGGTATAACATATGGTGATATTTATATACGGGTATAACATATGGTGATATTTATATACGGGTATAACATATGATGATATTTATATATGGGTATAACATATGGTGATATTTATATACGGGTATAACATATGGTGATATTTATTTATGGGTAATAACATATGGTGATATTTATATACGGTATAACATATGGTGATATTTATATATGGGTATAACATTTGGTGATATTTATATATGGGTATAACATATGGTGATATTTATATATGGGTATAACATATGGTGATATTTATATATGGGTATAACATATGGTGATATTTATATATGGGTATAACATATGGTGATATATATATATGGGTATAACATTTGGTGATATTTATATACGGGTATAACATTTGGTGATATTTATATATGGGTATAACATATGGTGATATTTATATACGGGTATAACATATGGTGATATTTATATACGGTATAACATATGGTGATATTTATATACGGTATAACATATGGTGATATTTATATACGGTATAACATATGGTGATATTTATATACGGTATAACATATGGTGATATTTATATATGGGTATAACATATGGTGATATTTATATACGGGTATAACATATGGTGATATTTATATACGGGTATAACATATGGTGATATTTATATACGGGTATAACATATGGTGATATTTATATATGGGTATAACATATGGTGATATTTATATACGGGTATAACATATGGTGATATTTATATACGGGTATAACATATGGTGATATTTATATACGGGTATAACATATGGTGATATTTATTTATGGGTAATAACATATGGTGCTATTTATATATGGGTATAACATATGGTGATATTTATATATGGGTATAACATATGGTGATATTTATATATGGGTATAACATATGGTGATATTTATATATGGGTAATAACATATGGTGATATTTATATATGGGTATAACATATGGTGATATTTATATATGGGTAATAACATATGGTGATATTTATATATGGGTAATAACATATGGTGATATTTATATATGGGTATAACATATGGTGATATTTATATATGGGTAATAACATATGGTGATATTTATATATGGGTATAACATATGGTGATATTTATATATGGGTAATAACATATGGTGATATTTATATATGGGTATAACATATGGTGATATTTATATATGGGTATAACATATGGTGATATTTATATATGGGTAATAACATATGGTGATATTTATATATGGGTATAACATATGGTGATATTTATATATGGGTAATAACATATGGTGATATTTATATATGGTAATGACATATGGTGAACATTGTTTCATTGTTATACATTTGTTCACATCACATTTGTGTTTTTAAGTGAAGATATTTTATTTATTTAATTTTATGGTATTTTTTCACCTTTTCTTTTATCATTTAGACCAACAACGGTCCTCTTTTTCTTTTTGTGTATATTTTGCATATTTTTGGCATATAGCATATGTCCCATTAGGTATCTGTTCCTTATTTGGATTATATCCAATCCTATACCTTAGTACAATAGCCTGTTTTTTAACTCACTTAGGTAATATTTGTCAATAATTTGTATCCTTTTATTTTTTTATTTTTATCTACTAAACTTTGAATTAAATCTATTTTTACATATGTACATTTGTTGACACATATATTCATGATTAGCTGATTTAGTTGATTATATCATATTTATATAGTTGACCTAAGTAATACTCTAGCCTTTGGTGCTCCTATAATTACCATTGTTGTAATCCCAAATCTAAACACCCCTAATCTGCAGCCCCTGACATTGCTGACACCTAAATAAAGGTATTAACACCTAATCTGCCGCTCCCCACAACGCCACTATGAATACAATTTATTAACCCCTATTCCGCCACTCCCCAACTTCGTCACCACTATAATAAAGTTATTACCCCCTATTCCCCCTCACCCCAACATCGCCCCCACACTATAATAAAGATATTAACCCCTATTCTGCCGCTCCCCGACATCACCGCCACTAAATAAAGTTATTAACCCCTAAACCTCTGGCCTCCCACATCACTGCCACTAAATAAACCTATTAACCCCTAAACCGACAGCCCCCCACGTCGCAAAAAAAACTATATTAAACTATTAACCCCTAAACCTAACAATCCTGTAACTTTAAATTAAAATTACAAGATCCCTATCTTAAAATAAATAAAAAATTACCTGGAAAATTTAAACAAATATAAATTAAACTAACATTATTATTATACTAAAATTAAAATAACTATCAGTTTAATAAATTAAATTACACATTAAAAAAACTAACACTACTAAAAAACAATTAAATCTACAATTACAAAAAAGAAAAAATACTAAATTACAAAAAAGAAAAAATACTAAATTACAAAAAAGAAAAAATACTAAATTACAAAAAATAACAAACACTAAATTATGAAAAATAACAAACGAAAAAATAAATAATAAAAATAAAAAATGGTATCCCTTGCATTCCTATTGGCTGATTTGATTTTTGAAATTCAAATCAGCCAATAGGATGAGAGCTACTGAAATCATATTGGCTGTTCAAATCAACCAACAGGATGAGAGCTACTGAAATTCTATTGGCTGATTTGAATGGCCATTCTTTCAGCCTTAAAACCCGAACGCAAAACTTGTAATCTAGGTGATTGTCTCCTATATAACTAATTTTCTTGACCCCTGTAATTCTTCATGCAATATGTGCATTCAAATTAGACTTCCAATTACATTAATGGTGACTCAATCTGCAGTGTCAGCTGCTAATACACAGATCCTATGCTTGACCCCTCCATCCTCTCAGGACAGATATATGCCAAAATTATACCTCAGTTCATATGCATGGATCTCAGATAAGTGCATGACCCCTGGTACCCTTACATTTAGTAGCACAGTCTTCTACTGTGAAAGTCAAGCCTAAACAGTTGCAAGATGTGGGTCCTATGCTATAGTAGCTGGCTAGCATGTGCTCATATAATGTGCTTCCTCCCATTCTTGGCTTGGCTTGTGGATGGACCATGGTGCTGTTGAGGACCGCTTCTAATTGGGATTTGTTGCAGTTGTAACAGCATGTTGGGGATTTTTATTTCGGCAGAATGTGTGGTGCATGTAACCGTTTGTTAGAGAGGCATTTTTCTTAAACAGTAGATGATGTTTTTGAGACTATGTTGATAGAAATGAGTGGAGTCTTAAACCTAGAGAAAGAAAATTTAAAAATTGTTCAGTAATTGACAAATCAAAAATGTAACCTTGACTTTTTTTTTGTAAAATGTTTATTACGCTTCTGTTAATGTGCAAAACTCTTTGGATACAAAAGACTTTGTTGATGACTCATTTTTATCAACAATATTTCTAAACTCAGTAACATGAATACTTAAAAAACACAAAAATACAGACATAGGTTTCCATCCTGAAAAAAAAGGTTCTAGAGTTTAGTATAAAGTCTATCCATTAAAGAACCTTTACTGCTACAGAAAATGTATTGATAGAATTATAGGCTTTTATATTTATATTAATGTTTTCTTTGGAATCCATGAAAACTGTTATTACTTCAATTACTTAGCTACATTATTCTTAATCTGTTCTTATATCATTCTAAAGGAATACCCAGAAAAGACACTAAATATAGTGTCTAAATAAACTTTGCAATATTTTTTAAACATCTCCAAGATCAACATGCCCTGGGAGCTGATCTTTTTATCAAAATATCTAGATAGCTCCACTGTGATTTTCAGTTTAATATCCCGTTAACAAATGGAAAACTGTTGTACAGAGGCATATATGACATTTAATGGTTGTAAATGATTATTTTCTTCCATATTCCTGTTTTATTGATATCTTACAGATGATGTCTTAAGTTTGAGACTGTCTCTAAACAAAATATATTTTACACTACTGCTTCCAAGCATAAGTGAAAATATATAAGGAAAACCATTTGAAATACATATTAACATACTCTGATTTTGGTCAAATTAAATTTTGAATTGTTTTTGCAGATGTTTTTGTCTTCTTTTCATCAATGAAGGGTTATGTCAAAGAGATAAATTATATAAATCATATAAATCATATAAGTTTTACCAATCAACATTGAGGAGAGACTTATAATATTTATACTTGTTTCCTTATCAATGAATATGGTTGTAAACATTTAAAATATACCAAAAATTATCATATAATTGTTTTCTTGTTTAAATGCTACTAGAGATGTCTATTCAAACAGTCTATTGAAGCCAACATCTATTGATGATTATCTGATAACTTTTATTAATTATATTACTTGTAGATGGTTATGTGAGGTTTGGTCAGATAAAGCTTTGGTCATCTTTTAATGATGCAATCATTTTTTATCTAGAGGAAATCTTGTAAATATGTAGATCCATTATAGAAACAACGTTGTTCTTTTTAGTACTGTGATACTGAGGATTTTGGGTTTTGATATCATGAGAAGGAGTATATTTTTTAAACTGTTTCCTTATAGTGTTCATTAGATTTGTGTATTTTGATTTACAATTATTGAGGAATCATGCACTCTAAATGTAGAACCTTGATGGACCCTCTGTATTCTCATGTCCTCTTCCCTCTAGGTCGGCAGCTCACAATCTTCAATAGTCAAGCGGCCATCAAGGTGGGTGGGAAGGACCAGGGGCGTCCATTCCAGGGTCAGATCTCAGGCTTATACTACAATGGGTTGAAAGTGCTGTCCTTGGCAGCAGAAAGTGACCCCAACATCAAGACAGAGGGAAACTTAAGACTGGTAGGGGAGGTGCCATCTGTCATGACCACGGAAACCACAGCCACCACACTTTTGGCTGACATGTCAACCACCATCATGGAGACAACTACAACTATGGCTACTACAACAACAAGGAGAGGGAGGTCCCCTAGCATGAGGGACAGCAGCTCACAGGTAAGAGACTAATGGGTTTGGAAAGAAATATGATGTGTCTTGGAGAAGACAATGTGACCACCATAGAGAAATGACCATCTCTACAACCATAATAACTATTTTAAAATGAGAACAAACATTGCAATCGATCCAGTGCTATTTGAAAAGGTTTTTCCTATATTATTTGTAGGTTGTTTTAAACACTGCAATGGGTAAAATTCATGTGTAACAGAAGCCTAAACACAGACAGCATATTTCATCCTTCTAAAACATAATTTGTGTTCAATTATTGTGAACTGGTTGTGTTTATTCTAAAATTGAAGTTTTGTTGTTAGTGTATTTTGTAATCATAATACAATAGAATGACACTGCACATGTTGTATAGTGTGTTCAACATAATTATACAATTTGCAACAAGTGTAGCAGTTCTTCCAAGTCCCCGGTGATTGATGCAAAAAATATGCCCAAAACATTTTGTAATTGTTTGTTCTGTTACAATTATATAATTATACTTAAAAATTTATTTAAAACACACATATACAGTATATATATATATCGTATTGTGCCGCATATAGGCCGCACCTGAATATAGGCCGCACCCTTAATGTTTGGTGCCATTTTGAAGAAATTTCATTTTTAAAGAAAATATTTTCACACCTACAATACTCATAATGCAACAAAGTTCCCAAAAAGGGAGGCCCTTAAATGCACATTAAACCAACAAACACTGTGTGTATAATGGCTTAACAAGCCAGCCTATCATGCGCCCATAGATAAAATACCAAAAGCTAAATTAACCAAAAGCTAAGTTAACATGCTTACCCACAAGCTTCAGCCTCTTTTGTTTAACACCCGGTGCTGGATGTGTGGCTAACCGGACAACCCGGTCCCCTAGGATTGTGTAATCCCCTTGAATGTAGCTGGGAGCGCTTCCTTCAGCAATAACTGACACCTCCATATTCATTCTTCAGGTTACTCTGACTTCCGCATCAGGTAATGACATCATCACTCAGCGGCCAATTCAGTAGGGTAGCGGTAGTGGATCACGGTTGCATTAAGGGTGGAAACGAGTGCTCACTCCTAATGGCCAAGTCTGGATTCAAATGAAAAATTGCAAGGGGAGCACTCACTTGTTGTAAAAAGTCACTTTTCTTTCGCCAATTTAAAAACTGCTTACACAACAGTCCATAAAACAACCATCATAGAAGCCCAATCAATACAGATAGCTGCTATCGGCATCAATTGGGCTTCTACTATGCTTGTTTTATGGACTGTTGTGTAAGCAGTTTTTACTTTGGCAAAATAAAAGTGACGTTTTACAACAAGTGAGTGCTCCCTTTGCAGTTTTTCATTTGAATACAATACCCATAAGGCCACGGGGTGCACCAGAATTTCGGCAGCACTGTGCATATGCGATATTGCCGATAAGCACCCGAATATAGGCCGCGGCCTGCATATAGGCCGCACTGCAAATTTAAA
This sequence comes from Bombina bombina, assembly GCF_027579735.1. Taxonomy (NCBI): domain Eukaryota; kingdom Metazoa; phylum Chordata; class Amphibia; order Anura; family Bombinatoridae; genus Bombina; species Bombina bombina. Next base: position 24,492,874 of record NC_069505.1, read on the forward strand.
GGTACAAATCAAGGGAAAAAAAGCGCGGCGTATATGCGGAACAATACGGTATATATATATATATATATATATATATATATATATACACACAAATAGTTACTAATTAGCTAAAATTAGTTTGTAATTTGTGTATTTTAAATAAGAACTTAATTATTAACTAATTATTGGGAAATTAATAAAATATGTAAACAAAAAAAAATGTTATTACAACAAAGTTTAACAAAACATCAGTTTTGCTAATTATTTTTTAAACAGTAAAATATAGAGTGATCAGGAAAAAGCAATTGAACTGAACTGTAAGTATCTATACACTGATAATTATGATGAGTATATATACACTGATAATAAGCACATTGCAATGTATAATGATGATAAATATCTATAAACTGTATAATAATAAACTGATAATGAGCACACTGCAATGTATAATGATGTGAGTATCTATACACTGATAATGAGCACACTGTACTGTATAATGATGTGAGTATCTATACACTGATAATGAGCATGCTGTACTGTATAATGATGTGAGTATCTATACACTGATAATGAGCACACTGCAATGTATAATGATGTGAGTATCTATACACTGATAGTGAGCACACTGCACTGTATAATGATGTGAGTATCTATACACTGATAATGAGCACACTGCACTGTATAATTATGTGAGTATCTATACACTGATAATGAGCACACTGCACTGTATAAAGATGTGAGTATCTATACACTGATAATGAGCACACTGCACTGTATAAAGATGTGAGTATCTATACACTGATAATGAGCACACTGCACTATATAATGATGTGAGTATCTATACACTGATAATGAGCACACTGCACTGTATAATTATGTGAGTATCTATACACTGATAATGAGCACACTGCACTGTATAATGATGTGAGTATCTATACACTGATAATGAGCACACTGCACTGTATAAAGATGTGACTATCTATACACTGATAATGAGCACACTGCACTGTATAATGATGTGAGTATCTATACACTGATAATGAGCACACTGCACTGTATAATGACACTGAGTATCTATACACTGATAATGAGCACACTGCACTGTATAAAGGTGTGAGTATCTATACAATGATAATGAGCACACTGCACTGTATAATGATGTGAGTATCTATAAACTATATAATGATGATGAGTATCTATACACTGATAATGAGCACACTGTACTGTATAATGATGTGAGTATCTATTCACTGATAATGAGCACACTGCACTGTATAATGGGGATGAGTATCTATATACTGTACAATGATGATGAGTATCTATTCACTGATAATGAGCATACTGCACTGTATAATCATTCTGAGTATCTAAAGACTGATAATGAGTACACTGCACTGTATAATGATGTGAGTATCTATACACTGATAATGACTGCACTGTATAATGTGAGTATCTATACACTCATAAAAAGCACACTGTACTGCATAATGATGCGAGTATCTATACACTGATAATGAGCAGGCTGCACTGTATAATGATGTGAGTATCTATACACAGATATTGAGCACACTGCACTTTATAATGATGTGAGTATCTATACACTGATAATGGGCACGCTGTACTGTATAATGATGTGAGTATCTATACACGGATAATGAGCAGGCTGCACTGTATAATGATGTGAGTATCTATACACAGATATTGAGCACACTGCACTGTATAATGATGTGAGTAGCTATACACTGATAATGAGCACACTGCACTGTATAATGATGTGAGTATCTATACACTGATAATGAGCACACTGTACTGTATAATGGTGTGAGTATCTATACACTGATAATGAGCACACTGCACTGTATAATTATGTGAGTATCTATACACTGATAATGAGCACACTGTACTGTATAATGATGTGAGTATCTATACACTGATAATGAGCACACTGTACTGTATAATGATGTGAGTATCTATACACTGATAGTGAGCACACTGTACTGTATAATGACGTGAGTATTTATACACTGATAATGAGCACACCATACTGTATAATGATGTGAGTATCTATATACTGATAATGAGCACACTGTACTGTATAATGATGTGAGTATCTATACACTGATAATGAGCACAATGCACTGTATAATGATGTGAGTATCTATACACTGATAATGAGTACACTGCACTGTATAATGATGTGAGTATCTATACACTGATAATGAGTACGCTGCACTGTATAATGATGTGAGTATCTATACACTGATAATGAGCACACTGCACTGTATAATGATGTGAGTATCTATACACTGATAGTGAGCACACTGTATAATGATGTGAGTATCTATACACTGATAATGAACACACTGCACTGTATAATGATGTGAGTATCTATACACTGATAATGAGCATACTGTATAATGATGTGAGTATCTATAAACTGATAGTGAGCACACTGTATAATGATATGAGTATCTATACACTGATAATTAGCACACTGCACTGTATAATGATGTGAGTATCTATACACTGATAATGAACACACTGCACTGTATAATGATGTGAGTATCTATACACTGATAATGAGAACACTGTACTGTATAATGATGTGAGTATCTATACACTGATAATGAGCATGCTGCACTGTATAATGATGTGAGTATCTATACACTGATAATAAGCACACTGCACTGTATAATGATGTGAGTATCTATACACTGATAATGAGCACACTGTATAATGATGTGAGCATCTATACACTGATAATGAGCACACTGTATAATGATGTGAGTATCTATAAACTGATAGTGAGCACACTGCACTGTATAATGATGTGAGTATCTATACACTGATAATGAGCACACTGTACTGTATAATGATGTGAGTATCTATAAACTGATAGTGAGCATGCTGCACTGTATAAGAATGTGAGTATCTATACACTGATAATGAGCACAGTGCTTTTTTCGTGCATTGGGTTGTACTCGTATTACAAGTTAAAAGTAAAAAGTTTGCTCTCAAGCTTTTTGAATATTGCAACCTCGTTAATGTATTCTCCCATAGACATCAACGGAGTGCACAAACTTGAAAAAACTTAACACCCATACTAATGCGGTTACCCAACCAGGTTTATTCAAGAGCGCTAAACCCAACATGAAATATGAATATATCACATTCCAATGTTCTTCACATAGAAGAATATGTTCTATTCATTCTTAAAAAATATTTCTATATATATCTGATGATTTTTTAGTAAAATATATCTATACATATATATACATTTACTTTATTAGGTACATCACCTTGTTAGTACCGGGTTGGACCCATTTTTGCCTTCAGAACTGCCTTAATTCTTCGTGGCCTAGAGTCAACAAGGTGTTGGAAACATTCCTCAGAGATTTTGGTCCATATTGACATAATAGCATCACGCAGTTGCTGCAGATTTGTCGGCTGCACATCCATGATGCAAATCTTCCGTTCTACCACATTCCAAAAGTGCTCTATTATATTGAGATCTGGTGACTGTGGAGGCCATTGGAGAAAAGTGAACTCATTGGGGCCTATCTATCAAGCTCCAAACAGAGCTTGAAGGCCCGTGTTTCTGTCGAGTCTTCAGACTCGCCAGAAATACAAGTTACGGAGCAGCGGTCTAAAGGCCGCTGCTCCATAACCCTGTCCGGCTGCTATGATGAAGCAGACAGGAATCTCTGGATCGGGTTGATTGACACCCCCCTGCTGGTGATTGGCCTCGAGTCTGCAGTGGGCGGCGTTGCACCAGCAGTTCACTAGAACATCTGGTGCAATGCTGAATACGGAGAGCATATTGCTCTCCGCATTCAGCAATGTCTGTCGGACCTGATCCGCAGTGTCGGATCAGGTTCAATAGATATATGATAAATAGGCCCCATTGTCATTTTCAAGAAACCAGTTTGAGATGATTTGAGCTTTGTTACATGGTGCATTATCCTGCTTTAATTAGCCTTCAAAAGATGGTTACACTGTAGTCATAAAGGGATGGACATGGTCAGCAACAATACTCAGGTAGGCTGTGGCATTTAAACAATGCTCAATTGGTACTAAGGGGCCCAAAGTGTGCCAAGAAAATATCCCCCACACCATTATACCACCACCACCAGCCTGAACCATTGATTCAAGGCAGGATAGATCTATGCTTTCATGTTATTTACGCCAAGTTCTGACCCAACCATCTGAATGTCGCAGCTGAAATCGAGACTCTAACCTTCTATTGTCCAATTTTGGTGAGTCTGTGGGAATTGTAGCCTCAGTTTCCTGTTCTTAGCTGACATGAGTGGCAACCGGTGTGGTCTTCTTCTGCTGTAGCCCATCTGCTTCACAGTTCAATGTGTTGTGCATTCAGAGATGGTATTCTGCATACCTTGGTTGTAACGAGTGGTTATTTGAGTTACTGTTGCCTTTCTATTATCTTGAACCAGTCTGTCCATTCTCCACTGACCTCTGACATCAACAAGGCACTGTCGTCCACACAACTGCTGCTCACTGGATATTTTCTATTTTTTAGACCATTCTCCCCTAAGCCCTAGAGATGATTGTGCGTGAAAATCCTAGTAGATTAGCAGTTTTTTAAATACTCAGACTAGCCCGTCTGGCACATACAACCATGCCACCTTCAAAGTCACTTAAATCCCCTTTCTTCCCCATTCTGATGCTCGGTTTGAACTTCAGCAAGTTGTCTTCACTACGCCTAGATGCCTAAATGCTTTGAGTTGTTGCCTTGTGATTGGCTGATTAGCAATTTGTGTTACCAAGCAATTGGACAGGTGTACCTAATAAAGTGGCCGGTGAGTGTATATAGATGATTATATATAGGTATAGATATATACAGATAAATAAAAGAATATCTATTTAAAAAACACTTAGAACATATTCCCTTAAGTGCAGAACATTGGAATGTCAAATATTTACAGTGAATACATAGTTAAAATCATTATTTAATATTAAAGTAAACAACTCGTAACATGTGCGCTATTTCCATCGCGTCCAAAAAGCAGAATAAATTGATATCCTTTGCGTGCTACAGTAAGCATGCCACTAGTAATCTAGCCACAAATGTATTAGTCTATTAGTAGTCTGAACAATACCATTGCTGAACTTCATCAAATCAATGACTTGATTGAAATAGAAAATCTGCCCAACTCATTTAGCCAGTCTCCATTGTGTACCATTATATTAACTGTGTATTTTATTAAGTGCATATTGACACATTGGCCTAGAAATGAATCTTCTCTTTCTGATTTTGGTAGAACTAACCCTTCACTGCTCTGGGGCTTCCCTATCACCACTGCTAGGAGCACTAAATGTTGTTCTACTATAAGATATAAAGATATTACCCATATTGAATCATATAGTTTGCAGCTAGCCATCAAACCGACACTCTGTGGCACCTTGTAGTTCCACTCGCCGGTATCTCGAACTCAATTTACATACAAGAGCTTCCCAACATGTTTCATCAGTATCCTCTGTGTTTAATTTTATTAACTTTATTGTAACCTCAAAACCAATCACACATATATTAACACATTGACTATTGACATTAATCGACCCTGGCTAGAGATTTCTGAATACAATTAACCCTTCACTGGTTCTAGCTCCCCTATAAGGAAGAATGTGTCTGATCTATCACCACTGCTTCATTATGTTTTATTTGTGCACAAACTGGATCTCCAATGGAGTGTGGAGATAACGAGTCCCACAGCAGACATTTACTGGAGTTCAGATATGGCCGGCGACTTTAATGAGGTGGAAAACTAGTGGATTAACTGGTCAGCCCATGTACTGCTCAAGCACTTTCACAGTGTGTTGTTTTCTTAGCCTGTTATGATAGATAACTCCATTATTGTAACAAGGAACTCGGTTCCCTTGACAAATCATTAGGAAAGCAAACAGTTTGATTTCATTTGTGGTTTATCAAGTTTAATATACCTCTGGTTTCTCTATTTTTTTTTCTTTCATCACTTTCATATTGTGAATAATATCTTTCCCTGTACATCTAGGGATACATTGTTACAGTATTAAAAACACAAACAGGGTCTCCAGAAACAATATATGGGGGAACACAGTCAAACATAGATGCATCACTAAAAACTGCCAATTCGAAAGACCTATTAACAAAATATTGAAGCATTATTCTTTAAAGGGGGCACTGGGGCTGCTAATATGTAGGAGAAACTCTGAAGATGACTATGAGTTCACATTGTCAGTATCTGGATGTCCGACGATTTAGCCTAATTAGTACATACAAAGCATATTTATATACATTTAATTTAATAAGAATAATAGCTTATTACCCCCCACACCCAGTGTAATAAGCCATATAATTTTTAAGAGTATACAATATTTAAAATATTTCCAATTTGCTTCTATTATCAATTTTTGATTCATTACCATGGTATTCTTTGTTGAAAAGATACTTAGGTTGGGGTCTGGAGCACTATATGGCATTAAATAGTGTTGTCATCTACTGCTCTTGCAAATGGATAACATGGAGTACTCCAGACACATGCACGCTCCTGAACTTACATCCCTGCTTTTCAACACAAAATACCAAGAGAACAAAGAAAATTTGATAATAGAAATAAATTAGAAAGTTGTTTAAAATGACATGTTCTGCCTGAATCATGAAAGAAAAAAATATGTGTTTCATGTCTCTTTAAATGGACAATATACTTACATTATACTATCGGGAAATATCAGCATTTACACTACAAAATGTTTAGTAAAATCTGTCTTAAAGGGACATGAAACATATTTTTTTTTCTATTATCTCATTTGTTGTGTTCTCTTCATATCCATTGTTGAAAAGTATAGCAAGGTAGGCTCAGAAGCTGCTGATTGGTGGCTGAAGATATATGCCTCTTGCCTTTGTCTTTCAGCTAGCTCCCACTAGTGCAATACTTATCTTTTAACATAAAACATATAACAAGAGAATAAAGCAGAAGTAAATTGGAAAGTTGTTTAAAACTGTATTCCCTCTGAATCATGAAAGAACATTTTTGGGCTTCATGTCTCTTTAAACTTAAATTAAATTACATGCTATAGATCACAGGTATATAAATATATTAGGAGTCATAATGAAATGTTATGTATTCACAAGGCCAGTGACCAAATCTTTAGAAACTATACATAGTTGTCTAAGCCCCATGGACCCTTGTACTGTAGATCAGATATACTGTAGATCATACACAGGTTGTCTACTGGGAAAACAAGGATGATCCACTTGCCCTACAAGACACCACCCATTTCTATTTGAGTGATATGGCATTGTATATGTCTATGCTAGATAGCATGTAGGATTATATAGCTTTGGCACATTTGATAGTCAGAAGGTCCTTCAGGTCTTTCCATATTTTGTTCTGATTCTCAGGAAAGCCCTATGAATACCCCAGACATTATTGTATTCATTTACAGTCATTGTACCACGTTTGCTAGAAGTCAGTTCCAAAAACAAATCACCCTTTCTTTAAAGGAGAACTTCTGCAATTCATTCAACTTGAGATCCACAATATCATCAAAAGATCATCAAATCATTGAGATCATAATTTAGTTGATGAGGAAATACTCATTATTAGGTACTTATGTTCTCTGTGAAGATTGCCAAATAAAACAATCCCTTCTTTAACATTGTTAACCTTTGATGATAATCCTGCATAAAGCTATATTTTACAATTCATTTAATTTTTCAAATGGAAGCTTTAATTGGACAATAAATCTGAAGACAAATTACAAAGATTCTTATAAATTTTTTGGAATAACATAAATTGTGTTTAAGAAGAGCTTATTCTGAAACTGTGATTGGATGGCCAGAGCTCTAATTTAATCACCCACATACTGATGAAGAATTGATTATCCATGTAGGAAACCATTAAAAAAAGTGAGACATTTGTTCCATACCTTTTAGCTTCTTTTTCTTAAAAATGTAAACAGTGTTTCCACAAATTGCTCTTTGCAGACACCAGTATCCTTGACCCTGAAGTCAGAGCAGAACAGCAAGGTAGTAACCTGACAAACTGGGATGTGATTTCAACCGTCTATAAAGGTCACACTGTTTATTTTACCTTTTTCTAGTGTCATATTTGTCATCCCTCTTCTGTTCCTTTTGTCCTATAATTGTAGGTTGTATTTAACTCATGTGCATCTACATTTATTATTTTAATCTACTTTCTAGCAGATCTCAGCATCTACAGCTTTATTGTATCTGTCTTTAGCCATTTCCTCGTACATAGATCTCACCATCTTGTCTAAATATCCCATACTTGATTGGTGTCTTCATATCTAACCCCCAACCTTTCAGTTAATTGGTCATACCAAAATGTTCTACCTCAGTTACTCGTGGACCTTTTCCTATACCACTCTCTTGTCTCCTGCCCCCTCTCCTAACATAAAGCTGCCATCAAACATTTTTAGATAGGAAACTGAATTATTCCAAATACATCTTTTTCCTAAATGATTCTGACATTATGAGATTTTTTTTAGAAGAAAGAAGACAGCTTGAAGAAATGACAACACCTACTGGGAATAAGGGTTCTTAGATAAGGTTTATGAGACCCCAGTAACTGCAAAGTTCATTTATCCCACATTATTTTCTTTTAGCTGTAATTGAAAAATAAGTGGAGCGCTATAGTTTGCTGCTCTGCTGGAGAACGCCACATCAAAAATACTTATAGTCCGACATTGTAGCAGATCTGGGATGTTTGTAATTTTCTCCTTCTTGATCTGTAAGAAAAAAATACAGAGGGTTTATTACAACTGATCAAGTCACATGACTGAGGGGCCAATTCCTTAAAAAGACATAAAGCTCAACATTACAGGGACATTCTTACGTAAACATGACAGGCATTCATTACAACATGAAATTATCTAACAAACGATTGAAATCAACCCCTCACAAAGGGTTAAACACATAGGTTAAGTCACAAGGCAGGTGATTGGTGGTGATTCCCAAGCTGATCACCAGCAGCTCCTAAGCATGGCTTTATATATGTGCGTAACCCCTTTGTAAAGGGTTAAGCACTGTTGTGCTAGTATTTTGAAGTATTATTAACATTCCTTTGTGTTTTAAATCTCTTTATTTATTGGAATGTTTCGATGGCGTCTTCTTTTCGTGCCTTGAAGCTGTACATAATTAATAACAATTGACAGCGAAAATCAATGAGCTCTCATTGTGAAGTCGCATTGATTTTTAGGAAATACTAGCGCACCCCTCCTTTAAGGGAGAGACGATGTGCTTAGCTGATGTTTCTCCTGCCGCGCAGCATTGCTTCACGAGAAGCCACAGCTTCTACATACATGGGAAGGGTCGATTAACTCGCTATACTGTGCATATAACGGTGAGAGTTTCATGAAGACCACACGTCCCTTTAAATGAGATTATTTTTTTATTCAAAGATATCTGTTTTATTCTTAAGACTACTGAGCTTGTAACTGAATCCGCACCATCCATCATACGAGCGGTTAAAACTCACCCTGAATAGAACTGGCGTCCGGTTACAGAGATGTGAAAATAATCTGCTTATTTAAGAATGATTTTTTTTTGCACCGTTTTTGTCCATAAGGCATAATAACGAATGTTAAACTGAGCAAGCTTTCTGTATGGCCAGTGGTACTAAAGGGTCAGTAACACAATGAGAATTATTATATAAAACGCTTTGCTATGTGTAATTTTACTTTACAATATGTTTTCATTATTTATTTTGCCCCTTTTCATGTCATTTAGCTCTGAACATTGATTAACTTGTAATTCTCAGAACATGGAATGCACCTGCTGACTTATCAAGGCCAACCCTGCTACACATATGTCCTTAGGTGTCTTTATCAGATAACAATTGCAAAACTATTTATTTTATACTAACTTTATGACTGTAGCTAGCCTTGCTGTCTGTGCACTAAAGCCCAGATTGGCTCCTTTAAATAAGGCAAATGGGGGGCTCAGTTTGGCTATTGATAAACAATTGCAATAGAATGATGTTAATTTGTTATAAAAATGTTAAGACTTGGCTGTTATGTTATTTTATAGCAGCACAACAGAATAGTCTGTGACATTACTATATAACCATGCTCCCAGTTGCCCAGCGTTTTACAGAACTGTCACAGGTAATATATGTTGTTTGCCCACAAGATGCATGGAAATCAAAGTTCTAGAACCTTTGCACAAAAGCTTACAATCTACTTGCTTCCTATTTTTACAAAATGGGGACTCTTTATTAGGCTTAAAGTAGGTGCAGTGTATGAGATGTCACCTGACACCTTGTGAATGTTGTAGACTCTATAGATTTTGGACTTGAGCTCAGTAAAAAAATAAAAAAAGTCACCTGTAATCCTAATGTAAATATTTCTTTCTTGATTTAGATAGAACATTCTAAGCTTTCCAGAAACTTTTTTTACATTGTATTCTCTATCTGAATCATGAAAGAAAAACCTTGAGTTTAGACTGAGATAATTGGTCACAAGAATACAGCTATACTCTCTATACCAGCTGGACACACTTGTACGCCTTCCTGTAAAATATACGTACACTGTGACAAGTAAAGTCTTTTTCGTGATTTCAACATCCCTTAAAGCATTTTACATTAATGTCCGTTACATATTTGCCAACGGAATTCATAAATCTATTTGTGATTGCTAAGTCGGCGTAAAAAATCCCATTTGAAAATGGACTTTGTAAATATTATCAGTCAATTCCTTACTTCCTTAATCCCTTTTAATGTATATTTTAAGTGTGTCTGTTTATAATTGCAGACGCCATTTAGCGTATTTCATCGTTATCAGCAGAAATCCCCCCGTAAAGAAGAACTACAGGGTTTTCCTTTAGTTCCGGCTTTCGTTCATTCTTAATTCCCCTGATCTGCCATCTCTCTTTTTGTATTGCTATGATTATTAATATTTTTTTTCGTAGGCCCATTCGCCTACACTGTTAACGTTCCTCTAACAAGATGTGCAACCCTCTCTCTACCCCCTCCCCGCTCTATACAATCTCTCCCTCCGCCTTCCCTTTCTCTGGCTTTTGATATGCACAGTCTATTCCCCCCTCAGGTCACATTCTAATCCCTACACAAAATGCTGACAGAGCCGTCCAGGGGTTGCCATAGTGACGGCGCAGTAATTACCCGGGTTGGGAGAAGCCACTGAGAATTCAGATGTATTTATTTCTCCCCCCCCCCCCCAACCTCTTCCTTTATTTATTTATTTTTGTCAACTCAATGTGGTTGAAGTCTTCCATTAACCCAATAAACCCCATCACCTACCCCTCTAGAAAAATGTGTCTACGAAGATTTTCTAATCGAATTAGCAATTAAATATATAAATGTTCCTCTTGTAGAATGAATGCCCCTGCTGCACAATTGCTTTTGTTCTCTATAAGCAGATAGATGTATCAGCATTATTATCTGTGTTAAATTTGTTAGTTAAATGAGCGATATTAGCTGCATCAGCTGCGCTGGCCGAATAAACAATTTCGCCTATCAGCTGGCTTTGCAGGATAGCTTTATTAAACCTTCACTTGTATCAGATGAGATTCATGCTGCAAAGCATTGGCTGCACTTTAAGATAGAATATATTAAACAATATGTCAGTGCAGGTAACTCCCGTAGGAATGGCGTATTGTCTAAGCAACAAGCAGTAGCATGTTAGACACATGATCCCTGTAAAGATGATTACAGAGGGGTCTTCTGTATAATCCATGCTAGACAAATTCCCTTTACTAGCTGTAATACCAATACTAACAGGATTACATTGTCTTTATGCTATTAGATATGTTACATTTGTATATAACAGCAAATCGATGAGTCAGGATTTTTTGTATTATTCTTTTTTTAGTGGACACAATAAATATGCACAGTATATATCAGTAATTAAGTGCTGCATTACATACGGTCTGCACACACAATAAATGTTTATATTTTCACAGTATATATCAGTAATTAAGTGCTGCATTACATAAGGTCTGCACACACAATAAATGTTTATATATGTACAGTATATATCAGTAATTAAGTGCTGCATTACATAAGGTCTGCACACACAATAAATGTTTATATTTTCACAGTATATATCAGTAATTAAGTGCTGCATTACATACGGTCTGCACACACAATAAATGTTTATATATGCACAGTATATATCAGTAATTAAGTGTTGCATTACATAAGGTCAGCACACACAATAAATGTTTATATTTTCACAGTATATATCAGTAATTAAGTGCTGCATTACAAAAGTTCTGCACACACAATAAATATTTATATATGCACAGTATATATCAGTAATTAAGTGCTGCATTACACAAGGTCTGCACACACAATACATGTTTATATATGCACAGTATATATCAGTAATTAAGTGCTACATTACATAAGGTCTGCACACACAATAAATGTTTATATATGCACAGTATATATCAGTAATTAAGTGCTGCATTACATACGGTCTGCACACACAATAAATGTTTATATATGCACAGTATATATCAGTAATTAAGTGTTGCATTACATAAGGTCAGCACACACAATAAATGTTTATATATGCACAGTATATATCAGTAATTAAGTGCTGCATTACATAAGGTTTGCACACACAATAAATGTTTATATATGCACAGTATATATCAGTAATTAAGTGCTGCATTACATAAGTTCTGCACACACAATAAATCTTTATATATGCACAGTATATATCAGTAATTAAGTGTTGCATTACATAAGGTCAGCACACACAATAAATGTTTATATATGCACAGTATATATCAGTAATTAAGTGGTACATTACAAAAGGTCTGTACACACAATAAATGTTTATATATGCACAGTATATGTCAGTAATTAAGTGCTGCATTACATAAGGTCTGCACACACAATAAATGTTTATATATGCACAGTATATATCAGTAATTAAGTGCTGCATTACATAAGGTCAACACACACAATAAATGTTTATATATGCACAGTATATATCAGTAATTAAGTGCTGCATTACATAAGGTCAGCACACACAATAAATGTTTATATATGCACAGTATATATCAGTAATTAATTGCTGCATTACATAAGGTCAGCACACACAATAAATGTTTATATATTCACAGTATATATCAGTAATTAAGTGCTGCATTACATAATGTCTGCTCACACAATAAATGTTTATATATGCACAGTATATATCAGTAATTAAGTGCTGCATTACATAAGGTCAGCACACACAATTAATGTTTATATATGCACAGTATATATCCGTAATTAAGTGCTGAATTACACAAGGTCTGCACACACAAATATATTATACATGCACAGTATATACAAGCGGTGAAGTGCTGCATTGCAAAATGTCTGCACACATAAATTTATTTATACATGCACAGTATATATCAGCAGTTAAGCGCTGCATAACAAAAGGTCTGTGCACACAATATTTATAAATGCACAGTATATTTCAGTTATTAAGTGCCGAATTACAAAAGCTTTGCACACAGTATATATGTTTTATGTAAGCACAGTATATATAAGCAATTACAAGCTGCATTACAAAAGCTTTGCACACAGTATATACGTTTTATGTATGCACAGTATATATCAGTAATTAAATGATGCATTATATAAGCTTTGCATGCAGTTTATATGTTTTATGTATGCACAGTATATATCAGTAATTAAATGCTGCATTACAAAAGCTTTCCACACAGTATATATGTTTTATGTACGCACATTACAGCATATATCAGCAATAAAATGTTGCATTACAACAGCTTTGCACACAGTATATATGTTTTATGTACGCACAGTATATATCAATAATTAAATCCTGCATTACAACAGCTTTGCACAGAGTATATATGTTTTATGAATGCACATTACAGTATATATCAGCAATTAAATGCTGCATTACAACAGCTTTGCACACAGTATATATGTTTTATGTATGCACAGTATATATCAGCAATTAAATGCTGCATTACAACAGCTTTTCACACAGTATATATGTTTTATGTACGCACATTACAGTATATATCAGCAATTAAATGCTGCATTACAACAGCTTTGCACACAGTATATATGTTTTATGTACGCACATTACAGTATATATCAGCAATTAAATGCTGCATTACAGCAGCTTTGCACACAGTATATATGTTTTATGTACGCACAGTATATATCAGCAATTAAATGCTGCATTACAACAGCTTTGCACACAGTATATATGTTTTATGTATGCACAGTATATATCAGCAATTAAATGCTGCATTACAACAGCTTTGCACACAGTGTATATGTTTTATGTACGCACAGTATATATCAGCAATTAAATGCTGCATTACAACAGTTTTGCACACAGTAGATATGTTTCATGTACGCACAGTATATATCAGCAATTAAATGCTGCATTACAACAGCTTTGTACACAGTATATATGTTTTATGTACGCACAGTATATATCAGTAATTAAATGCTGCATTACAACAGCTTTGCACACAGTATATATGTTTTATGTATGCACAGTATATATCAGCAATTAAATGCTGCATTACAACAGCTTTGCACACAGTATATATGTTTTATGTACGCACAGTATATATCAGCAATTAAATGCTGCATTACAACAGCTTTGTACACAGTATATATGTTTTATGTATGCACAGTATATATCAGCAATTAAATGCTGCATTACAACAGCTTTGCACACAGTATATATGTTTTATGTACGCACATTATATATCAGCAATTAAATGCTGCATTACAACAGCTTTGCACACAGTATATATGTTTTATGTACGCACAGTATATATCAGCAATTAAATGCTGCATTACAACAGCTTTGCACACAGTATATATGTTTTATGTATGCACAGTATATATCAGCAATTAAATGCTGCATTACAACAGCTTTGCACACAGTATATATGTTTTATGTACGCACAGTATATATCAGTAATTAAATGCTGCATTACAACAGCTTTGCACACAGTATATATGTTTTATGTATGCACAGTATATTTCAGCAATTAAATGCTGCATTACAAAGGCTTTGCACACAGTATATATGTTTTATGTACGCACAGTATATATCAGCAATTAAATGCTGCATTACAACAGCTTTGCACACAGTATATATGTTTTATGTACGCACAGTATATATCAGTAATTAAATGCTGCATTACAACAGCTTTGCACACAGTATATATGTTTTATGTACGCACAGTATATATCAGCAATTAAATGCTGCATTACAACAGCTTTGCACACAGTATATATGTTTTATGTACGCACAGTATATATCAGCAATTAAATGCTGCATTACAACAGCTTTGCACACAATATATTGGTTTATTGTACAGACATTACAGTATATATCAGTAATTAAATGCAGCATTACAACAGCTTTGCACACAATATATTGGTTTATTGTACAGACATTACAGTATATATCAGCAATTAAGTGTTGCATTGCTTGTATTGTTTTTCCTCCTGTAATGGCAGCTCTCTTCCAAGATGTTTTCATATTTTAACCCCTGTGTGTCAGTTAATGAAGCGCTGCACTGCTATATAGGCCCAGCATTCACCAATCAGTAAATGTCTCTGCTTTTTGAGGCTGTACAAGATACAGAGCAGGATTTTGTTGTTTTTTTTTTTGCAGCAGCTTAATTTCTCTATATTATTTTATTTCTGAGAACTTTTTAAATTTATTGTTTGTTACTTTTAAACTGTGAAAAAAATACAAAAATGTAAATCTCCCACTGTGTATTGGGCGCGCTAACCCAAAGTGTACAGCTGTCAAACTGTCATGAAAGTCACTCACCTGATCTGTGAATGTGCACTGCTTATGTCCCCGGGTGCCGGAATACCTCATCTTCAAGATGGCAAAGACCATTATGAAGTTCTGGAGCTTGATCCAGCTGCGTCTATAAGATGCTAAAATAGATAGATATAGATAGAAACTGGATAGATAGATATAGATAGATAGATACTGTATAGATAGATAGATAGATAGATAGAGATAGATAGATAGATACAGATAGATAGATACAGATAGATAGAGAGAGAGAGAGAGAGAGAGAGAGACTTAGATAGATAGATAGATAGATGATAGATATATAGATAGATAGATAGATAGATAGATAGATAGATACTGTATAGATAGATAGATAGATAGAGATAGATAGAAACTGGATAGATAGATATAGATAGATAGATACTGTATAGATAGATAGATAGAGATAGATAGATAGATAGATACAGATAGATAGATAGATACAGATAGATAGAGAGAGAGAGAGAGAGAGAGAGAGAGAGAGAGACTTAGATAGATATATAGATAGATAGATGATAGATATATAGATAGATAGATAGATAGATAGATACTGTATAGATAGATAGATAGATAGATAGATAGATAGATAGATAGATACAGATAGATAGATAGATAGATAGATAGATACAGATAGATAGAGAGAGAGAGAGAGAGACTTGATAGATAGATAGATATAGATAGAAACTGTATAGATAGATAGATAGATAGATAGATAGATACTGGATAGATAGATAGATGATAGATAGATAGATAGATAGATAGATAGATACAGATAGATAGATAGAGAGAGAGAAAGAGAGAGACTTAGATAGATAGATAGATACTGTATAAATAGATAGATAGATAGATAGATAGATACAGATAGATAGATACAGATAGATAGATACAGATAGATAGATACAGATAGATAGATACAGATAGATAGATAGATAGATAGAGAGAGAGAGAGAGAGAGAGAGAGAGAGAGAGAGAGACTTGATAGATAGATAGATAGATAGATAGATAGATAGATAGATAGATGATAGATATGCAGAGAGATAGAAAGACAGAGAGACAAATATATATATAGATATAGCTAGATAGATAGATAGATAGATAGATAGATAGATACTGTATAGATAGATAGATAGATAGATAGATAGATACAGTATAGATAGATAGATAGATAGATAGATAGATAGATACTGTATAGATAGATAGATAGATAGATAGATAGATAGATACAGTATAGATAGATAGACCTTTCTTTTACCATTAATAGATCATTAGCAAATTGTTTATGGTTATCAGAAAACTGATGTTTTTTTATCCATACTGAGTTTTACAATAATGTGAGTTTTACTAATACCTTCTGCTGTCAGAACTGTGCACTGCAATAATCCCTGTACACTAAGTAACAAGAAATGTTAGCAGCACAGCTTTGGTTCTGATAACTATTGCTTATTATCTCAGCATCTTCAGGACTAGTGCAGAGCAGATTTTCTATCTCAGCCGGGCTTAACAAAACCAACAGATCAGCCTTCAGATCTAGCTACGGTCTTATCTGAGTTCTAGAACCAGGATTGTGTGTGCCTAGAAGAATCCATACTCATTTTAAATGATGTTTTTAGTACAGCATTCTGCTAGTATCTCTCATAATGGGAATTATTTGTTAAATAAACAAAATATAAAGAAATAAATAAATATATATATTTGTTATGTTTTATTCTATATCATTAAGACATCATATCATTAAAGGGCCACTCAATGCAGCAGGATTATATAATTAATATGTGCATAATAAAAAGACAATGATTTAACAATTACTCTCAAATAAGCAGTAGATTTTTTTCTGACATTTTCTGTCCCTCTGTATCATGTGACATACATTAGCCAATCACAGAATAGAATACGAATACCCTCTGAGTTTGTGCACATGCTCAGTAGAATCTTGTTCCCCGGAAAGTGTGAATATAAAAAGATTGTGCAAAATTTGATAATGAAAGTCAATTGGAAAGTGTCTTAAATCTGCTGCTCTATCTGAATCATAAACGTTTATTTTGACTCGAGTGTCCCTTTAAACGTGTCATGAAAGCTTTGAGTCTCCTGAGTGCAAAACCATCAAATAAATATAGGTTGCACTTAAAATATAAGAAGCACGTTCTCCCGGTAATTATCATTTAACAAAATGAACATATACTTTTTATCTTCAAAGTTTCTAAATTGCAATAATAGCATATTACAGCCCAAAATAATAAGGATTGTATATTAAACACAGTTATCCTTTTATTT
The DNA here is from genome assembly GCF_027579735.1 of Bombina bombina. Classification (NCBI taxonomy): domain Eukaryota; kingdom Metazoa; phylum Chordata; class Amphibia; order Anura; family Bombinatoridae; genus Bombina; species Bombina bombina. Next base: position 24,510,952 of record NC_069505.1, read on the forward strand.
CATTGTTAAGAATCAATGCTAACCCATCTTTAAAGCGAAGTAACGATGAGGCTGCTTTGTAGTGTAGATATTTATTCTCGTTCCTGTTACACATGTGAGAACCACAATGGAAGATCTTACCACATCCAGATGAGCAAAGATGTGATTGGTTAGCAGAGATTTTTATGTTCTGGAGCACATGAAAATCAGTGAAAAGAAAAAGCATAAAAACTTTACTTATGTGACAAAATAATGCTGCATTATTTATTGAAAAATACCAATTATATATGAAGCTGTCATTTCATGCAGATTTTAGTTAACATATATATTTTTTTGCATATGTTACTTCAATGACCCCCCCCCCCCCTTAGAAATTGATTAAACCATTTTGACGTCTTTTTTTGTTTTGTTTTGTTTTTAAAGGGACATTAAACACTAGAAAAATGCTAAATAGAATGAATCAGTCAAAGAAAATATTAGTCGGAGAATAACGTGTAGATGTATTTCATAAAGTTTAATTAGCTGTTTAAATATTGACAAAATAAGTGTAAAATTTTAGTGTCTATAAAACAATGGGAGCTGCCATGTTGTAACTTAGGTTACCTTCTCTGCTGTGGCCAATTAGGAACAGTTATAAATAGGTCACTAGAGTGTGCAGCCAATGGCTGTGTGGTACATAACTGTGTTCAGTGCTTCCATTTCTAACAGGAACTGAAAAGCTCACAATTTCAGATGGAATTACAGGAAAAGGGAACAAAATAAATAATTAAAATATATTGCAGACTTTTTTTATAAATATGATTTATCATTTTATAATATCATTGCAAAGTGTTTAATGCCCCTTTAAAGGGCAATTGCCAAATGGGTAGAACCACTGTATATATGCATTTTTTATCTTAATAACAGAATAATAAAATACCTATACCCACCTGAGAATGTTTCGTTTTCACTTCTAGAACCAAGCTTCTTTTGGTGTATAATAAACTCTAATACATGTGAATTATTGATCTTGGTAAAATGTTTTTTTTTTTTTTTTAAATGAATATGGCTTGATCTGAACAGATGTTTATTGTAACAAAAGACTCATGCAGTGGATTTTATTGCTAATCTAGCTTTAGTGATATTGAAGAATTTTTGAAGATTTGTTTTAATTTAATTAGCCTATATCATTTTTATAAGGGAATAAATAATGGCAGTTATACTATGGCGCACTGTACACTTCAAATCCATTTGTTTTGTCAATATAACAAAAGTCACATGTAATTTGAAAGTTTCTAGATAACGACTCTTTCAAAGTTTCTTTAATTTCACGATGGGCTTTCTTGGATAGGGAAGTATGAAAAATAATTGCTACCCTGGGGTCTGAAGTATGAGTCTAGCTTTTGTTTGATAGTCTAGATTAGCTAATGGAACTTATCCAGCGGCTACCACCAACCATGCACTGTTTTGGCAAGATTAAAACTTATTTAGATTTTCCTCTGTGATCACTTTGCTTTAATTTCTTCACAAATACGTTGACATCAGAATAAAGTAGTCGCACCTCAGGCACAGAGAAACAGATGCATTTCTGTTCAGTAGTTGTGTTAATGGAAGTGTAACATTTTTATTTTTTTTATCTCCAATGTATTTGTCTCTCCTTGTATTTAATTTTATTTTTACTTGATTGACATTCACAAATTCCTTATTAAATAAGTATAAAACCTTCTGAGAATATAATACAAAGGGCTAGATTACAAGTGGAGCGCTAAAATATTGCACTCCATGAATGGGCAAATTCGCCCGTTTGCATGTGCACAATAATTAATCAGCCATTACAAGTGGCTGGTTATTGCTAACGCAAGGTCACGGAAGCAAATAGTGTTTAAAAAAGGTCAGACTTCTGGTTAATTTATAAAATAACCCTCAATCTCCCCCCCTCCCCCCAAAAAAAAAAAATATATATAGTGAAGTTATTAATAATACAGTCACTTACCTTCTGGGTGTCTGATTTAGAATGCAAAGATGATACTAAAAAGTTACCAGCTAGCAGTCTAGATTAATGGGCAAATCAGCAAATACAGATAAGTGATGAGACTAGCAACATTATTGAGGGTGCAGTTTACTAAGGAGTATTTATTTATAATACTAAAGAATGCATATAATAGTTTTGTAGAATAATATTTAGGTAACATGGATGAGAATGATTAGACAGAGGGGTCACTCTAGCTTATACCTGCAATACCTTGATTAGACAGAGTGGTCACTGTAGCTAATACCTGCAATACCTTGATTAGACAGAGGGGTCACTCTAGCTTATACCTGTAATACCTTGATTAGACAGAGGGGTCATTGTAGCTAATACTTGCAATACCTTGATTAGACAGAGTGGTCACTGTAGCTAATACTTACAATACCTTGATTAGACAGAGGGGTCACTCTAGCTTATACCTGCAATACCTTGATTAGACAGAGTGGTCACTGTAAATAATACCTGCAATACCTTGATTAGACAGAGGGGTCACTCTAGCTTATACCTGTAATACCTTGATTAGACAGAGGGTTCACTGTAGCTAATACTTACAATACCTTGATTAGACAGAGGGGTCACTCTAGCTTATACCTGTAATACCTTAATTAGACAGAGTGGCCACTGTAGCTAATACTTGCAATACCTTGATTAGACAGAGGGGTCACTCTAGCTTATACCTGTAATACCTTGATTAGACAGAGGGTTCACTGTAGCTAATACTTACAATACCTTGATTAGACAGAGGGGTCACTCTAGCTTATACCTGTAATACCTTGATTAGACAGAGTGGTCACTGTAGCTAATACTTGCAATACCTTGATTAGACAGGTGGGTCACTCTAGCTTATACCTGTAATACCTTGATTAGACAGAGAGTTCACTGTAGCTAATACTTACAATACCTTGATTAGACAGAGGGGTCACTCTAGCTTATACCTGTAATACCTTGATTAGACAGAGGGTTCACTGTAGCTAATACTTATAATACCTTGATTAGACAGAGGGGTCACTCTAGCTTATACCTGTAATACCTTGATTAGACAGAGGGGTCACTGTAGCTAATACCTGCAATACCTTGAATAGACAGAGGGGTCACTCTAGCTAATACCTGTAATACCTTGATTAGACAGAGTGGTCACTGTAGCTAATAATGGCAATACCTTGATTAGACAGAGTGGTCACTGTAGCTAATACTTACAATACCTTGATTAGACAGAGGGGTCACTGTAGCTAATACTTGCAATACCTTGATTAGACAGAGGGGTCACTGTAGCTAATACCTGCAATACCTTGATTAGACAGAGGGGTCACTGTAGCTAATACCTGCAATACCTTGATTAGACAGAGTGGTCACTGTAGCTAATATCTACAATACCTTGATTAGACAGAGGGATCACTGTAGCTAATACTTACAATACGTTGATTAGACAGAGGGATCGCTGTAGCTAATACTTACAATAACTTGATTAGACAGAGGGATCACTGTAGCTAATACTTACAATACCTTGATTTAACATAGGGGTCAATGTAGCTAATACCTGCAATACCTTGAATAGACAAAGGGGTCACTATAGCGTATACGTGCAATACCTTAATTAGACAGATGAGTCACTGTAGCTAATACTTACAATACCTTGATTAGACAGAGGGGTCACTGTAGCTAATACCTGCAATACCTTGATTAGACAGAGGGGTCACTGTAGCTAATACTTACAATACCTTGATTCAACAGAGGGGTCACTGCAGCTAATATCTGCAAAACCTTGATTAGACAGGGCGTCACTATAGGTAATACTTACAATACCTTGATTAGACAGAGGGGTCACTGTAGCTAATAACTGAAATATTTTGATTAGACAGAGGGGTCACTGTAGATAATATGTACAATACCTTAATTAGACAAAGGGGTCACGGTAGCTAATACCTGCAATACCTTGATTAGACAGAGGGGTCACTGTAGCTAATACCTGCAATACCTTCATTAGACAGAGGGGTCACTAGCTAATACCTGCAATACCTTGATTAGACAGAGGGGTCACTAGAGCTTATACCTGTAATACCTTGATTAGACAGAGGGGTCACTGTAGCTAATAACTGCAATACCTTGATTAGACAGAGGGGTCACTGTAGTTAATACTTACTATATCTTTATTAGACAGAGCTGTCACTGTAGCTAATACCTGCAATAACTTGATTAGTAGAGGGGTCACTGTAGCGTATACCTGTAATACCCTGATTAGACAGAGGGGTCACTGTAGCTAATACCTGCAATACCTTGAAAAGACAGAGGGGTCACTGTAGCTAATAACTGCAATACCTTGATTAGACAGAGGGGTCACTGTAGCTAATTCTTACAATACCTTGATTAGACAGAGGGGTCACTGTAGCTAATACCTGCAATAACTTGATTAGTAGAGGGGTCACTGTAGCTAATACCTGGCAATACATTGATTAGGGATCACTGTAGCTAATACCTGGCAATACCTTGATTAGACAGAGGGGTCACTGTAGCTAATACCTGCAATAACTTGATTAGTAGAGTGGTCACTGTAGCTAATACCTGGCAATACCTTGATTAGACAGAGGCATCACTGTAGCTAATACCTGCAAAACCTTGATTAGACAGAGGGGTCACTGTTGCTAATACTTACAATACCTTGATTTGACAGAGGGGTCACTATAGCTAATAACTGCAATACCTTGATTAGACAGAGGGGTCACTATAGCTAATACTTACAATACCTTGATTAGACAGAGGGGTCACTGTAGCTAATACCTGCAATAACTTGATTAGTAGAGGGGTCACTGTAGCTAATACCTGGCAATACCTTGATTAGACAGAGGGGTCACTGTAGCTAATACCTGCAATACCTTGATTAGACAGAGGGGTCCCTATAGCTTATACCTGCAATACCTTGATTAGACAGAGGGGTCACTGCAGCTAATATCTACAATACTTTGATTAGACAGCGGGTCACTATACGTAATACTTACAATACCTTGATTAGACAAAGGGATCACTCTAGCTTATACTTGTAATACCTTGATTAGACAGAGGGGCCACTGTAGCTAATACCTGCAATACCTTGAATAGACAGAGGGGTCACTGTAGCTAATACTTACAATATCTTGATTAGACAGAGGGTTCACTGTAGCTAATACTTGCAATACTTTGATTAGACAGGGGTTCACTGTAGCTAATACCTGCAATACCTTGATTAGACAGAGTGGTCACTGTAGCTAATATCTACAATACATTGATTAGACAGAGGAGTCACTGTAGCTAATACCTACACTACTTTTATTAGACCGAGGGATCAATGTAGCTAATACCCGCAATACCTTGATTAGACAGAGGGGTCATTATAGCTAATACTTACAATACCTTGATTAGACAGAGCTGTCACTGTAGCTAATACCTGCAATTCCTTGATTAGACATAGGGGTCACTGTAGCTAATATTTGCAATACATTGATTAGACAGAGGAGTCACTGTAGCTAATACCTGCAATACTTTGAATAGACAGAGGGGTCACTGTAGCTAATACCTGCAATACCTTGATTAGACAGAGGGGTCACTGTAGCGAATACCTGCAATACCTTGATTAGTAGAGGGATCACTGTAGCTAATACCTGCAATACCTTGATTAAACAGAGGGGTCAATGTAGCTAATACTTACAATACCTTGATTCAACAGAGGGGTCACTGTAGCTAATAGCTAAAATATCTTGATTAGACATAGCTGTCACTGTAGCTAATACCTGCAATACCTTGATTAGACAGAGGGGTCACTGTAGCTAATATTTACAATACCTTGATTCAACAGAGGGGTCACTGTAGCTAATATCTGCAATACCTTGATTAGACAGGGGGGTCACTATAGATAATACTTACAATACATTGATTAGACAGAGGGGTCACTGTAGCTAATAACTGCAATATTTGATTAGAAAGAGGGGTCACTGTAGCTAGTACCTGCAATACCTTGAATAGACAGAGGGGTCACTCTAGCTAATACCTGTAATACCTTGATTAGACAGAGTGGTCACTCTAGCTAATACCTGCAAATTGCAATACCTTGATTAGATAGAGGAGTCAGTGTAGCTAATGCCTGCAAAACCTTCATTAGTAGAGGGGTCACTGTAGCTAATACCTGCAATACCTTCATTAGACAGAGGGGTCACAAGAGCTTATACCTGTAATACCTTGATTAGACAGAGGGGTCACTGTAGCTAATAACTGCAATACCTTGATTAGACAGAGGGGTCACTGTAGCTAATACTTAACATACCTTTATTAGACAGAGCTGTCACTGTAGCTAATACCTGCAATAACCTGATTAGTAGAGGGGTCACTGTAGCTAATACCTGTAATACCTTCATTAGACAGAGGGGTCACTGTAGGTAATACCTGCAATACCTTGAATAGACAGAGGGGTCACTAGCTAATACCTGCAATACCTTCATTAGACAGGGGGGTCACTGTAGCTAATACTTACAATACCTTGATTACACAGAGGGGTCACTGTAGCTAATACCTGGCAATACCTTGATTAGACAGAGGGGTCACTGTAGCTAATACCTGGCAATACCTTGATTAGACAGAGGGGTCACTGTAGCTAATACCTGCAATAACTTGATTAGTAGACGGGTCACTGTAGCTAATACCTGCAATACCTTGAAAAGACAGAGGGGTCACTCTAGCTAATACCTGCAATACCTTGATTAGAAAGAGGGGTCCCTATAGCGAATACCTGCAATACCTTGATTAGACAGAGGGGTCACTGTAGCTAATAATTACAATACCTTGATTCGACAGAGGGGTCACTGTAGCTAATATCTCAAAACCTTCATTAGACAGGGGGTCACTATAGGTAATACTTACAATACCTTGATAAGACAGATGGGTCACTGTAGCTAATAACTGCAATTTTTGACTAGACAGAGGGGTCACCGTAGCTAATACGTACAATACCTTAATTGGACAAAGGGGTCACACTAGCTAATGTCTGCAATACCTTGATTAGACAGAGGGGTCATGGTAGCTAATGCCTGCAATACCTTCATTAGTAGAAGGGTCACTGTAGCTAATACCTGCAATACCTTGATTAGACAGAGGGGTCACTAGTTAATACCTGCAATACCTTCATTAGACAGAGGGGTCACTAGAGCTTATTCATGCAATACCTTGATTAGACAGAGGGGTCACTGTAGCTAATACCTGCAATAACTTGATTAGTAGAGGGGTCACAGTAGCTAATACCTGCAATACCTTGATTAGACAGAGGGGTCACTGTAGCTAATACCTGCAATACCTTGATTAGACAGAGGGGTCCCTATAGCTTATACCTGCAATACCTTGATTTGACAGAGGGGTCACTGTAGCTAATACTTACAATACCTTGATTTGACAGAGGGGTCACTGTAGCTAATATCTGCAAAACTTTGATTAGACAGGGGGTCACTATAGGTAATACTAACAATACCTTGGTCACACTAGCTAATGTCTGCAATACCTTGATTAGACAGAGGGGTCATGGTAGCTAATGCCTGCAATACCTTCATTAGTAGAGGGGTCACTGTAGCTAATACCTGCAATACCTTGATTAGACAGAGGGGTCACTAGTTAATACCTGCAATACCTTCATTAGACAGAGGGGTCACTAGAGCTTATTCCTGCAATACCTTGATTAGACAGATGGGTCACTGTAGCTTATACCTGCAATACCTTGATTAGACAGAGGGGTCACTGTAGCTAATACATGCAATACCTTGATTAGACAGAGGGGTCACTGTAGCTAATACATGCAATACCTTAATTAGACAGAGGGGTCACTGTAGCTAATACATGCAATACCTTGATTAGACAGAGGGAACACTCTTGGCAAAACAATCCATAAAGGAACAGAATTCAAATCCTGCTGGAGGTAAAAATAAATAAACACATAAGTGCATTTTCCCCTAATTACTTCTCTTTCAATGCACAGACGTAATTCCCAGAAACCACAAAACAGATAGATTTCCTGTCCTTGTTAGTGGCATTATTTAGTATTCTCCTTTGCTGAGCCAGCTGATATCAGAGACATCCTATCCTCTGTGTCTGTTTTAGTGAAATGAGCACATTATATGTTTTATTTTCGTTGCCTCACATTTTACACCAACATCTTATATGTTTGCACAGATATCACCTCTCTACCCTCTTTTTCTTACTTTTGTTGCCTTTAACAAAGAATGAATTCCTATTATAAGTTTTATTAAAACACATTCTGACAACCAGCTAGGGCAAGAAAGTGCAGAAAAAGTTACTACTGATTAGATAGAAATATGTCCCCCTCTCACACACACACCTACTGCACTAATGATTATTATATGATGTATTACTCAAGAGAACAAAGATGAACCAATGCATTGAACAATTAATATTAGATGAAGAGAGGGTGAAGCACAGGATGTAAAGAGATAGATACTAGATAACTAGATAGATAGATAGATAGATACAGATAGATAGACAGACCGATAGATAGTCCCAGATAAATAGATAGATAGATAAATTGATAATATATATATATTGATAGATACCGGATAGATAGATATTGTATATATATATATATATATATATATATATATATATATATATATATATACTGGATAGATAGATAGATGATAAATAGATACTGTGTAGATAGATGAGTAGATTGTGAAGCACAGTAAGTAAAGCAATAGATACTCAATAGATAGATAGATAGATACTCTATAGATAGACAGATAGATAGATATATGATAGATGATAGATAAATACTGTATATATAGATGATAGATAGATACTGTATAAATAGACAGATAGATGCTGTACAGATAGATATACATAGACCTCTTATTATTATTATTATTATTATCATTATTAATAACATACATTACCATACACTTAAACACATGGGTGTGCATATATATATATATATATATATATATATATATACACACATACACACATGTATATCTATCTGTATAGTTTTCTGACTACCTACACTCTTTGTTGTCTGTTACAAGCCATTAAATGCACATAAGCGCGTTTCGCGGAGTGCTGATTTGCATTCTCACCTGGGGTTATAATAAACGGCTTCTGAACCATTCTAATGTATAATCGCTGCTGTTTATTTGCAGGTGTGTAGGCTGGGAATGTGGAAGCCTTTCTATATACACATGGGATTTAATGGAAGATAAGAGCCATTCAGCTCGCAGAGTTTGCCCTTTCTCCTACTTAACATTAAACCTCAGACCCAAATTGATCTCTGGCTTAAAAACCACATTCCCTTGCCCTGTTCTCTTGCAAGTATTAATTATGGACTTTGTTACTGATACTTCGGTGAGAGAGGATAATTATCAGCACGATAGATAAACAAGTAGATAAAGACCTGAATAAACAGCATAGAAAAGAAATACATAAATAAGTAAAAGAAAATGATTCTGTGACACATAGTGATAATGGTTTTATGAGACACTGAACAAACTTAGGAATATGGGCAATAATGCAGATGAACATGATACATAGACAGACTGATGTTATAAAGCTCTCTACTCTGGCCAGAATTTCTAACTTTGGTCAGTACGGAGGGGTCAGACAAGGGTTTTAAAAAGGTACATTTTAGCTTTAGAACTGGTCAGATAGATAGATAGATAGATAGATGATAGATAGATAGATAGATAGATAGGTAGATAGAGAGAAAGGGAGATAGACGGACAGACAGATAGAAGACAGATAGATAGATAGATAGATAGATAGATAGATAGATTGATAGAAAGTTAGATAACTGACATATAGGCACATTGATAAAAGTATGCTTTGCTTTAGATAAATAGACATGTGACATCTGTAGCTCTGTGTTTTCATAATAATTATACGCTGTGGCATATTAATTGCCATTACTGCTGAAAACCGGGAAATGTATCAATCATAATTATATAATACAGAGCAAGCAGGCAAACCCCTCACTGTGTCTGTGTAATGCAGCAATATACAGAGCTCAAGATATAACATTCATAGACTGCTCAGCATTGTCCGTTTAAAAGACACAAAGGCTTCTTTCAGTGCACAGTGTAACAATCTGCAGACATGATATGTAACAACCTTCCTTGCTATTAATGTCTTCAGAGTTATTCAATTTTACTTCAAATTCATTATCTTCATATACAGCCTTCACTAATTAAATAGATGTTCTTTATGCATTATGTACTTAATATATATTCAGTATATATGCATCATTATACACTGAAGTGTGCTTATTATCAGCAGGGCCGGCTCCAGAACGAATGAAATGGGGGGCATTTTATTTTCACGAGGGGGCACGTATTTACAGTCAAAATAAGAGCAGACCTACATATTATGCAGGGAAGTGTAGCTTCTGGCTGGCTTATCCACCTCTATTAACATTTGGAGAATATGTGCTTAATCACTAGGTAAAAGAATGAAGTCTAAATCCTAAGCAGTGCACTAAAACAGAGCCATTAAAATTTAGACCCCCAGTGCAATAGCTCCTTAAAAACAATTCACCCGTTAATCACCATGATCCAAAACCCTTAAACTCATTCTCAAATCTCATTCATGTCTCCTAAACAGCCATGCACCCCAAACCCCCAATGCAATGAACCCCTTTGTTTGCAATAGCAGTGAGGATACTAGGTTTTCAGGTATTGGTAATTTTGTAGATTAGATTTAGCTATGCCTTTTTTTTTTTTTTTTTTTTTTTTTTTTTTAATTCAAGAAGAAAATAAATTATGTTACAATTGTTTAGGAGACGCAGCTCCTGTAATTCACATGATCAAATGCAGACAGTTTCCAACATTTAACATGGTACAGCCAGTTACATTCACTGATAGTTCTTATCGAAGAAAAAAGAAAGAAAGACAAGAAACAAAATACCATCTTGTGTAATTACCTGTTTTAACTATCAAAATCAATTGTACATTCTATCCATCCAGACAAGTTCCATTGCAAAAAAAGTGCAACCAATTACCTTCACTAAGACTTCAATCTAACCAGAAAAAACTTCTTGTGTGTATGCATGTTTTAACTACAGAGATATCAGTTATACATCCTGTCCGTATGATGACTCAAATCATAGTATAAACACCACTGTCTGATCTGTAAGCATCTTTGTGAGTCTATACCCTCTTATCTGTTCCACGTGTGACCTCTATAAGTGTGGCAAGTGACAGTAAATTACTATTTTCAACAACTTAGATCTATTAGATACTACGAAGGATACATTGAAATTTGATCTTATTACCATAGCCTAGAGTCCTAAAATTGGTCTATTTAGCCTTGATCTGAGGAGGAGGGGAAGAAAGGGAGGGGGAGGGACGGAAAAAGGAGGAGAAAAAAAAAATCTGGGGTGGAGATCGATAGCAAACAGTTACAGAATGTTATTACGCAATATAGTGAGGGGGTGAATTCTATTTCCATAACTTATGGCGTAATTATGAAATTTCTGGGTCAGAAAAATATTACTGAAATAGCATCAAAATGGGTTAAAGAAAAAATGGAGGTCGAGAGTGAGACCCTCTCACAGAGTATTACCCTTGCTGCTGGGGCGACTTGTATGCACTCTTGGAAGGAATCCCACATGAAACTATTAAATAGGGCGTACCTAACGCCCACCAGACTGGCAAAATGGAGTCCAGAGAATAAGAACTGCCCCAAATGCTGTAAAGAACAGACAGACCTCTTGCACTCCTTTTGGGAGTGCCCCAAAATATTTCAATTTTGGCAAAAGATACATTTCTGGATAGGTAAACTAATGGGGGTAAAATTCAATCTTAGCCCACACCAAATAATGTTTCTATGCAAACTTTCGCCCATTATACCCAACAATAGATTTATAAATCTATTAATCCTGACGGCCCGCAATATAATATTAAAAAGATGGAAAAACCATATTCCACCTAAGTTTATAGACTTCTTAAAGGAAGTACAACATCAAATGGTGATGGAACAGTGCCAGGTAAAAGTCAATAACCCAAAAATGATCACCAGATTTTTCAGCAAATGGAAGAGATATATCTATTCACTTCCCTTAGAGATGCAGAGGCAAGCGGTGAATCATTTAAAGCCCTCAGTCTGGGTTCAGCGCCAAATAGAGCTGGATCTTCTACCTAGAGTATGGTTCGATTAATAACCTTTGTAAGAGTCTGATACATATTTTTCCCCAGATCCATAGTACTCATCCAATGTTCATGTACCCTTTAGATTTAGCTATACCTGTTTCACAATAGCTAATGGATATCAGGCTACTTAATACAACCTTTGTACTGTGAACCTATAAGAATATGATTGTATCATATAAATATAAGTCTATAAATGGCTACCGGCTTCTATCGACGCCTCAAAAGTGCACTGTGATCTTGGGCCCGGCCTAAGATCACAGTGCACTTTTGAGGCGTCGATAGAAGCCGGTAGCCATTTATAGACTTATATTTATATGATACAATCATATTCTTATCATGGTCTATTGTTTAAGAAAATGAGTAACTCACGATAGTTAGGTAAAATGAATAGGGTTAAAGACAAGTTCAAAAAGTCTCTAATTAACTCCCAATTTCAAATAAGAGGTTAAGACACAGTGCTCCTTGCAGATGCGTGATGCGACCTCAAAGTTCGGCAGCTAACTCTGCCCCCAACATGCAGCATTACATAACAATTCATTATTTTATTTATTATTTTTAAAGCGTATGATCATATCAATATTTTTGAGGGGGCAAAGCATTCCATTTGGGTGGGCATTGCCCTCCTATGCCCCCCCTTGGAGCCGACCCTGATTATCAGTATATAGATACTCAAATCATTATACAGTGCAGCGTGCTCATTATCAGTGTATATATACTCACATCACTATACAGTGCAGCATGCTCATTATCAGTGTATAGATACTCACATCATTATACAGTGCAGTGTGCTCATTATCAGTGTATAGATACTCACATCACTATACAGTACAGCATGCTCATTATCAGTGTATAGATACTCACATCATTATACAGTGCAGTGTGCTCATTATCAGTGTATATATACTCACATCATTATACAGTGCAGTGTGCTCATTATCAGTGTATAGATACTCTCATCATTATACAGTACAGTGTGCTCATTATCAGTTTATAGATACTCGCATCATTATACAGTGCAGCGTGCTCATTATCAGTGTATAGATACTCACATCATTATACAGTACAGTGTGCTCATTATCAGTGTATAGATACTCACATCATTATACAGTACAGCGTGCTCATTATCAGTGTATAGATACTCACATCATTATACAGTACAATGTGCTCACTATCAGTGTATAGATACTCACATCATTATACAGTGCAGCGTGCTCATTATCAGTGTATAGATACTCACATCATTATACAGTACAGCGTGCTCATTATCAGTGTATAGATACTCACATCATTATACAGTACAGTGTGCTCATTATCAGTGTATAGATACTCACATCATTATACAGTACAGTATGCTCATTATCAGTGTATAGATACTCACATCATTATACAGTGCAGTGTGCTCATTATCAGTGTATAGATACTCACATCATTATACAGTGCAGCGTGCTCATTATCAGTGTATAGATACTCACATCATAACACAGTGCAGAATGCTCATTATCAGTGTATAGATACTCACATCATTATACAGTGCAGTGTTCTCATTATCAGTGTATAGATACTCACATCATTATACAGTGCAGCGTGCTCATTATCAGTGTATAGATACTCACATCATAACACAGTGCAGAATGCTCATTATCAGTGTATAGATACTCACATCATTATACAGAGTGCAGTATGATCATTATCAGTGTATAGATACTCACATCATTATACAGTACAGCGTGCTCATTATCAGTGTATAGATACTCACATCATTATACAGTACAGCGTGCTCATTATCAGTGTATAGATACTCACATCATTATACAGTACAGCGTGCTCATTATCAGTGTATAGATACTCACATCATTGTACAGTACAGTGTGCTCATTATCAGTGTATAGATACTCACATCATTATACAGTACAGTGTGCTCAATATCAGTGTATAGATACTCACATCATTATACAGTGCAGCATGCTCATTATCAGTATATAGATACTCACATCATTATACAGTACGGTGTGCTCATTATCAGTGAATAGATACTCACATCATTATACAGTGCAGTGTGTTCATTATCAGTGTATAGATACTCACATCATTATACAGTACGGTGTGCTCATTATCAGTGTATAGATACTCACATCATTATACAGTACAGTGTGCTCATTATCAGTGTATAGATACTCAAATCATTATACAGTACAGCGTGCACATTATCAGTGTATAGATACTCACATCACTATACAGTACAGCATGCTCATTATCAGTGTATAGATACTCAAATCATTATACAGTGCAGCGTGCTCATTATCAGTGTATAGATACTCACATCATTATACAGTACAGTGTGCTCATTATCAGTGTATAGATACTCACATCATTATACAGTACAGTGTGCTCATTATCAGTGTATAGATACTCAAATCATTATACAGTACAGCGTGCACATTATCAGTGTATAGATACTCACATCACTATACAGTACAGCATGCTCATTATCAGTGTATAGATACTCAAATCATTATACAGTGCAGCGTGCTCATTATCAGTGTATATATACTCACATCACTATACAGTACAGCATGCTCATTATCAGTGTATATATACTCACATCATTATACAGTACAGCGTGCTCATTATCAGTGTATAGATACTCACATCATTATACAGTGCAGTGTGCTCATTATCAGTGTATAGATACTCACATCATTATACAGTGCAGTGTGCTCATTATCAGTGTATTGATACTCACATCACTATACAGTGCAGCCTGCTCATTATCAGTGTATAGATACTCACATCATTATACAGTGCAGTGTGCTTATTATCAGTGTATATATACTCACATCACTATACAGTACAGCATGCTCATTATCAGTGTATAGATACTAAAATCATTATACAGTGCAGCGTGCTCATTATCAGTGTATAGATACTCACATCATTATACAGTGCAGTGTGCTCATTATCAGTGTATAGATACTCACATCATTATACAGTGCAGTGTGCTCATTATCAGTGTATAGATACTCACATCATTATACAGTGCAGCGTGCTCATTATCAGTGTATAAATACTCACATCATTATACAGTACAGTGTGCTCATTATCAGTGTATAGATACTCACATCATTATACAGTACAGTGTGCACATTATCAGTGTATAGATACTCACATCATTATACAGTACAGTGTGCTCATTATCAGTGTATAGATACTTACATCATTATACAGTACAGTGTGCTCATTATCAGTGTATAGATACTCACATCATTATACAGTACAGTGTGCACATTATCAGTGTATAGATACTCACATCATTATACAGTACAGTGTGCACATTATCAGTGTATAGATACTCACATCATTATACAGTACAATGTGCTCACTATCAGTGTATAGATACTCACATCATTATACAGTGCAGTGTGCTCATTATCAGTGTATAGATACTCACATCATTATACAGTACAGTGTGCTCATTATCAGTGTATGTATACTCACATCATTATACAGTACAGTGTGCTCATTATCAGTGTATAGATACTCACATCATTATACAGTGCAGTGTGCTCATTATCAGTGTATAGATACTCACATCATTATACAGTACAGTGTGTTCATTATCAGTGTATAGATACTCACATCATTATACAGTACAGTGTGCTCATTATCAGTATATAGATACTCACATCATTATACAGTACAGCGTGCTCATTATCAGTGTATAGATACTCACATCATGATACAGTATAGCATGCTCATTATCAGTGTATAGATACTCACATCATTATACAGTACAGCGTGCTCATTATCAGTGTATAGATACTCACATCATTATACAATACAGCGTGCTCATTATCAGTGTATAGATGCTCACATCATTATACAATACAGCGTGCTCATTATCAGTGTATAGATACTCACATCATTATACAATACAGCGTGCTCATTATCAGTGTATAGATACTCACATCATTATACAGTGCAGCATGCTCATTATCAGTGTATAGATACTCACATCATTATACAGTACAGTGTGCTCATTATCAGTGTATTGATACTCACATCATTATACAGTGCAGTGTGCTCATTATCAGTGTATAGATACTCACATGATTATACAGTGCAGTGTGCTCATTATCAGTGTATAGATACTCACATCATTATACAGTACAGCGTGCTCATTATCAGTGTATAGATACTCACATCATTATACAGTGCAGTGTGCTCATTATCAGTGTATAGATACTCACATCATTATACAGTGCAGCATGCTCATTATCAGTGTATAGATACTCACATAATTATACAGTACAGCGTGCTCATTATCAGTATATAGATACTCACATCATTATACAGTACAGCGTGCTCATTATCAGTGTATAGATACATCATTATACAGTACAGCGTGCTCATTATCAGTGTATATATACTCAGATCACTATACAGTACAGCATGCTCATTATCAGTGTATAGATACTCACATCATTATACAGTGCAGTGTGCTCATTATCAGTGTATAGATACTCACATCATTATATAGTGCAGTGTGCTCATTATCAGTGTATTGATACTCACATCATTGTACAGTACAGTGTGCTCATTATCAGTGTATAGATACTCACATCATTATACAGTGCAGTGTGCTCATTATCAGTGTATAGATACTCACATCATTATACAGTGCAGCGTGCTCATTATCAGTGTATAGATACTAACATAATTATACAGTGCAGCGTACTCATTATCAGTGTATAGATACTCACATCATTATACAGTGCAGCGTGCTGATTATCAGTGTATATATATATACTCACATTATTATACAGTGCAGCGTGCTGATTATCAGTGTATATATATACTCACATCATTATACAGTGCAGAGTGCTCATTATCAGTGTATAGATACTCACATGATTATACAGTGCAGTGTTCTCATTATCAGTGTATAGATACTCACATCATTATACAGTACAGTGTGCTCATTATCCGTATATAGATACTCACATCATTATACAGTACGGTGTGCTCATTGTCAGTGTATAAATACTCACATCATTATACAGTGCAGCATGCTCATTATCAGTGTATAGATACTCACATCATTATACAGTGCAGCCTGCTCAATATCAGTGTATAGATACTCACATCATTATACAGTACAGTGTGGTCATTATCAGTGTATAGATACTCAAATCATTATACAGTGCAGCATGCTCATTATCAGTGTATAGATACTCACATCATTATACAGTACAGTGTGCTCATTATCAGTGTATTGATACTCACATCATTGTACAGTACAGTGTGCTCATTATCAGTGTATAGATACTCACATCATTATACAGTACAGTGTGCTCATTATCAGTGTATAGATACTCACATCATAATACAGTGCAGCATGCTCATTATCAGTGTATAGATACTCACATCATTATACAGTACAGTGTGCTCATTATCAGTGTATAGATACTAACATAATTATACAGTGCAGCGTACTCATTATCAGTGTATAGATACTCACATCATTATACACTGCAGTGTGCTCATTATCAGTGTATAGATACCCACATCATTATACAGTGCAGCGTGCTGATTATCAGTGTATATATATATACTCACATCATTATACAGTGCAGCGTGCTGATTATCAGTGTATATATATACTCACATCATTATACAGTGCAGCATGCTCATTATCAGTGTATAGATACTCACATCATTATACAGTACAGCGTGTTCATTATCAGTGTATAGATACTCACATCATTATACAGTGCAGTGTGTTCATTATCAGTGTATAGATACTCACATTATTATACAGTGCAGTGTGTTCATTATCAGTGTATAGATATTCACATTATTATACAGTGCAGCGTGCTCATTATCAGTGTATAGATACTCACATCATTATTCAGTATAGTGTGCTCATTATCAGTGTATAGTTACTCACATCATTATACAGTACAGCGTGCTCATTATCAGTGTATAGATACTCACATCATTATACAGTGCAGTGTGCTCATTATCTGTGTATAGATACTCACATCATTATACAGTGCAGCCTGCTCAATATCAGTGTATAGATACTCACATCATTATACAGTACAGTGTGCTCATTATCAGTGTATAGATACTCACATCATTATACAGTACAGTGTGCTCATTATCAGTGTATAGATACTCACATCATTATACAGTGCAGCCTGCTCAATATCAGTGTATAGATACTCACATCATTATACAGTACAGTGTGGTCATTATCAGTGTATAGATACTCAAATCATTATACAGTGCAGCATGCTCATTATCAGTGTATAGATACTCACATCATTATACAGTACAGTGTGCTCATTATCAGTGTATTGATACTCACATCATTGTACAGTACAGTGTGCTCATTATCAGTGTATAGATACTCACATCATTATACAGTGCAGTGTGCTCATTATCAGTGTATAGATACTCACATCATTATACAGTGCAGCGTGCTCATTATCAGTGTATAGATACTAACATAATTATACAGTGCAGCGTACTCATTATCAGTGTATAGATACTCACATCATTATACAGTGCAGCGTGCTGATTATCAGTGTATATATATATACTCACATTATTATACAGTGCAGCGTGCTGATTATCAGTGTATATATATACTCACATCATTATACAGTGCAGAGTGCTCATTATCAGTGTATAGATACTCACATGATTATACAGTGCAGTGTTCTCATTATCAGTGTATAGATACTCACATCATTATACAGTACAGTGTGCTCATTATCCGTATATAGATACTCACATCATTATACAGTACGGTGTGCTCATTGTCAGTGTATAAATACTCACATCATTATACAGTGCAGCATGCTCATTATCAGTGTATAGATACTCACATCATTATACAGTGCAGCCTGCTCAATATCAGTGTATAGATACTCACATCATTATACAGTACAGTGTGGTCATTATCAGTGTATAGATACTCAAATCATTATACAGTGCAGCATGCTCATTATCAGTATATAGATACTCACATCATTATACAGTACAGTGTGCTCATTATCAGTGTATTGATACTCACATCATTGTACAGTACAGTGTGCTCATTATCAGTGTATAGATACTCACATCATTATACAGTACAGTGTGCTCATTATCAGTGTATAGATACTCACATCATTATACAGTACAGTGTGCTCATTATCAGTGTATAGATACTAACATAATTATACAGTGCTGTGTGCTCATTATCAGTGTATAGATACTCACATCATTATACAGTGCAGTGTGCTCATTATCAGTGTATAGATACTCACATCATAATACAGTGCAGCATGCTCATTATCAGTGTATAGATACTCACATCATTATACAGTACAGTGTGCTCATTATCAGTGTATAGATACTAACATAATTATACAGTGCAGCGTACTCATTATCAGTGTATAGATACTCACATCATTATACACTGCAGTGTGCTCATTATCAGTGTATAGATACCCACATCATTATACAGTGCAGCGTGCTGATTATCAGTGTATATATATATACTCACATCATTATACAGTACAGCGTGCTGATTATCAGTGTATATATATACTCACATCATTATACAGTGCAGAGTGCTCATTATCAGTGTATAGATACTCACATCATTATACAGTGCAGCATGCTCATTATCAGTGTATAGATACTCACATCATTATACAGTACAGCGTGTTCATTATCAGTGTATAGATACTCACATCATTATACAGTGCAGTGTGTTCATTATCAGTGTATAGATACTCACATTATTATACAGTGCAGTGTGTTCATTATCAGTGTATAGATATTCACATTATTATACAGTGCAGCGTGCTCATTATCAGTGTATAGATACTCACATCATTATACAGTATAGTGTGCTCATTATCAGTGTATAGTTACTCACATCATTATACAGTACAGCGTGCTCATTATCAGTGTATAGATACTCACATCATTATACAGTGCAGTGTGCTCATTATCTGTGTATAGATACTCACATCATTATACAGTGCAGCCTGCTCAATATCAGTGTATAGATACTCACATCATTATACAGTACAGTGTGGTCATTATCAGTGTATAGATACTCACATCATTATACAGTGCAGTGTGTTCATTATCAGTGTATAGATACTCACATCATTATACAGTGCAGTGTCTTCATTATCAGTGTATAGATACTCCAATCATTATAGTGCAGTGTGCTCATTATAAGTGTATAGATACTCAGATCATTATATAGTGCAGTGTGCTCATTACTAGTGTATAGATACTCACATCATTATACAGTACAGCGTGCTCATTATCAGTGTATTGATACTCACATCATTGTACAGTACAGTGTGCTCATTATCAGTGTATAGATACTCACATCATTATACAGTACAGTGTGCTCATTATCAGTGTATAGATACTCACATCATTATACAGTGCAGCATACTCATTATCAGTGTATAGATACTCACATCATTATACAGTACAGTGTGCTCATTATCAGTGTATAGATACTCACATCATTATACAGTGCAGCATACTCATTATCAGTGTATAGATACTCACATCATTATACAGTACAGTGTGCTCATTATCAGTGTATAGATACTCACATCATTATACAGTGCAGCATACTCATTATCAGTGTATAGATACTCACATCATTGTACAGTACAGTGTGCTCATTATCAGTGTATAGATACTCACATCATTATACAGTACAGTGTGCTCATTATCAGTGTATAGATACTCAGATCATTATACAGTGCAGCGTGCTCATTATCAGTGTATAGATACTGACATCATGATACTGTACAGTGTGCTCATTATCAGTGTATAAATACTCACATTATTATACAGTGCAGTGTGTTCATTATCAGTGTATAGATATTCACATTATTATACAGTGCAGCGTGCTCATTATCAGTGTATAGATACTCACATCATTATACAGTATAGTGTGCTCATTATCAGTGTATAGTTACTCACATCATTATACAGTACAGCGTGCTCATTATCAGTGTATAGATACTCACATCATTATACAGTACAGCATGCTCATTATCAGTGTATAGATACTCACGTCATTATACAGTGCAGTGTGTTCATTATCAGTGTATAGATACTCACATCATTATACAGTGCAGTGTGTTCATTATCAGTGTATAGATACTCACATCATTATACATTGCAGCGTGCTCATTATTCGTGTATAGATACTCACATCATTATACAGTGCAGTGTGCTCATTATCACTGTATAGATACTCACATCATTATACAGTGCAGTGTGCTCATTATCAGTGTATAGAGATACTATCATCATTATACAGTGCAGCCTCCTCATTATCTGTGTGTAGATACTCACATCATTATACAGTGCAGTGTGCTCATTATCAGTGTATAGATACCCACATCATTATACAGTACAGTGTGCTCATTATCAGTGTATAGATACTTAAATCATTATACAGTGTGCTCATTATCAGTGTATAGATACTCACATCATTATACAGTGCAGTGTGCTAATTATCTGTGTATAGATACTCACATCATTATACAGTACAGTGTGCTCATTATCAGTGTATAGATACTCACATCATTATACAGTACAGTGTGCTCATTATCAGTGTATAGATATTCACATCATTATACAGTGCAGTGTGCTAATTATCTGTGTATAGATACTCACATCATTATACAGTACAGTGTGCTCATTATCAGTGTATAGATATTCACATCATTATACAGTGCAGTGTGCTCATTATCAGTGTATATATACTCACATCATTATACAGTGCAGTGTGCTCATTATCAGTGTATAGATACTCACATCATTATATAGTGCAGTGTGCTCATTATCAGTGTATAGATACTCACATCATTATACAGTACAGCATGCTCATTATCAGTGTATAGATACTCACATCATTATACAGTACAGTGTGCTCACTATCAGTTTATAGATACTCACATCATTATACAGTACAGTGTGCTCATTATCAGTGTATAGATACTCACATCATTATACAGTGTGCTCATTATCAGTGTATAGATACTCACATCATTATACAGTACAGTGTGCTCATTATCAGTGTATAGATACTCACATCATTATACAGTACAGTGTGCTCATTATCAGTGTATAGATACTCACATCATTATACAGTACAGTGTGCTCATTATCAGTGTATAGATACTCACATCATTATACAGTACAGTGTGCTCACTATCAGTTTATAGATACTCACATCATTATACAGTGCAGTATGCTCATAATCAGTGTATAGATACTCACATCATAATACAGTGCAGTGTGCTCATTATCAGTGTATAGATACTCACATCATTATACAGTACAGTGTGCTCATTATCAGTGTATAGATAATCACATCATTATACAGTGCAGTGTGCTCATTATCAGTGTATAGATACTCACATCATTATACAGTGCAGTGTGCTCATTATCAGTGTATAGATACTCACATCATTATACAGTGCAGTGTGCTCATTATCAGTGTATAGATACTCACATCATTATACAGTGCAGTGTGCTCATTATCCGTGTATAGATACTCACATCATTATACAGTACAGTGTGCTCATTATCAGTGTATAGATACTCACATCATTATACAGTACAGTGTGCTCATTATCAGTGTATAGATACTCACATCATTATACAGTACAGTGTGCTCATTATCAGTGTATAGATACTCACATCATTATACAGTACAGTGTGCTCATTATCAGTGTATAGATACTCACATCATTATACAGTGCAGCATGCTCATTATCAGTGTATAGATACTCACATCATTATACAGTGCAGCATGCTCATTATCAGTGTATAGATACTCACATCATTATACAGTGCAGTGTGCTCATTATCAGTGTATAGATACTCACATCATTATACAGTGCAGTGTGCTCATTATCCGTGTATAGATACTCACATCATTATACAGTACAGTGTGCTCATTATCAGTGTATAGATACTCACATCATTATACAGTACAGTGTGCTCATTATCAGTGTATAGATACTCACATCATTATACAGTACAGTGTGCTCATTATCAGTGTATAGATACTCACATCATTATACAGTGCAGTGTGCTCATTATCAGTGTATAGATACTCACATCATAATACAGTGAATATGTATATTATAGTATATAGTAGATCATCAATATTTCTGCAGTAAATATATAAATTATGATTAGACCAGATTCATTAATCAAGTAGAGGACTCACAATGAAGACATTTCCTCTGCTTTTTGATGAAGGAGATGCAATAAACCTTTAAAAGTCTCTGCACACATCTGTCACCAAATATTACAGTATCAGTGAACATAAAGTATAACTTAATATCTATTGTAATGTTCACTGTGATTGTACTCATGGTCTGTTAATAAATATCATGAAATAGAGTGAAATAAACATGAATTTAATTCTCAAAGTCAATAAAAATTAATAATTTCCTTTCAATGTGTTTTACAGATTTCTGATGACCTGGTATACTCAGCTGAGTGCCCGAGCGATGATGAAGATTTAGAGGAATGTGAACCAAGTACTGGTAAGACCCAAACTGTACCCTCTAATGACAGATAAATAAATAATGCAGCAAGTAACGGAGAAATCCCTTAATACACCCAGGAAGGAAATAGAAGTAGTTATATGTAGAGATATGTAAAAACCTCAGGGGCAGCTGAGTGTCAGGGTGTGTTGGGATGGTGTAGCAAGGTGGCGAGGGGCAGCAGGGTGTCAGGGTGTATAGGGAGAGTATAGCAAGGTGGCGAGGGGCAGCAGGATGTCAGTGTGTATAGGGACGGTATAGCAAGGCGGGGAGGGGCAGCAGGGTGTCAGGGTGTATAGGAAGGGTATAACAAGGCAGTGAGGGGAAGCAGGGTGTCAGGGTGTATAGGGAGGGTATAACAAGGCAGTGAGGGGAAGCAGGGTGTCAGGGTGTATATGGAGGGTATAACAAGGCATTGAGGGGCAGCAGGGTATCAGGATATTTAGGGAGGGTATAAAAAGGCAGCGAGGGGCAGCAGGGTGTATAGGGAGGGTATAACAAGGCAGCGAGGGACAGCAGGATGTCAGGGTGTATATGGAGGGTATAACAAGGAGGGATGTGCAGCAGGGTGTATAGGGAGGGTATAGCAAGGCAGCGGGGGGCAGCAGGGTGTCAGGGTGTATAGGGAGGGTATAAAAAGGCAGTGAGGGGCAGCAGGGTGTCAGGGTGTATTTGTAGGGTATAGCAAGGAGTCGAGGGGCAGCCTGGTGTTGTGTGTATAGGGAAGGTATAACAAGGAGGCAAGGGGCAGCAGGGTGTTGTGTGTATAGAGAGGGTATAACAAGGCAGCATGGGGCAGCAGGGTGTCAAGGTGTATAGGGAGGGTATAGCAAGGCAGCAAGAGCCAGCAGAGTGCCAGGGTTATAGGGATGGTATAACAATGCGACGAGGACAAGCAGGGTGTCAGGGTTTATAGGGAGAGTATAACAAGGCAGCGAGGGGAAGCAAGGTGTATAGGAACAGTATAGCAAGGCAGCAAGAGGCAGCAGGGTTTTAGCGTGAATAGGGAGGGTATAACAAGACAGGGAGGGGCAGCAGGGTGCCAGGGTGCATAGGGAGGGTAAAGAAAGGCAGTGAGGGGATGGAGGGTGTTTGGTGTACAGTGATGGTCTAACAAGGCAGTGAGGGGCAGCAGGGTGAATAGATAGGGTATAACAAGGCAGCAAGGGGCAGCAGGGTGTTGGGGTGTATAGGGAGGGTATAACAAGGCAGTGAGGGGCAGCAGGGTGTTTGGTGTAAAATGAGGGTCTAACAAGGCAGTGAGGGGCAGCAGGGTGCCAGGATGTATAGGGAGAGTATAACAAGGCATTGAGGGGCAGCAGGTTGACAGGGTGTATAGGGAGTGTACAACAAGGCAGCAAGGAGCAGCAGGGTGTTGGGGTGTATAGAGAGGGTATAACAAGGCAGTGAGGGGCAGCAGGGTGTTGGGTTTATGGTGAGGGTACCATATAACAAGGAAGTGAGGGGTAGCTGGGTGTTGGTGTGTATAGGGAGAGTATAACAAGGCAGTGAGGGGCAGCAGGGAGCCAGTGTGTATAGGGAGGGTAAAGCAAGGCAGCGGGGGGCAGCAGTGTGTTGGGGTGTATAGAGAGGGTATAACAAACCAGTGAGGGGCAGCAGGGTTTTGAGTTTATAGGGAGGGTACTGTATAACAAGACAGCGAGGGGCAGCAGGGTGTATAGGGATGGTTTAGCAAGGCCGGGAGGGGCGGCAGGGTGACAGGGTGAATAGGGAGGGTATAACAAGGCAGGGAGGGACAGCAGGGTGCCAAGGTGCATAGGGAGGGTAAAGCAAGGCAGTGAGGGGATGCAGGGTGTTTGGTGCATAGTGAGGGTCTAAAAAGGCAGTGAGGGGCAGCAGGGTGTCAGGGTGTATAGAGAGGGTATAACAAGGCAGTGAGCGGCAGCAGGGTGTTGGGTTTATAGGGAGGGTATAACAAGGCCGTGAGGGGCAACAGGGTGTTGTGTGCATAGGGAGGGTATAAAAAGTCAGTGAGGGGCAGCAGGTTGTTGGGTTTATAGGGAGGGTACCATATAACAAGGAAGTGAGGGACAGCATGGTGTTGGGTTTATATGGAGGGTATAACAAGGCAATGAGG
This sequence comes from Bombina bombina, assembly GCF_027579735.1. Lineage (NCBI taxonomy): Eukaryota > Metazoa > Chordata > Amphibia > Anura > Bombinatoridae > Bombina > Bombina bombina. The sequence goes on from NC_069505.1 coordinate 24,536,797, forward strand.
GGCAGCAGGGTGTTGGGTTTATAGGGGAGTATAAAAAGGCAGTGAGGGGCAGCAGGGTGTTGGGGTGTATAGGTGGGTATAAAAAGGCAGTTAGGGGCAGCAGGGTGTTGGGGTGTATAGGGAGGGTATAACAAGGCAGTGAGGGTCAGCAGGGTGTTGGGTTTATAGAGAGGGTATAACAAGGCAGTGAGGGGCAGCAGTGTGTTTATTTTATAGGAATGGTACCGTATAACAAGGCAGTGAGGGGCAGCAGGGTGTTGTGGTGTATAGGGAGGGTATATCAAGCGAGTGAGGGGCAGTAGGGTGTTTGGTTTATAGGGAGGGTATAACAAGGCAGTGAGGGGCAGCAGGGTGTTGTGTGCATAGGGAGGGTATAGCAAGGCAATAAGGGGCAGAATACACTTATACATGCAGATACACACACTACCTAGCTTACACATATACATGCAGATACTCACACAAACTACATAGTATACACTTGCACATGCAGATACACACACCCTACATAGCATACATTTATACATGCAGATACACACTTATACATACAGATACAAACACACTACATAGCTTACATTTATACATGCAGATACACACACACACACACTACATAGCATACACTTATACATGCAGATACACACACACTACATAGCTTACACTTATACATGCAGATACACACACACACTACATAGTATACACTTGCACATGCAGATAGATACACCCTACATAACATACACTTATACATGCAGATACACACTTATACATACAGATACAAACACACTACATAGCTTACATTTATACATGCAGATACACATACTACATTGCATACACTTATACAAGCAGATACTCACACACACACATTACATAGCTTACACTTATACATGCAGATACACACACACACTACATACACTTATACATGCAAATACACACACTACATAACATACACATATACATGCAGATACACACACACACTACATAGCATACAGTTATACATGCAGAGACACACACTACATTAAATACACTTATACATGCAGATACACACACAGTTATACATGCAGATGCACACACAGTTATACATGCAGATGCACACAGACACACACACACTACATAGCATACACTTATACATGCAGATACACACACACTACATAGCATACACTTATACATGCAGATACACACACACACACACACTACATAGCTTACATTTATACATGCAGAGACACACACTACATTAAATACACTTATACATGCAGATACACACACAGTTATACATGCAGATGCACACAGACACACACACACTACATAGCATACACTTATACATGCAGATACACACACACTACATGGCTTACATTTATACATGCAGACACACACTACATATCATACACTTATACATGCAGATACACACACATACACTTAAACATACAGATACACACACACACTACATATCTTACACTTATACATGCAGATACACACACACTACATAGCATACACTTATAAATACAGATACACACACATACACTACATAGTATACACTTACACATGCCAATACACACACACTACATAGTATAAACTTATACATGCAGATACACACACACTACATAGCATACACTTACACATGCAGACACACACACACTACATAGCATACACTTATACATGCAGATACACACACACACACACACTTATACATGCAGCATACACTTATACATGCAGCATACACTTATACATGCAGATACACACACACTACATAGCATACACTTATACATGCAGATACACAGACACTACATAGCATACACTTATACATGCAGATACACACACACACTACATAGCATACACTTCTACATGCAGATTCACACATACTACATAGCATTACACTTATACATGCAGATACACATACACTACATAGCATACACTTATACATGCAGACACACACACACTACATAGCATACACTTATACATGCAGATACACACACACTACATAGCATACACTTATACATGCAGACACACACACTACATAGCATACACTTATACAAACAGATACACACACACTACATAGCTTACACTTATACATGCAGATACACACACACTACATAGCATACACTTATACATGCAGATACACACAGACACACTACATAGCTTACACCTACACATGCAGATACACACACACTACATAGCATACACTTATACATGCAGATACACACACACACTACATAGCTTACACCTACACATGCAGATACACACACACTACATAGCATACACTTATACATGCAGATACACACACACTACATAGCATACACTTATACATGCAGATACACACACACTACATAGCATACACTTATACATGCAGATACACACACACACTACATAGCATACACTTATACATGCAGATACACACACACACTACATAGCATACACTTATACATGCAGACACACACACACTACATAGCATACACTTACACAAGCAGATACACACACACTACATAGCATACACTTATACATGCAGATACACACACACACACTACATAGCATACACTTCTACATGCAGATACACATACACTACATAGCATACACTTATACATGCAGACACACACACACTACATAGCATACACTTATACATGCAGATACACACACACTACATAGCATACACTTATACATGCAGATACACACACACACTACATAGCATACACTTATACATGCAGACACACACACACTACATAGCATACACTTACACATGCAGATACACACACACTACATAGCATACACTTATACATGCAGATACACACACACTACATAGCATACACTTATACATGCAGACACACACACACTACATAGCTTACACTTATACATGCAGACACACACACACTACATAGCATACACTTACACATGCAGATACACACACACTACATAGCATACACTTATACATGCAGATACACACACACTACATAGCATACACTTATACAGGCAGATACACACATGCACTTATAGATATAGATAGACACACATACTACATCATATATGGGTATCTGTAATTCATTGTATGGGGTCCTGGGGTTAGTAAGCACATAAGCTGCAGTCTGAGGCTGCCACTGTTTGTTACCCTGGTTTTAGCACTGCTCATTGTAGAAAACTGAAAGCATGCTAGTATTATCACCAGGGGTTAGACATCATCACTACCAGGGGTGGGAGAGAAAAGCCATCTGCTTCCAAGTATGGGCTCAATAGAATAAAAAAAAAATGATGACTGTCCCATGAAAATGGGGACAGTTGGGGGGTATGAGGGTGTATAGGAATATATAACAAGGCAGTGAGGGGTATCAGGATGTATAGGGTAGGTATAACAAAGCAGTGAGGGGCATCAGGATGTATAGGGAGGGTATAACAAGGCAGTAAGGGGAAGCAGGATGTATAGGAGTATATAACAAGGCAGTGAGGGGCATCAGGATGTATAGGAGGGTATAACAAGGAAGTGAGGGGCATCAGGATGTATAAGGAGGGTATAATAAGGCAGTGAGGGACATCAGGATGTATAGGTCGGGTATAACAGGGTAGTGAGGGGCAGCAAAGTGTTGGGTTTATAGGGAGGGTACAGTATAACAAGGCAGTGAGGAGCAGCAGGGTGTTGGGATGTATAGGGAGGGTATAACAAGGCAGTGAGGGGCAGCAGGGTGTTGGGGTATATAGAGAGGGTATAACAAGGCAGTGAGCGTCAGCAGGATGTTGGGTTTATAGGGAGGGTATAACAAGGCCGTGAGGGGCAACAGGGTGTTGTGTGCATAGGGAGGGTATAAAAAGTCAGTCAGGGGCAGCAGGGTGTTAGGGTGTATAGGGAGGGTATAACAAGGCAGTGAGGGGCAGCAGGTTGTTGGGTTTATAGGGAGGGTATAACAAGGCAGTGAGGGGCAGCAGGGTGTCAGAATGTATAGGGAGGGTATAACAAGGCAGTGAGGGGCAGCAGGCTGTTGGATTTATAGGGAGGGTATAACAAGGCAGTGAGGGGCAGCAGGGTGTTGGGATGTATAGGGAGGGTATAACAAGGCAGTGAGGGACAGCAGGGTGTTGGGTTTATATGGAGGGTACCATATAACAAGGCAGTGAGGGGCAGCAGAGTGTTGGGGTGTATAGGGAGGGTATAACAAGGCAATGAGGGGCAGTAGGGTGTTGGATTTATAGGGAGGGTATATCAATGCAGTGAGGGGCAGCAGGCTGTTGGGTTTATAGGGAGGGTATAACAAGGCAGTGAGGGGCAGCAGGGTGTCAGAATGTATAGGGAGGGTATAACGAGGCAGTGAGGGGCAGCAGGGTGTTGGGTTTATAGTGAGGGTATAACAAGGCAGTGAGGGACAGCAGGGTGTTGTGTGCATAGGGAGGGTATAAAAAGCCAGTGAAGGGCAGCAGGGTGTTGGGGTGTATAGGGAGGGTATAACAAGGCAGTGAGGGGCAGCAGGGTGTTGTGTGCATAGGGAGGGTATAAAAAGCCAGTGAAGGGCAGCAGGGTGTTGGGGTGTATAGGGAGGGTATAACAAGGCAGTGAGGGGCAGCAGGCTGTTGGGTTTATAGGGACGGCATAACAATGCAGTGAGGGACAGCAGGGTGTTGGGTTTATATGGAGGGTATAACAAGGCAATGAGGGGCAGCAGTGTGTTGGGTTTATAGGGGGATATAAAAAGGCAGTGAGGGGCAGCAGGGTGTTGGGGTGTATAGGGAGGGTATAACAAGACACTGAGGGGCAGCAGGGTGTTGGGTTTATAGGGAGGGTATAACAAGGCAGTGTGGGGCAGCAGGGTGTTGTGTGCATAGGGAGGGTATAACAAGGCAGTTAGGGGCAGCAAGGTGTTTTGGAGTGTATAGGGAGGGTATAACAAGGCAGTGAGGGGCAGCAGGGTGTTGGGTTTATAGGTAGGGTATAACAAGGCAATGAGGGGCAGCAGGGTGCCAAGGTGTATAGATAGGGTATAACAAGGCAGCATGGGGCAGCAGGGTGTTGGGTTTATAGGAAGGATTTCACAAGGCTGTGACTGGCAGCAGGGTGTTGGGGTGTATAGGGAGGGTAAAACAAGGCAGTGAAGGGAAGCAGGGTGTCAGGGTGTATAGGGTCGATATAAAAAAGGTGGTGAGGGGCAGCAGGGTGTTGGGGTGTATAGGGAGGGTATAACAAGGCAGTGAGGGGCCACATGGTGTTTGGGTGTATATGGACAGTATAACAAGGCAGTGGGGGGCAGTAGGGTGTTGGGTTTATAGGGAGGGTATAACTAGGCAGTGAGGGGCAGCAGGGTGTCAGGGTGTATAGGAAGGGTATAACAAGGCAGTGAGGGGCAGCAGGGTGTTGGGCACATAGGGACAATATAATAAGGGAGTGAAGAGCAGCAGGGTGTTGGGTGCATAGGGATAACATAACTAAGCAGTGAGGTGCAGATGAGTGTTGGTGTGTATAGTGAGGGTATAACAATGCACTAAGGGGCAGCAGGGTTTTGGGATGCTTAGGGACAGTACAACTAGGCATTAAGGGACATCAGGGTGTTTGAGTCTATAGATATAATATAACTAGTCAGTGAGAGGCTGCAGGGTGTTTGGGTGCAAATGGGCAGTATAGCAGGGTGTGAGGTGCATGGGAGAAGTATAACTAGCCAGTGAGGGGCTGCAGGGTATTGGGTGCTTAGGGACAGTATAACTAGACAGTGATGGGCAGCATGGTTTCCTGTGCATAGGGACAGTATAAAAAGGCATTGATGGGCATCAGGGTTTTGGGATTCATAAGGACAGTATAACTATGCAGTGAGGAGCAGCAATGTTTTGGGTGCATATAGACAGTATAACTAGACACAGTGGTGCTGCAGGGTGTAAGGTTCATAGGGACAGTATATCTAGGCATTGCGGGGAAGCATGGTGTTGGGTGCAGTATAACTAGGTATTGATGGGCAGCAGGGTGTTGAGGTGCATAGGGACAGTATAATAAAAGGAGTGAGGGGCAGCAGGGTGTTTGGGATAGTATAAGTAGACAGTCATGGGAAGCAGTGTGATGGGGTGCATTGGGGCAGTATAACTAGACAGTGAGGGGAAGCAGGGTGTGGAGGTAAATGGGGGCAGTATAACTATATAGTGAAGGGAAGCAGGGTGTTGGGTGCATAGGGGCAATATAACTAGCCAATGAGGGGATGAATGGTATTGGGTGCATAGGGACAGTATAACTAAACATTGAGGGGCAGCATGGTTTTGTGTGCATAGGGACAGTATAACTAGACAGTGAGGGGTAGCAGGGTGTGTGGTGTATAGGGACAGTATAACTAGACAGTGTCTAGTGAGGGGCAGCAGGGTCTTGGGTGAATAGGGACAGTATAACTAGGCATTAAGGGCAAGCAGGGTTTTGGGTGTGTAGGGACAGTAAAACTAGGCATTGAAGGGCAGCAGGGTGTTGGGTGCTTAGGGGGAGTATAACTAGGCATTGAGATGCAGCAGGGTGTTGGGCACATCGGGAAAGTATACCTAAACAGTGAGGGGCAGCAGGGTGTTGGGGTGCATTGGAGCAGTATAACTAGACAGTGAGGGGAAGCAGAGTGTTGAGGTGCATGAGGGCAGTATAACTAGACAGTGAGGGAAAGCAGGGTGTTGGGTGCATAGGGGCAATATAACTAGCCAGTGAGGGACTGCAGGGTATTGGGTGCATAGGGACAGTATAACTAGACAGTGAGGGGCAAGAGGGTGTTGGGTATTTAGGGACAGTATAACTAGACAGTGAAGGGTAGCAGGGTGTTGGGTGTATAGGGACAGTATAACAACTAGACAGTGAGGGGTAGTAGGGTCTTGGGTGCATAGGGACACTATAACTAGACATTGAGGGCAAGCATGGTTTTGGGTGCGTAAGGACAGCATAACTAGGAATTGAGGGGGCAGCAGGGTGTTGGGTGCGTAGGGAGAGTATAACTAGGCATTTAGAGCAGAGGGGTGTTGTGTGCATAGGGGCCATATAAATAGACTGTAAGGGGAAGCAGAGTGTTGGGTGCATAGGGACAGTATAACTAGGCATTGAGGTGCAGCAGGGTGTTGGGTGCTTCGGGACAGTATAACTAGACAGGGAGGGGCAGCAGGGTGTTGGGAACATAAGGACAGTATAACTAGGCAGTGAGGTGAGGGGCAGCAGGGTATGGTGTGCATAGAGACAGTATAACTAGACAGTGAGGGGCTGCAGGGTGTTTGGTTCATAGGGACAGTATATCTAGGCATTGAAGGGAAGCAGGGTGTTTGGTGCATAGGAACAGTATAAGTAGGTATTGATGGTCAGCAGGGTGTTGGGTGCATTGAGATAGTATAACTAGACAGTGATGGACAGCAGGGTGTTGGGGTGCATTGGGAGAGTATAACTAGACTGTGAGGGAAAGCAGGGTGTTGAGGTGCATGAGGGCAGTATAACTAGACAGTGTGGGGAAGCAGGATGTTGGGTGCATGGGGGCAATATAACTAGCCAGTGAGGGGCTGCAGGGTATGTGGTGCATAAGGACAGTATAACAAGACAGTGAGGGGCAAGAGGGTGTTGGGTATTTAGGGACAATATAATTAGACAGTGAAGGACAGCAGGGTGTTGGGTGTATAGGGACAGTATAACTAGACAGTGAGGGGCAGCAGGGTCTTGGGTGCATAGGGACAATATAACTAGGCATTGAGGGCAAGCAGGGTTTTGGCTTTGTAGGGACAGTATAACTAGGCATTGAAGGGCAGCAGGGTGTTGAGTGCGTAGGGGGAGTATAACTAGGCATTGAGGAGCAGCATTGTGTTGGGTGTGTATGGACAGTATATCTAGGCATTGACGGCAGACAGGTGTTGTGTGCATAGGGGCGGTATAAATAGACTGTGAGGGAAGCAGAGTGTTGGGTGCGTAGGGACAGTATAACTAGACATTGAGGTGCAGCAAGGTGTTGGGCGCATCGGGATAGTATAACTAGTCAGTCAGGGGCAGCAGGGTGTTACAGTGCTTAGGGACAGTAAAATAAGGGAGTGAGGGGCAGCAGGGTGTTGGGTGCATAGGGACAGTATAACTAGACAGTGAGGGGCTGCAGGGTGTTTGGTTCATAGGGACAGTATATCTAGGCATTGAAGGGAAGCAGGGTGTTTTGTGCATAGGAACAGTATAAGTAGGTATTGATGGTCAGCAGGGTGTTGGGTGCATTGAGATAGTATAAATAGACAGTGATGGACAGCAGGGTGTTGGGTGCATTGGGAGAGTATAACTAGACTGTGAGGGAAAGCAGGGTGTTGAGGTGCATGAGGGCAGTAAAAATAGACAGTGTGGGGAAGCAGGATGTTGGGTGCATAGGGGCAATATAACTAGCCAGTGAGGGGCTGCAGGGTATGTGGTTCATAAGGACAGTATAACAAGACAGTGAGGGGCAAGAGGGTGTTGGGTATTTAGGGACAATATAATTAGACAGTGAAGGGCAGCAGGGTGTTGGGTGTATAGGGACAGTATAACTAGACAGTGAGGGGCAGCAGGGTCTTGGGTGCATAGGGACAATATAACTAGGCATTGAGGGCAAGCAGGGTTTTGGCTTTGTAGGGACAGTATAACTAGGCATTGAAGGGCAGCAGGGTGTTGAGTGCGTAGGGGGAGTATAACTAGGCATTGAGGAGCAGCAGGGTGTTGGGTGTGTATGGACAGTATAACTAGGCATTGACGGCAGACAGGTGTTGTGTGCATAGGGGCGGTATAAATAGACTGTGAGGGAAGCAGAGTGTTGGGTGCGTAGGGACAGTATAACTAGGCATTGAGGTGCAGCAAGGTGTTGAACGCATCGGGATAGTATAACTAGTCAATCAGGGGCAGCAGGGTGTTACGGTGCTTAGGGACAGTAAAATATGGGAGTGAGGGGCAGCAGGGTGTTGGGTGCATAGGGATAGTATAACTAGACAGTGCGGGGCAGCAGGGTGTTTGGGTGCATTGTAGCAGTATAACTAGAAAGTGAGGGGAAGCAGGGTGTTGAGGTGCATGGGGGCAGTATAACTAGACAGTGAGGGGAAGCAGGGTGTTGGGTGCATAGGGGCAATATAACTAGCCAGTGAGGGGCTGCAGGGTATTGGGTGCATAGGGACAGTATAACTAGACAGTGAGGGCCAAGAGGGTGTTGGGTATTTAGGAACAGTATAACTAGACAATGAAGGGCTGCAGGGTGTTGGGTGTATAGGGATAGTATAACTACACAGTGAGGGGCAGCAGGGTCTAGGGGTGCATAGGGACAGTATAACTAGTCATTGAGGGCAAGCAGGGTTTTTGGTGCATATGAACAGTATAACTAGGTATTGAGTGGCAGCAGGGTGTTGGGTGCTTAGGGGCAGTATAACAAGGCATTGAGGGCAGAGGGGTGTTGAGCGCATCGGGGCAGTTTAACTAGACAGTGAGGTGCAGCGGGGTGTTTGGGTGCCTAAGGAAAGTACAACTAGACAGTGAGGGGCAAGAGGGTGTTGGGTATTTAGGAACAGTATAACTAGACAATGAAGGGCTGCAGGGTGTTGGGTGTATAGGGATAGTATAACTACACAGTGAGGGGCAGCAGGGTCTAGGGGTGCATAGGGACAGTATAACTAGTCATTGAGGGCAAGCAGGGTTTTTGGTGCATATGAACAGTATAACTAGGTATTGAGTGGCAGCAGGGTGTTGGGTGTGTATGGACAGTATAACTAGGCATTGACGGCAGACAGGTGTTGTGTGCATAGGGGCGGTATAAATAGACTGTGAGGGAAGCAGAGTGTTGGGTGCGTAGGGACAGTATAACTAGGCATTGAGGTGCAGCAAGGTGTTGAACGCATCGGGATACTATAACTAGTCAATCAGGGGCAGCAGGGTGTTACGGTGCTTAGGGACAGTAAAATATGGGAGTGAGGGGCAGCAGGGTGTTGGGTGCATAGGGATAGTATAACTAGACAGTGCGGGGCAGCAGGGTGTTTGGGTGCATTGTAGCAGTATAACTAGAAAGTGAGGGGAAGCAGGGTGTTGAGGTGCATGGGGGCAGTATAACTAGACAGTGAGGGGAAGCAGGGTGTTGGGTGCATAGGGGCAATATAACTAGCCAGTGAGGGGCTGCAGGGTATTGGGTGCATAGGGACAGTATAACTAGACAGTGAGGGCCAAGAGGGTGTTGGGTATTTAGGAACAGTATAACTAGACAATGAAGGGCTGCAGGGTGTTGGGTGTATAGGGATAGTATAACTACACAGTGAGGGGCAGCAGGGTCTAGGGGTGCATAGGGACAGTATAACTAGTCATTGAGGGCAAGCAGGGTTTTTGGTGCATATGAACAGTATAACTAGGTATTGAGTGGCAGCAGGGTGTTGGGTGCTTAGGGGCAGTATAGCAAGGCATTGAGGGCAGAGGGGTGTTGAGCGCATCGGGGCAGTTTAACTAGACAGTGAGGTGCAGCGGGGTGTTTGGGTGCCTAAGGAAAGTACAACTAGACAGTGAGGGGCAAGAGGGTGTTGGGTATTTAGGAACAGTATAACTAGACAATGAGGGGCAGCAGGGTGTTGGGAGCATAAGGACAGTATAACTAGGCAGTGAGGTGCAGCAGGATGTTGGGAGCATAAGGACAGTATAACTAGGCAATGAGGGGCAGCAGGGTGTTTTGGTGCCTAGGGACAGTATAACTAGACAGTTAGTGGCAGCAGGGTGTTGGGTGCATAGAGACAGTGTAACTAGACAGTGAGGGGCAGCAGGGTGTTGGGAGCATGACAGTATAACTAACCAGTGAGGGGCAGCAGGGTGTTGGCAGCATAAGGACAGTATAGCAAGGCAGTGAGGGGCAGCAGGGTGCTAGGTGCATAGGGACAGTATAACTAGGCGGTGAGGGGCGGCAGGATGTTGGGTTTATAGGGAGAGTATAACTAGAGAGTGAGGGGCAGCAGGGTTTTGGGTGCATAGAAAAAGTATATCTAGGCAGTGAGGGGAAGCAGGGTGCTGGGTTCATAGGGACAGTATAGCTAGACAGTGAGGGGTAGCAGGGTTTTGCGTGTATAGAGACAATATAACTAGTCAGTGAGGGGCAGCACAGTGTTGGCAGCATAAGGACAGTATAACTAGGCAGTGAGGGGCAGCAGGGTGCTAGGTGCATAGAGACAGTATAACTAGGCATTGAGGGGCGTCAGGGTGTTGGGTTTATAGGGAGAGTATAACTAGAGAGTGAGGGGCAGCATGGTGGTGGGTGCATAGGGACAGTATAACTAAGCATCGAGTGGCAACATGGTGTTGGGTATATAGAGAGAGTATAACTAGGCAGTGAGGGGCAGCAAGGTGTTGGGTGCATAAGGACAGTATAACTAGGCAGTGAGGAGAAACAGGGTGTTGGGAGCATAGGAACAGTATAACTAGGCAGTGAGGGGCAGCATGTTTTTTTGGGTGCATAGGGACAGTATAACTAGGCAGTGAGGGGCAGCAGGGTGTTGGGTGCATAGGGACATTATAAGTAGTCAGTAAGTGAAAGCAGGGGTGCATAGGGACAATATAACTAGACAGTGAGGGGCTGCAGGGTGTTGGGTTCATATGAACAGTATAACTAGGAAGTGAGGAGCAGCTGGGTGTTGTGTGTATAGAGACAATATAACTAGTCAGTGAGGGGAAGCACGGTGTTGGGTGTATAGGAACAGTATAATTAGACAGTGAGGGCAGCAGGTTGTTGTGTGTATATAGATAATATAACTAGTCAGTGAGGGGAATCATAGTTTTGGTAGAATAAGGACAGTATAACTAGACAGTGAGGGGCTTCAGGGTGTTGGTTTCATAGGTACAGTATAAATAGACAGTGAGGGGCAGCAGGGTGTTGGGTGTATAGGGACAGTATAACTAGGCAGTGAGAGGCAGCAGCGTGTTGGTTGCATTGGTACACTATAACTAGACAGTGAGGGGCTGCAGGGTGTTGGGTGCATAGGGACAGTATAACTAGTCAGTGAGTGGAAGCAGGGGTGCAAAGGAACAGTATAACTAGACAGTTAGGGGCAGCAGGGTGTTGGGTGCATAGGGACCGTATAACTAGACAGTGAGGGGAAGCAGGGCGTTGGGAGCATAGGGACAGTATAACTAGTCAGTGAGGGGCAGCAGGGTGTTGGCTGCATATGTACAGTATAACTAGACAGTGAGGGCCAGCTGGGTGTTGGTAGCATATGGACAGTATAACTAGACAGTGAGGGGCAGCAGGGTGTTGGTTGCATAGGTACACTATAATTAGGCAGTCAGGGGCAGCAGGGTGTTGGCTGCATAGGTACAGTACAACTAGACAGTGAGGGGCAACAGGGTGTTGGTTGCATAGGTACACTATAATTAAGCAGTGAGGGGCAGCAGGGTGTTGGCTGCATAGGTGCATTATAACTAGACAGTTAGGGGCTGCAGGGTGTTGGGTGCATAGGGAAGGTATTGCTAGAGAGTAAGCAGCAGCAGGGTGTTGGGACCTTTGGGACAGTATAAATGGGCAGTGAGGGACTGCAGGGTGTTGGTTGCATAGGTACACTATAATTAAGCAGTGAGTGGCAGCAGGGTGTTGGGTGCATAGGGAAGGTATTACTAGAGAGTAAGCAGCAGGGTGTTGGACCTTTGGGATGGTATAAATAGGCAGTAGAAAATCAGGGTGTAATACATATTTGGAATTAAAGGGATGTTAAATAGAATAATACAGGAAACAACAGCAGGATATCCAAGTTTAAATTTGTTTAGTGTAAATAAAACAATAAAGTAGCCATTTTTTTTAAATAAAACCTAATTTACATTTGAATGGACCAATGACTCGGATGACATCCACTGTAGTTTATCTATTAGCCAGTTCTCTAATTTGTATAGATTTCCTTCTCTTAATTAATTATCAGGACAGCCTTATACATACCCCAGGCACTCCTGTATTCCCTTACAGTATGTGTCATTACTGCCTCTACTGGATGTCTGTTACATGCACCAAACACCCTATCAGTATAACCTTATACATACCCCAGCCACTCCTGTATTCCCTTACAGTATGTGTCATTACCGCCTCTACTGGATGCCTGCTCCATGCACCAAGCACCCTATCAGTATAACCTTATACATACCCCAGACACTGCTGTATTCCCTTACAGTATGTGTCATTACCACCTCTACTGGATATCTGTTACATGCACCAAACACCCTATCAGTATAACCTTATACATACCCCAGGCACTCCTGTATTCCCTTACAGTATGTGTCATTACCGCCTCTACTGGATGTCTGTTACATGCACCAAACACCCTATCAGTATAACCTTATACATACCCCAGGCACTCCTGTATTCCCTTACAGTATGTGTCATTACTGCCTCTACTGGATGTCTGTTACATGCACCAAACACCCTATCAGTATAACCTTATACATACCCCAGCCACTCCTGTATTCCCTTACAGTATGTGTCATTACCGCCTCTACTGGATGCCTGCTCCATGCACCAAGCACCCTATCAGTATAACCTTATACATACCCCAGACACTGCTGTATTCCCTTACAGTATGTGTCATTACCACCTCTACTGGATATCTGTTACATGCACCAAACACCCTATCAGTATAACCTTATACACACCCCAGGCACTCCTGTATTCCCTTACAGTTTGTGTCATTACTGCCTCTACTGGATGTCTGTTACATGCACCAAACACCCTATCAGTATAACCTTATACATACCCCAGACACTCCTGTATTCCCTTACAGTATGTGTCATTACTGCCTCTACTGGATGTCTGTTACATGCACCAAACACCCTATCAGATTCAGTATAACCTTATACATAACCCAGGCACTCCTGTATTCCCTTACAGAATGTGTCATTACTGCCTCTACTGGATATCTGTTACATGCACCAAACACCCTATCAGATTCAGTATAACCTTATACATACCCCAGGCACTCCTGTATTCCCTTACAGTATGTGTCATTACCGTCTCTACTGGATGTCTGTTACATGCACCAAACACCCTATCAGTATAACCTTATACATACCCCAGGCACTCCTGTATTCCCTTACAGTATGTGTCATTACCGCCTCTACTGGATATCTGTTACATGCACCAAACACCCTATCAGTATAACCTTATACATACCCCAGGCAGTCCTGTATTCCCTTACAGTATGTGTCATTACCGCCTCTACTGAATGTCTGTTACATGCACCAACCACCCTATCAGTATAACCTTATACATACCCCAGACACTGCTGTATTCCCTTACAGTATGTGTCATTACCACCTCTACTGGATGTCTGTTACATGCACCAAACACCCTATCAGTATAACCTTATACAAACCTTAGGCACTCCTGTATTCTGTTACAGTATGTGTCATTATCGCCTCTACTGTATGTCTGTTACATGCACCAAACACCCTATCAGTATAACCTTATACATACCCCAGGCACTCCTGTATTCCCTTACAGTATGTGTCATTACCGCCTCTACTGGATGTCTTTTACATGCACCAAACACCCTATCAGTATAACCTTATACATACCCCAGGCACTGCTGTATTCCCTTACAGTATGTGTCATTACCGTCTCTACTGTATGTCTGTTATATGCACCAAACACCCTATCAGTATAACCTTATACATAACCCAGGCACTCCTGTATTCCCTTACAGTTTAAGTCATTACCTCCTCTACTGGATATCTGCTACATGCACCAAACACCCTATCAGTATAACCTTATACATACCCCAGGCACTCCTGTATTCCCTTACAGTATGTGTCATTACCGCCTCTACTGGATGTCTGTTACATGCACCAAACACCCTATCAGTATAACCTTATACATACCCCAGGCTCTCCTGTATTCCCTTACAGTATGTGTCATTACCGCCTCTACTGGATGTCTGTTACATGCACCAAACACCCTATCAGTATAACCTTATACATACCCCAGGCACTCCTGTATTCCCTTACAGTATGTATCATTACCGCCTCTACTGGATGTCTGTTACATGCACCAAACACCCTATCAGTATAACCTTATACATACCCCAGGCACTCCTGTATTCCCTTACAGTATGTGTCATTACCGCCTCTACTGGATGTCTGTTACATGCACCAAACACCCTATCAGTATAACCTTATACACACCCCAGGTACTCTTGTATTCCCTTACAGTATATGTCATTACCGCCTCTACTGGATGTCTGTTACATGCAAAAAACACACTATCAGTATAACCTTATACATACCCCAGGTATTCCTGTATTCCCTTTACAGTATATGTCATTACCACCTCTACTGGATGTCTGTTACATGCACCAAACACCCTATCAGTATAACCTTATACATACCCGAAACACTCCTGTATTCCCTTACAGTATGTGTCATTACTGCCTCTACTGTATGTCTGCTACATGCACCAAACACCCTATCAGTATAACCTTATACAAACCCCAGGCACTCCTGTATTCCCTTACAGTATGTGTCATTACCACCTCTACTGGATATCTGTTACATGCACCAAACACCCTATCAGTATAACCTTATACATACACCAGGTACTCCTGTATTCCCTTACAGTATGTGTCATTACCGCCTCTACTGGATGTCTGTTACATGCACCAAACACCCTATCAGTATAACCTTATACATACCCCAGGCACTGCTGTATTCCCTTACAGTATGTGTCATTACTGCCTCTACTGGATGTCTGTTACATGCACCAAACACCCTATCAGTATAACCTTATACATACCCCAGGCACTCCTGTATTCCCTTACAGTATGTGTCATTACTGCCTCTACTGTATGTCTGTTACTTGCACCAAACACCCTATCAGTATAACCTTATATATACCCCAGGCACTGCTGTATTCCCTTACAGTATGTGTCATTACTGCCTCTACTTGATATCTGTTACATGCACCAAACACCCTATCAGTATAACCTTATACATACCCCAGGCACTCCTGTATTCCCTTAGAGTATGTGTCATTACCGCCTCTACTGGATATCTGTTACATGCACCAAACACCCTATCAGTATAACCTTATACATACCCCAGGCACTCCTGTATTCCCTTACAGTATGTGTCATTACCGCCTCTACTGGATGTCTGTTACATGCATCAAACACCCTATCAGTATAACCTTATACATACCCCAGACACTCCTGTATTCCCTTAAAGTATGTGTCATTACCGCCTCTACTGGATATCTGTTACATGCACCAAACACCATATCAGTATAACCTTATACATACCCCAGGCACTGCTGTATTCTGTTACAGTATGTGTCATTATCGCCTCTACTGTATGTCTGTTACATGCACCAAACACCCTATCAGTATAACCTTATACATACCCCAGGCACTCCTGTATTCCCTTACAGTATGTGTCATTACCGCCTCTACTGGATGTCTGTTACATGCACCAAACACCCTATCAGTATAACCTTATACATACCCCAGGCACTGCTGTATTCCCTTACAGTATGTGTCATTACCGTCTCTACTGTATGTCTGTTATATGCACCAAACACCCTATCAGTATAACCTTATACATAACCCAGGCACTCCTGTATTCCCTTACAGTTTAAGTCATTACCTCCTCTACTGGATATCTGCTACATGCACCAAACACCCTATCAGTATAACCTTATACATACCCCAGGCACTCCTGTATTCCCTTACAGTATGTGTCATTACCGCCTCTACTGGATGTCTGTTACATGCACCAAACACCCTATCAGTATAACCTTATACATACCCCAGGCTCTCCTGTATTCCCTTACAGTATGTGTCATTACCGCCTCTACTGGATGTCTGTTACATGCACCAAACACCCTATCAGTATAACCTTATACATACCCCAGGCACTCCTGTATTCCCTTACAGTATGTATCATTACCGCCTCTACTGGATGTCTGTTACATGCACCAAACACCCTATCAGTATAACCTTATACATACCCCAGGCACTCCTGTATTCCCTTACAGTATGTGTCATTACCGCCTCTACTGGATGTCTGTTACATGCACCAAACACCCTATCAGTATAACCTTATACACACCCCAGGTACTCTTGTATTCCCTTACAGTATATGTCATTACCGCCTCTACTGGATGTCTGTTACATGCACAAAACACACTATCAGTATAACCTTATACATACCCCAGGTATTCCTGTATTCCCTTTACAGTATGTGTCATTACCACCTCTACTGGATGTCTGTTACATGCACCAAACACCCTATCAGTATAACCTTATACATACCCGAAACACTCCTGTATTCCCTTACAGTATGTGTCATTACTGCCTCTACTGTATGTCTGCTACATGCACCAAACACCCTATCAGTATAACCTTATACAAACCCCAGGCACTCCTGTATTCCCTTACAGTATGTGTCATTACCACCTCTACTGGATATCTGTTACATGCACCAAACACCCTATCAGTATAACCTTATACATACACCAGGTACTCCTGTATTCCCTTACAGTATGTGTCATTACCGCCTCTACTGGATGTCTGTTACATGCACCAAACACCCTATCAGTATAACCTTATACATACCCCAGGCACTGCTGTATTCCCTTACAGTATGTGTCATTACTGCCTCTACTGGATGTCTGTTACATGCACCAAACACCCTATCAGTATAACCTTATACATACCCCAGGCACTCCTGTATTCCCTTACAGTATGTGTCATTACTGCCTCTACTGTATGTCTGTTACTTGCACCAAACACCCTATCAGTATAACCTTATATATACCCCAGGCACTGCTGTATTCCCTTACAGTATGTGTCATTACTGCCTCTACTTGATATCTGTTACATGCACCAAACACCCTATCAGTATAACCTTATACATACCCCAGGCACTCCTGTATTCCCTTAGAGTATGTGTCATTACCGCCTCTACTGGATATCTGTTACATGCACCAAACACCCTATCAGTATAACCTTATACATACCCCAGGCACTCCTGTATTCCCTTAGAGTATGTGTCATTACCGCCTCTACTGGATATCTGTTACATGCATCAAACATCCTATCAGTATAACCTTATACATACCCCAGACACTCCTGTATTCCCTTAAAGTATGTGTCATTACCGCCTCTACTGGATATCTGTTACATGCACCAAACACCATATCAGTATAACCTTATACATACCCCAGGCACTGCTGTATTCCCCTACAGTATGTGTCATTACCTCCTCTACTGGATATCTGTTACATGCACCAAACACCCTATCAGTATAACCTTATACATACCCCAGGTACTTCTGTATTCCCTTACAGTATGTGTCATTACCGCCTCTACTGGATATCTGTTACATGCACCAAACACCCTATCAGTATAACCTTATACATACCCCAGGCACTCCTGTATTCCCTTACAGTATGTGTCATTACCGCCTCTACTGGATGTCTGTTACATGCACCAAACACCCTATCAGTATAACCTTATACATACGCCAGGCACTCCTGTATTCTCTTACAGTATGTGTCATTACCGCCTCTACTGGATGTCTGCTACATGCACCAAACACCCTATCAGTATAACCTTATACATACCCCAGGCACTCCTGTATTCCCTTACAGTATGTGTCATTACCGTCTCTACTGGATGCCTGTTACATGCACCAAACTCCCTATCTGTATAACCTTATACATACCCCAGGCACTGCTGTATTCCCTTACAGTATGTGTCATTACTGCCTCTACTGGATGTCTGTTACATGCACCAAACACCCTATCAGTATAACCTTATACATACCCCAGGCACTCCTGTATTCCCTTACAGTATGTGTCATTACCTCCTCTACTGGATATCTGTTACATGCACCAAACACCCTATCACTATAGCCTTATACATACCCCAGGTACTGCTGTATTCCCTTACAGTATGTGTCATTACCACCTCTACTGGATATCTGTTACATGCACCAAACACCCTATCAGTATAACCTTATACATACCCCAGGCACTCCTGTATTCCCTTACAGTATGTGTCATTACTGCCTCTACTGGATGTCTGTTACATGCACCAAACACCCTATCAGTATAACCTTATACATACCCCAGGCACTCCTGTATTCCCTTACAGTATATGTCATTACCGTCTCTACTGGATGTCTGTTACATGCACCAAACACCCTATCAGTATAACCTTATACATACCCCAGGCACTCCTGTATTCCCTTACAGTATGGGTCATTACTGCCTCTACTGTATGTCTGTTACTTGCACCAAACACCCTATCAGTATAACCTTATACATACCCCAGATACTACTGCATTCCCTTACAGTATGTGTCATTACCGTCTCTACTGAATGTCTGTTATATGCACCAAACACCCTATCAGTATAACCTTATACATACCCCAGATACTACTGCATTCCCTTACAGTATGTGTCATTACCGCCTCTACTGGATGTCTGTTACATGCATCAAACACCCTATCAGTATAACCTTATACATACCCCAGACACTGCTGTATTCCCTTACAGTATGTGTCATTACCGACTCTACTGGATGTCTGTTACATACACCAAACACCCTATCAGTATAACCTTATACATACCCCAGACACTCTTGTATTCCCTTACATTATGTGTCATTACCGCCTCTAATGGATGTCTGTTACATGCACCAAACACCCTATCAGTATAACCTTATACATACCCCAGGCACTCCTGTATTCCCTTAAAGTATGTGTCATTACCGTCTCTACTGGATATCTGTTACATGCACCAAACACCATATCAGTATAACCTTATACATACCCCAGGCACTGCTGTATTCCCCTACAGTATGTGTCATTACCTCCTCTACTGGATGTCTGTTACATGCACCAAACACCCTATCAGTATAACCTTATACATACCCCAGGTACTCCTGTATTCCCTTACAGTATGTGTCATTACTTCCTCTATTGCATGTCTGTTAAATGCACCAAACACCCTATCAGTATAACCTTATACATACTCCAGGCACTCCTGTATTCCCTTACAGTATGTGTCATTACCGCCTCTACTGGATGTCTGTTACATGCACCAAACACCCTATCAGTATAACCTTATACATACCCCAGGCACTACTGTATTCCCTTACAGTATGTGTCATTACCGCCTCTACTGGATGTCTGTTACTTGCACCAAACACCCTATCAGTATAACCTTATACATACCCCAGGCACTCCTGTATTCCTTTAAAGTATGTATCATTACCGCCTCTACTGGATGTCTGTTACATGCACCAAACACCCTATCAGTATAACCTTATACATACCCCAGGTACTGCTGTATTCCCTTACATTATGTGTCATTACCGCCTCTACTGGATATCTGTTACATGCACCAAACACCCTATCAGTATAACCTTATACATACCCCAGGCAGTCCTGTATTCCCTTACAGTATGTGTCATTACCGTCTCTACTGGATGTCTGTTACATGCACCAAACACCCTATCAGTATAACCTTATACATACCCCAGGCACTCCTGTATTCCCTTACAGTATGTGTCATTACCGCCTCTACTGGATATCTGTTACATGCACCAAACACCCTATCAGTATAACCTTATACAAACCCCAGGCACTCCTGTATTCCCTTACAGTATGTGTCATTACCGCCTCTACTGGATATCTGTTACATGCACCAAACACCCTATCAGTATAACCTTATACATACCCCAGGCACTCCTGTATTCCCTTACAGTATGTGTCATTACCGCCTCAACTGGATATCTGCTACATGCACCAAACACCCTATCAGTATAACCTTATACATACCCCAGGCACTCCTGTATTCACTTACAGTATGTGTCATTACCACCTCTACTGGATATCTGTTACATGCACCAAACACCCTATCAGTATAACCTTATACATACCCCAGGCACTCCTGTATTCCCTTACAGTATGTGTCATTACCACCTCTACTGGATGTCTGCTACATACACCAAACACCCTATCAGTATAACCTTATACATACCCCAGGCACTCCTGTATTCCCTTACAGTATGTGTCATTACGGCCTCTACTGGATGTCTGTTACATGCACCAAACACCCTATCAGTAAAACCTTATACATACCCCAGGCACTACTGTATTCCCTTACAGTATGTGTCATTACCACCTCTACTGGATATCTGTTACATGCACCAAACACCCTATCAGTATAACCTTATACATACCCCAGGCACTCCTGTATTCCCTTACAGTATGTGTCATTACTGCCTCTACTAGATGTCTGTTACATGCACCAAGCACCCTATCAGTATAACCTTATACATACCCCAGGTACTCCTGTATTCCCTTACAGTATGTGTCATTACCGCCTCTACTGGATGTCTGTTACATGCACCAAGCACCCTATCTTTATAACCTTATACATACCCCAGGCACTCCTGTATTCCCTTGCAGTATGTGTCATTACCGCCTCTACTGTACCTCTGTTACATGCACCCAGGACCGTCTTTAACACAGGGCAAAAGGGGCAGCTGCCCAGGGCCCAGTTTCTGTTGAGGGGCCCAAGAGTCCTAATAATTTTTTTTATTTTTTTTATGGTCATACCACACTGCTGATGTGACATGGGGAACACACACATTCAGTCCTAATACTGTCACAGTCAAAAGTACTCTGCTTATATTTTTTTTTTTTAAAAACTGTGCCAGACCGTGCCGGTGTCATGTGACATGCCAAGCTAGTGCCATGTGCTGTTTTAGATATGCACTGTGCAGCACTGAATGCAAAGTCCTAACTCGGCATCAAGCCATTCCCACAGCATCATATAAGGTCCTACTGGGGTTACCACTGTTACCACGTAACTGCTCTGGTTGTGGAGATTGTTTATGGGTAGGGCTGACTGTAGGCGCATGCAGCAGAAAGCTGGAGCAGCAGGCACATGAGGATTTGAGCATCTGTGCAGCTGCATACACTGCTGTATTCACTCTTGAGGCTGTGTGACTCATCTCACACTGTATCCATGCAGCCTTGGACAGACAGCATCCAGTATGCTGGTCCCCTTAGCCCTGCTCTTTCTGCTGTGGCCCTAAGAACAACTAACTAAAGTTTGTTAGGGGAACAGTGCTTTGTAGAAAGGTGTCAGTGGGAAGAATAAGTGAGAGCACACACACACCCCTCCCCATGCAGCATTGTCTAGTGCAGGGTGAGAGGAAACTTGTTTCTAGCAAAGAAGTGACATGTGCTGCTGTGGCTGATGTATAGTGTCATGCTGATACTTCACACATTAATGTAAGGTTTATTTTTATAGTTTATGTTTTCTCTCTGTCTCAGATTTTACAGCTTCCCATAGTAGTTCTGTTGTTCCAGTCAGTAAACTTATACTGCACATCCATGCTTCCTCCTCAGTCTTTACCTTGCTTTGCTCCTGTTGGCTGCCCTAAATCTCTTTAACCAGCTAACCTCACACCAGAATCACATTCAAAAGAATATTACATGAATCCACAGTGGAGGAATTTATATATTTATTTACTTATTAGTACTGCTTAGGTCCAGTTTCACATATTGCAATTTGTTTCATTTTTTTAAATAATTAGCTCAGCAGTGGATGATCCACTGCTGGACTAATAATTAAAAAAAAAATTGATTTAGTTGTTTTTTGGAATGTTGGGGTGGAGAGCGAAATTGCATGGGGGGGGGGGGCCCAAGAATATTTTTGCCCAGGGTCCAGTCAATATTAAAGACGGCCCTGCATGCACCAAACACCCTATCAATATAACCTTATACATACCCCAGACACTGCTGTATTCCCTTACAGTATGTGTCATTACCGCCTCTACTGGATGTCTGTTACATGCACCAAACACCCTATCAGTATAACCTGATACATACCCCAGACACTGCTCTATTCCCTTACAGTATGTGTCATTACCTTCTCTACTGGATGTCTGTTACATGCACCAAACACCCTATCAGTATAACCTTATACATACCCCAGGCACTCCTGTATTCCCTTACAGTATGTGTCATTACTGCCTCTACTGGATGTCTGTTACATGC
Organism: Bombina bombina; assembly: GCF_027579735.1. Lineage (NCBI taxonomy): Eukaryota > Metazoa > Chordata > Amphibia > Anura > Bombinatoridae > Bombina > Bombina bombina. Next base: position 24,559,760 of record NC_069505.1, read on the forward strand.
ACCAAACACCCTATCAGTATAACCTTATACATACCCCAGGCACTCCTGTATTCCCTTACAGTATGTGTCATTACCGCCTCTACTGAATATCTGTTACTTGCACCAAACACCCTATCAATAAAACCTTATACATTACCCAGGTGATCCTGTATTCCCTTACAGTATGTGTCATTACCGCCTCTACTGGATGTCTGTTACATGCACCAAACACCCTATCAGTATAACCTTATACACACCCCAGGCACTTCTGTGTTCCCTTACAGTATGTGTCATTGCCGCCTCTACTGGATGTCTGTTACATGCATCAAACACCCTATCAGTATAACCTTATACATACACCAGGCACTCCTGTATTCCCTTACAGTATGTGTCATTACCGCCTCTACTGGATGTCTGTTACATGCACCAAACACCCTATCAGTATAACCTTATACATACCCCAGGCACTGCTGTATTCCCTTACAGTATGTGTCATTACCGCCTCTACTGTATGTCTGTTACATGCACCAAACACCCTATCATATAACCTTATACATACCCCAGGCACTCCTGTATTCCCTTACAGTATTTGTCATTACCGCCTCTACTGGATGTCTGTTACATGCACCAAACACCCTATCAGTATAACCTTATACACACCCTAGGCACTCCTGTATTCCCTTACAGTATGTGTCATTACCGCCTCTACTGGATGTCTGTTACATGCACCAAACACCCTATCAGTATAACCTTATACATACCCCAGGCACTGCTGTATTCCCTTACAGTATGTGTCATTACCGCCTCTACTGTACGTCTGTTACATGCACCAAACACCCTATCAGTATAACCTTATACATACCCCAGACACTGCTGTATTCCCTTACAGTATGTGTCATTACCGCCTCTACTGGATGTCTGTTACATGCACCAAACACCCTATCAGTATAACCTGATACATACCCCAGACACTGCTCTATTCCCTTACAGTATGTGTCATTACCTTCTCTACTGGATGTCTGTTACATGCACCAAACACCCTATCAGTATAACCTTATACATACCCCAGACACTGCTGTATTCCCTTACAGTATGTGTCATTACCGCCTCTACTGGATGTCTGTTACATGCACCAAACACCCTATCAGTATAACCTGATACATACCCCAGACACTGCTCTATTCCCTTACAGTATGTGTCATTACCTTCTCTACTGGATGTCTGCTACATGCACCAAACACCCTATCAGTATAACCTTATACATACCCCAGGCACTCCTGTATTCCCTTACACTATGTGTCATTACTGCCTCTACTGGATGTCTGTTACATGCACCAAACACCCTATCAGTATAACCTTATACATACCCTAGGCACTCCTGTATTCCCTTACAGTATGTGTCATTACCTCCTCTACTGGATGTCTGTTACATGCACCAAACACCCTATCAGTATAACATTATACATACCCCAGGCACTCCTGTATTCCCTTACAGTATGTGTCATTACTGCCTCTACTGGATGTCTGTTACATGCACCAAACACCCTATCCGTATAACCTTATACATACCCCAGGCACTCCTGTATTCCCTTACAGTATGTGTCATTACCGCCTCTACTGAATATCTGTTACTTGCACCAAACACCCTATCAATAAAACCTTATACATTACCCAGGTGATCCTGTATTCCCTTACAGTATGTGTCATTACCGCCTCTACTGGATGTCTGTTACATGCACCAAACACCCTATCAGTATAACCTTATACACACCCCAGGCACTTCTGTGTTCCCTTACAGTATGTGTCATTGCCGCCTCTACTGAATGTCTGTTACATGCACCAAACACCCTATCAGTATAACCTTATACACACCCTAGGCACTCCTGTATTCCCTTACAGTATTTGTCATTACCGCCTCTACTGGATGTCTGCTACATGCACCAAACACCCTATCAGTATAACCTTATACATACCCCAGGCACTCCTGTATTCCCTTACAGTATGTGTCATTACCGACTCTACTGGATGTCTGTTACATGCACCAAACGCCCTATCAGTATAACCTTATACATACCCCAGGCACTCCTGTATTCCCTTACAGTATGTGTCATTACCGCCTCTACTGGATGTCTGTTACATGCACCAAACACCCTATCAGTATAACCTTATACATACCCCAGGCACTCCTGTATTCCCTTACAGTATGTGTCATTACTGCCTCTACTGGATGTCTGTTACATGCACCAAATACCCTATCAGTAAAACCTTATACATACCCCAGGCACTCCTGTATTCCCTTACAGTATGTGTCATTACCGCCTCTACTGGATGTCTGTTACATGCACCAAACACCCTATCAGTATAACCTTATACACACCCTAGGCACTTCTGTGTTCCATTACAGCATCTGTCATAACCGCCTCTACTGGATGTCTGTTACATGCACCAAACACCCTATCAGTATAAACTTATACATACCCCAGGCACTCCTGTATTCCCTTACAGTATGTGTCATTACCGCCTCTACTGGATGTCTGTTCCACAAGTAAAACTTAATACATAAGATATTATTAGAATCCATACTCAATGACCTCTTTTGAAACAGTATCATCACAGTAGTAGACATAAAAGAGCTCAATATATGTCATTACCGCCTCTACTGTGCGTCTGTTCCCTGCAACAATTATACTTTCACTTTTACTTTACAGTATGTGTCATTACCACCTCTACTGGATGTCTGTTACATGCACCAAACACCCTATCAGTTTAACGTTATACATACCCCAGGCACTCCTGTATTCCCTTACAGTATGTGTCATTACCACCTCTACTGGATGTCTGCTACATACACCAAACACCCTATCAGTATAACCTTATACATACCCCAGGCACTCCTGTATTCCCTTACAGTATGTGTCATTACCGCCTCTACTGGATGTCTGTTACATGCACCAAACACCCTATCAATATAACCTTATACATAACCCAGGCACTCCTGTATTCCCTTACAGTATGTGTCATTACCGCCTCTACTGGATGTCTTTTACATGCACCAAACACCCTATCAGTATAACCTTATACATACCCCAGGTACTGCTTTATTCCCTTACAGTATGTGTCATTACCACCTCTACTGGATGTCTGTCACATGCACCAAACACCCTATCAGTATAACCTTATACATACCCCAGGTACTGCTTTATTCCCTTACAGTATGTGTCATTACAGCCTCTACTGGATGTCTGTTACATGCACCAAACACCCTATCAGTATAACCTTATACATACCCCAGGCACTCCTGTATTCCCTTACAGTATGTGTCATTACCGCCTCTACTGAATGTCTGTTACATGCACCAAACACCCTATCAGTATAACCTTATACATACCCCAGGCACTCCTGTATTCCCTTACAGTATGTGTCATTACCGCCTCTACTGGATGTCTGTTACATGCACCAAACACCCTATCAGTATAACCTTATACATACCCCAGGCACTCCTGTATTCCCTTACAGTATGTGTCATTACCGCCTCTACTGGATGTCTGTTACATGCACCAAACACCCTATCAGTATAACCTTATACATACCCCAGGCACTCCTGTATTCCCTTACAGTATGTGTCATTACTTCCTCTACTGGATGTCTGTTACATGCACCAAACACCCTATCAGTATAACCTTATACATACCCCAGGCACTCCTGTATTCCTTTACAGTATGTGTCATTACTTCCTCTCATGGATGTCTGTTACATGCACCAAACACCCTATCAGTATAACCTTATACATACCCCAGGCACACCTGTATTCCCTTACAGTATGTGTCATTACCACCTCTACTGGATGTCTGTTACATGCACCAAACACCCTATCAGTATAACCTTATACACACCCCAGGCACTCCTGTATTCCCTTACAGTATGTGTCATTACCGCCTCTACTGGATGTCTGTTACATGCACCAAACACCCTATCAGTATAACCTTATACATACCCCAGGCACTCCTGTATTCCCTTACAGTATGTGTCATTACCGCCTCTACTGGATATCTGTTACTTGCACCAAACACCCTATCAATATAACCTTATACATACCCCAGCCACTCCTGTATTCCCTTACAGTATGTGTCATTACCGCCTCTACTGGATGTCTGTTACATGCACCAAACACCCTATCAGTATAACCTTATACATACCCCAGGCACTCCTGTATTCACTTACAGTATGTGTCATTACCACCTCTACTGGATATCTGTTACATGAACCAAACACCCTATCAGTATAACCTTATACATACCCCAGGTACTGCTGTATTCCCTTACAGTATGTGTCATTACCGTCTCTACTGGATGTCTGTTACATGCACCAAACACCCTATCAGTATAACCTTATACATACCCCAGGCACTCCTGTATTCCCTTACAGTATGTGTCATTACCGTCTCTACTGGATGTCTGTCACATGCACCAAACACCCTATCAGTATAACCTTATACACACCCCAGGCACTTCTGTGTTCCCTTACAGTATGTGTCATTGCCGCCTCTACTGAATGTCTGTTACATGCACCAAACACCCTATCAGTATAACCTTATACATACCCCAGGCACTCCTGTATTCCCTTACAGTATGTGTCATTACCGCCTCTACTGGATGTCTGTTACATGCACCAAACACCCTATCAGTATAACCTTATACATACCCCAGACACTCCTGTATTCCCTTACAGTATGTGTCATTACTGCCTCTACTGGATGTCTGTTACTTGCACCAAACACCCTATCAGTATAACCTTATACATACCCCAGGCACTCCTGTATTCCCTTATAGTATGTGTCATTACCGCCTCTACTGGATGTCTGTTACATGCACCAACCACCCTATCAGTATAACCTTATACATACCCCAGGCACTCCTGTATTCCCTTACAGTATTTGTCTTTACCGCCTCTACTTAATGCCTGCTCCATGCACCAAACACCCTATCAGTATAACCTTATACATACCCCAGGCACTCCTGTATTCCCTTACAGTATGTGTCATTACCGCCTCTACTGGATATCTGTTACTTGCACCAAACACCCTATCAGTATAACCTTATACATACCCCAGGCACTGCTGTATTCCCTTACAGTATGTGTCATTACTGCCTCTACTGGATGTCTGTTACATGCACCAACCACCCTATCAGTATAACCTTATACATACCCCAGGCACTCCTGTATTCCCTTACAGTATGTGTCATTACTGCCTCTACTGTATGTCTGTTACTTGCACCAAACACCCTATCAGTATAAACTTATACATACCCCAGGCACTCCTGTATTCCCTTACAGTATGTGTCATTACCGCCTCTACTGGATATCTGTTACTTGCACCAAACACCCTATCAGTATAACCTTATACATACCCCAGGCACTCCTGTATTCCCTTACAGTATGTGTCATTACCGCCTCTACTGGATGTCTGTCACATGCACCAAACACCCTATCAGTATAACCTTATACATACCCCAGGCACTGCTGTATTCCCTTACAGTATGTGTCATTACTGCCTCTACTGGATATCTGTTACATGCACCAAACTCCCTATCTGTATAACCTTATACATACCCCAGGCACTCCTGTATTCCCTTACAGTATGTGTCATTACCACCTCTACTGGATGTCTGTTACATGCACCAAACACCCTATCAGTATAACCTTATACATACCCCAGGCACTCCTGTATTCCCTTACAGTATGTGTCATTACCGCCTCTACTGTATGTCTGTTACATGCAATTAACACCCCATCAGTATAACCTTATACATACCCCAGGCACTCCTGTATTCTCTTACAGTATATGTTATTACCGCCTCTACTGGATGTCTGCTACATGCACCAAACACCCTATCAGTATAACCTTATACATACCCCAGGCACTCCTGTATTCCCTTACAGTATGTGTCATTACCGCCTCTACTGTACGTCTGTTACATGCACCAAACACCCTATCAGTATAACCTTATACATACCCCAGGCACTCCTGTATTCCCTTACAGTATGTGTCATTACCGCCTCTACTGTACGTCTGTTACATGCACCAAACACCCTATCAGTATAACCTTATACATACCCCAGGCACTCCTGTATTCTCTTACAGTATGTGTCATTACCGCCTCTACTGGATGTCTGTTACATGCACCAAACACCCTATCAGTATAACCTTATACATACCCCAGGCATTTCTGTACTCCCTTACAGTATGTGTCATTAACGCCTCTACTGGATGTCTGTTACATGCACCAAACACCCTATCAGTATAACCTTATACATACCCCAGGCACTCCTGTATTCCCTTACAGTATGTGTCATTACCGACTCTACTGGATGTCTGTTACATGCACCAAACACCCTATCAGTATAACCTTATACATACCCCAGGCACTCCTGTATTTCCCTTACAGTATGTGTCATTACCACCTCTACTGGATGTCTGTTACATGCACCAAACACCCTATCAGTATAACCTTATACATACCCCAGGCAGTCCTGTATTCCCTTACAGTATGTGTCATTACCTCCTCTACTGGATGTCTGTTACATGCACCAAACACCCTATCAGTATAACCTTATACAAACCTTAGGCACTCCTGTATTCTGTTACAGTATGTGTCATTACCGCCTCTACTGGATATCTGTTACATGCACCAAGCACCCTATCAGTATAACCTTATACATACCACAGGCACTCCTGTATTCCCTTACAGTATGTGTCATTACCGCCTCTACTGGATGTCTGTTACATGCACCAAACACCCTATCAGTATAACCTTATACAAACCTTAGGCACTCCTGTATTCCCTTACAGTATGTGTCATTATCGCCTCTACTGGATGTCTGTTAAATGCACCAAACACCCTATCAGTATAACCTTATACAAACCCTAGGCACTCCTGTATTCCCTTACAGTATGTGTCATTACCGCCTCTACTGGATGTCTGTTAAATGCACCAAACACCCTATCAGTATAACCTTATACAAACCCTAGGCACTCCTGTATTCCCTTACAGTATGTGTCATTACCGCCTCTACTGGATGTCTGTTAAATGCACCAAACACCCTATCAGTATAACCTTATACAAACCCTAGGCACTCCTGTATTCCCTTACAGTATGTGTCTTTACCACCTCTACTGGATGTCTGTTACATGCACCAAACACCCTATCAGTATAACCTTATACATACCCTAGGCACTCCTGTATTCCCTTACAGTATGTGTCATTACCGCCTCTACTGGATGTCTGTTCCATGCACCAACCACCCTATCAGTATAACCTTATACATACCCCAGGCACTCCTGTATTCCCTTACAGTATGTGTCTTTACCACCTCTACTGGATGTCTGTTACATGCACCAAACACCCTATCAGTATAACCTTATACATACCCTAGGCACTCCTGTATTCCCTTACAGTATGTGTCATTACCGCCTCTACTGGATGTCTGTTCCATGCACCAACCACCCTATCAGTATAACCTTATACATACCCCAGGCACTCCTGTATTCCCTTACAGTATGTGTCATTACCACCTCTACTGGATGTCTGTTACATGCACCAAACACCCTATCAGTATAACCTTATACATAACCCAGGTACTCCTGTATTCCCTTACAGTTTGTGTAATTACCGCCTCTACTGGATGTCTGTTACATGCACCAAACACCCTATCAGTATAACCTTATACATACCCCAGGCACTCCTGTATTCCCTTACAGTTTGTGTAATTACCGCCTCTACTGGATGTCTGTTCCACCAGTAAAACTTAATACATAAGATATTATTAGAATCCATACTCAATGACCTCTTTTGAAACAGTATCATCACAGTAGTAGACATAACAGAGCTCAATATATGTCATTACCGCCTCTACTGTGCGTCTGTTCCATGCAACAATTATACTTTCACTTTTACTTTACAATATGTGTCATTACCGCCTCTACTGTGCGTCTGTTCCATGCAACAATTATACTTTCAGTAATGAAAGTCTTCTGCCCTCCAAATATCTAAAACATTTTTAGAAATCCATAAATAATCTCAAAATGAACTGAATATAATCCCTTATAGTTATACAACATACTTTTAATTTCACCACCTATAGTGGTAGAACTAGAATTTACATCCCCGTCTGCAAATTTGCAAGTCTATGAATTTAGTTTAATTTTAAAAAATGTCATTTTTGTTTTTCTTGTAGAACATTGTGGCATATATTCTTAAAATAATATTAATTAATCTCCCCATATTTTATCCCTAATAACTATTGCACATTAAAATAAAATTATAAGTAGAATTAGCTTTATCAAGTTATGAAATCAATAAATTACCAATTATTTGTCCACAGAATTCACAACTTAGGTTGCTTTTCTTCAATTTTTTTCAATCGGATTTATGCTGCGTCATGTGTGGTTGCAAAATGGACAGATTTTAATTATATTTGCTAAAATTTGAAGAGACTAATAAGCTGTTGTTTAGGTTGTGGTCGGCGCAGAGAACCTCTCTGTATATACTGTGGAGTGAATTACGATATACATCTATTATCAAAATGACCTTTTTCTATTAGTCTGCTTTCCATGAGAGCAAATACTGTGTGCACATGACTTAAACCCTCTATGTATATTATTATTACTATATATGGTGTTAACTATTTATGGACTAGCCTATTAAAAACAGCTGTCAATAAAACACCATTCAGCAGTTTTTAAAACTGTAGGGTGTGGATTTGTACTCTACAAACTATCACCTAGATTACAAGTTTTGCGCTATAGAAGGTGCAAAACGAACGCAACAATTTCACCCACCATAGCACTGCCATTACAAGTTTCAGAAAAGCCTCCTTGTGTGTGCGATATGGTTGCGATAAGCGCCATACCGCACAAAATCCAAGGGCTGAGAATGCGTGCTCATTCACGCTTTCCCCATGACATCAATGGGGAGAGCGTGTTAGAAAAAAAACTAACACCTGAAGCGCAGAATGGCGATTGTCGTAACTCAACCCCATTGATGTCTATGGGAAAAAAAGTTAAGTTTAAACCTAACACCCTATCATAAACGCCAAGTCTAAACACCCCTAATCTGCTGCCCCCGACATAGCCGACACAGAAATAAAGTTATTAACCCCTAATCTGCCACTCCCGACATCCCCGCCACTAATAAAAGTTATTAACCCTTATTTTACCACTCCCCGACATCACCGCCACTAAATAAAGTTATTAACCCCTAATCCTCTGGCCTCCCACATCACCACCACTTAATAAACCTATTAACCCATAAACTGCCAGCCCCCCACATCACAAAAAAACTAAATTAAACTATTAAGCCCTACACCTAACAACCTCTTGACTTTAAATTAAAATTACAATATCTCTATCTTAAAATAAATAAAAACTTACCTGCAAAATTAAAAAAAACTAAATTTAGACTAACAATTAACCTAACATAACTATTATACTAAAATTAAAATAACTACAAATTAAAAAAATTAAATTACATATTAAAAAAAACTAACACTACTAAAAAAAAAAATATTCTAAAACTGCAAAAAGTAACAAACACTAAATTACAAGAAATAACAAACACTAAATTACGAAAAATAACAAACACTAACTTACGAAAAAATAACAAACAAAATTATCCAAAATAAAAACAATTACACCTAATCTTATAGCCCTATAAAAATAAAAAAGCCCCCCAAAATAAAACAAAAAAACCCTAGCCTAAAATAAACAACAAATAGCCATTAAAATGGCCTTTTGTAGGACATTGCCCTAAAGAAATCATCTCTTTTCCCTGTAAAACATTACAAAGACCCCCCCAACAGTAAAACCCACCACCTAACCAACCCCCCAAAATAAAAAACCTAAATCTAAGAAAAACATAAGCTACCCATTGCCCTGAAAAGGGCATTTGTATGGACATTGCCCTTAAAAGGGCATTTAGCTCTTTTACATTGCCCTGAAAAGGGCATTCAGCTCTTTTAAGAAAGCGCAGACCCTAATCTAAATAAAAGAAAAAAACACCCCAAAAAAGTAAAAAAAAACCCTAACACTAACCTCCGATGATCCACTTACAGTTTTTGAAGTCCAGGCATCCAGGCGGCAAGAAGTCTTCATCCAAGCGACGAGGTCTTCATCCATCCAGGCAGCGTCTTCTATCTTCATCCAGACAGCATCTTCTATCTTCATCCCGGGGACGTCTTCTATCTTCATCCTTGCAACGCGGAGCGGGTCCATCCTTCAAGACATCCGGTGCAGAGCATCCTCTTCATACGGTCGATGCCGTACACTGAATCTTCAATGCAAGGGAGCCTTTTCAACATGGCATCCCTTGTATTCCAATTGGCTGATTTGATTTTTGAAAGTCAAATCAGCCAAATAGGATGAGAGCTACTGAAATCCCATTGGCTGTTCAAATCAGCCAATAGGATGAGAGCTACTGCAATTCTATTGGCTGATTTGAATAGCCAATAGAATTTCAGTAGCTTTCATCCTATTGGCTGATTTGAACAGGGGCTAGGGCTTTTTATTTTGGGGGGCTTTTTTATTTTTATAGGGCTATTAGATTAGGTGTAATTGTTTTTATTTTGGATCTTTTTTTCGTAATTTAGTGTTTGTTATTTTTTGTAATTTAGTATTTTTTATTTTGTGTAATTTTAGAATTAAATTTTTTTAGTAGTGTTAGTTTTTTTTAATGTGTAATTTAGTTAATTTAATTTGTAGTTATTTTAATTTTAGTATAATAGTTATGTTAGGCTAATTGTTAGTTTAAATGTAGTTTTTTTTATTTCACAGGTAAGTTTATTATTTATTTTAAAATAGGGATATTGTAATTTTAATTTAAAGTTAGGAGGTTGTTAGGTTTAGGGGTTAATAGTTTAATTTAGTTTTTTGCAATGTGGGGGCTGGCAGTTTAGGGGTTAATAGGTTTATTTAGTGGCAGTGATGTGGGAGGCTAGAGGTTTAGGAGTTAATACATTTATTTAGTGGCGGCGATGTCGAAGAGAGATGGAATAGGGGTTAATAGCTTTATTATAGTGTGGGCGATGTTGGGGTGCAGGGAAACAGGGGTTAATAACTTTATTATAGTGGTGACGATGTAGGGGAGCAGCGGAATAGGAGGTTAATAACTTTATTATAGTGTCAGTGATGCGAGAAGGCAGCGGAATAGGGGTTAATATTTTTTTATCGGTGTTAGTGTACTTTGTTACATTTTAGTTATGAGTTTTGTGTAACAGTTTTGTTGTGCGAAACTCATAACTACTGGTCTCAGATTGCGGAACGGATCGAGTCGGTTTAGGCTGGAACGCAAGCATTTTAGCCTAACCACACAACCTGTAATACCGGCGCTATTGAAATCCCACGCAAAAACTTTATTTTTTTGAGTGCAGGATAGACGTTGCGTTACAGGCTAAAATGATTGTGGTACAGCTATACCGACAAAACTCGTAATGGCTGCGTTATGGTTTTTATGCTGAAATTGCCATTTTTTCAGCGTTAAAACCAGGACGCAAAACTCGTAATCTAGGTGTATATACGTTAAAGTTTGTTTTCAGATCACATTCAAGCATATACGAGCTGAAAACCATACTTTACTGAAAGTTTGCTCAGAGTTCTTTAACGCAGTGATTTTTAACCTTTTTTTTGCCGTGGCACACTTTTTTACATTAAAAAATCCTGTGGCACACCACCATCCCAAAATTTAAAAAAAATTACACATTGTAGCCTAATACAGCATATATATATATACACATACACACAAACACACACATACTGTATGTATTGTGCTGTTATGCCATGCCTCCTACAAACTACCCCTGCACTGGGAGTAAAAAACAAGCAAAGTTTAAAAAATATGTCACACTGTTGTCAGTCTGCCGTGGCACACCTGAGGATCTCTCATGGCACACTAGTGTGCCACGGCACACTGGTTGAAAAACACTGTAACGGATTTCAGCATTAACAGCCTCTCCTTGGTGTAAAGGGTCAAAATATCCTTAACTGGTATTTCAAAATGTAAAACACATACATATTCAATAAAATCATAATAATAACAAAAAAATTAAAGTTACTTATACATATAAATATATTTAATACCAAAGTATATATTAAAGTAATAATCCATTAGTGTATAATTGTATTGTTTAAAACTACAATGAAACATATATTAATTAAACATAGGAGTTTGATATAGATGTAAATTAGTTTAGTACATATATAAAATATATGTTCCTGTCTATTGCAGCTTAGTCGATCACAGATGAAGGTTTAATATGCAAAACCAGTCTTTTACATTATCTTGATAGAGTTGCTAAGCAACATATTTTGGGACACTATTTCCTCCCAAAAAATGTCCAGTCAGCGTATTTAAAATGAAAATAGGAGGAGAGTTATGCTTAACACCTTATAAAAATTTTGGTTCAGTTTTAAAATGGATTTGGGAAGTATGTATATATGAAAAATTGAAGCTGATATCTCTTTACACCAGTCCAATAGTTTAAGGTTTTCAATCCCAAAATAAAAACTAACAATGTTACCATATAGTCCTCAAGAAGTACACCCTTATGAGCATACCTCAGTATGCTCTCATGGAAAGGAGATATGGTTCATGAAAAGAGACCAAGAGAAAGAGTTACATAGAAAGAGCCTGGAAACTTTTTTTAAATAGTAAACTTATCTCTGCAAACATTTATCATGAAGATACAATATTCGATTGAGGTCATTACAATGAAATACTTTAAACAAAAGCTATCATACCTTACATCATAGGGCGTAACTAAACCTCTAGCCACACGGCAAAAGTTGTAGCGGGTCTGCCATTTTGGGCTTGATTGTGAGCGGAGCCGTACTTTGCACCCCTGCTCGTTGGATGGATGCTTTCTGTGCAGGCCAGATAGTGCCCGTATTATAAGTTGAAAGTAAAATGTTTTTGCATGAGCATTAACTATATTTTTATTATTTTAGATATAGGTATATATATATATATACATATAAATATGTATATTTACAGATGTATATATATAAAAAAAGTATAGGAATATCTCATTAAAAATATACGTTCCCTTATGTAAACAACATTGGAATGTGAAATATTTACAGTACAGACACAGTTAAATACTTTATTAAATATAAATATTGCATAAAATATATTTTTACATGTTTTCAGCTACTTGACTGCAAGGGGCCCAAATGTACGTATATATATATGTGTCTGTATATGTATACATATATACTGATGTGTTTATTTATATGTGTATATGTCATATAAATACATAAAACATATGCATACACATATATATAGTGTATATATATATATACATACATATAAATATTAAGACATGTATATGTCTGTATATGTATACATATATACTGATGTGTTTATTTATATGTGTATATGTCATATAAATACATAAAACATATGCATACACATATATATAGTGAATATATATATACATACATATAAATATTAAGACATGTATATGTCTGTATATGTATACATATATACTGATGTGTTTATTTATATGTGTATATGTCATATAAATACATAAAACATATGCATACACATATATATAGTGAATATATATATACATACATATAAATACATAAAACATATGCATACACATATATATAGTGTATATATATATACATACATATAAATATTAAGACATGTATATGTATACATATATACTGATGTGTTTATTTATATGTGTATATGTCATATAAATACATAAAACATATGCATACACATATATATAGTGAATATATATATACATACATATAAATACATAAAACATATGCATACACATATATATAGTGTATATATATATACATACATATAAATACATAAAACATATGCATACACATATATATAGTGTATATATATATATACATACATATAAATACATAAAACATATGCATACACATATATATAGTGAATATATATATACATACATATAAATACATAAAACATATGCATACACATATATATAGTGTATATATATATACATACATATAAATACATAAAACATATGCATACACATATATATAGTGTATATATATATACATACATATAAATACATAAAACATATGCATACACATATATATAGTGTATATATATATACATACATATAAATACATAAAACATATGCATACACATATATATAGTGTATATATATATACATACATATAAATACATAAAACATATGCATACACATATATATAGTGTATATATATATACATACATATAAATACATAAAACATATGCATACACATATATATAGTGTATATATATATACATACATATAAATATTAAGACATGTATATGTATACATATATACTGATGTGTTTATTTATATGTGTATATGTCATATAAATACATAAAACATATGCATACACATATATATAGTGTATATATATATACATACATATAAATACATAAAACATATGCATACACATATATATAGTGTATATATATATACATACATATAAATACATAAAACATATGCATACACATATATATAGTGTATATATATATACATACATATAAATATTAAGACATGTATATGTATGTATATGTATACATATATACTGATGTGTTTATTTATATGTGTATATGTCATATAAATACATAAAACATATGCATACACATATATATAGTGTATATATATACATACATATAAATACATAAAACATATGCATACACATATATATAGTGTATATATATATACATACATATAAATACATAAAACATATGCATACACATATATATAGTGAATATATATATACATACATATAAATATTAAGACATGTATATGTCTGTATATGTATACATATGTACTGATGTGTTTATTTATATGTGTATATGTCATATAAATACATAAAACATATGCATACACATATATATAGTGTATATATATATATACATACATATAAATACATAAAACATATGCATACACATATATATAGTGAATATATATATACATACATATAAATACATAAAACATATGCATACACATATATATAGTGTATATATATATACATACATATAAATACATAAAACATATGCATACACATATATATAGTGTATATATATATATACATACATATAAATATTAAGACATGTATATGTCTGTATATGTATGCATATGTACTGATGTGTTTATTTATATGTGTATATGTCATATAAATACATAAAACATATGCATACACATATATATAGTGTATATATATATACATACATATAAATACATAAAACATATGCATACACATATATATAGTGAATATATATATATACATACATATAAATACATAAAACATATGCATACACATATATATAGTGTATATATATATACATACATATAAATACATAAAACATATGCATACACATATATATAGTGAATATATATATATACATACATATAAATACATAAAACATATGCATACACATATATATAGTGTATATATATATATACATACATATAAATACATAAAACATATGCATACACATATATATAGTGAATATATATATATACATACATATAAATACATAAAACATATGCATACACATATATATAGTGTATATATATATACATACATATAAATACATAAAACATATGCATACACATATATATAGTGAATATACATATACATACATATAAATACATAAAACATATGCATACACATATATATAGTGTATATATATATACATACATATAAATACATAAAACATATGCATGCACATATATATAGTGTATATATATATACATACATATAAATACATAAAACATATGCATGCACATATATATAGTGTATATATATATATATATACATACATATAAATACATAAAACATATGCATACACATATATATAGTGTATATATATATACATACATATAAATACATAAAACATATGCATACACATATATATAGTGAATATATATATATATACATATAAATACATAAAACATATGCATACACATATATATATAGTGTATATATATATACATACATATAAATACATAAAACATATGCATACACATATATATAGTGAATATATATATACATACATATAAATACATAAAACATATGCATACACATATATATAGTGAATATATATATACATACATATAAATACATAAAACATATGCATACACATATATATAGTGAATATATATATATACATACATATAAATACATAAAACATATGCATACACATATATATAGTGAATATATATATACATACATATAAATACATAAAACATATGCATACACATATATATAGTGTATATATATATACATACATATAAATATTAAGACATGTATATGTATGTATCTCTATGTTAAAGCCCTTTGCAGACTTTTTTTTAACAATTGAGACCTCATATATTTGAGCCCTTATAATCTTTAATACAATATTTTTTTTAGTATTCTTTGTAGTCTTGCGGTTAACCAGAGCTCTGAAGTTGCACTATCCGGACGCACGTTAAATTCAATTGCACTCAAGCAAAAGTTTTTACTTTCAACTCGCAATACATGCACTATTTCTGACGTGCAAATAGCCACGATAACCCCTTTTCGCTTGCGCACAGCATTTGGCACGCCACTTGTAATCTAGCACTTCATTAGATGCCTTTCTTGAGGTTTGCAATTAACAGATGCTAAGCCAGCAGCCACATAAAAGCCAAAGGAGCTGCTTCACACCTTGTTAGTCCCAACAAGAACGCCATGGTGGCCATCTTGAGAATGCAGCCACCATATTTGTAAAAGCAAATTCATACAGTGCTGTTTTGTGAGGGCACACAGTTGGGCCATACATGGTGCAGGTGGAGCCCAGAGCCCCCCTGTAGCAATTACACTACAGATTAAAGAGCTAGATGACCCCCTAGAGCAGGTATGGGGAACCTTGTTTCAGAACTAAATTACCCATGATGCTTAGGCACTCTGAAGTCCGGTCTAGCATCATGGGAAATGTAGTTCTGAAAGATCTGGAGGGTCAAGGTTCCCCGTTCCTGCCCTAGAGGTACAACTCAGCCTCAGTCTTTGACCCATGTAATTACCCCCCTGCCTACACATTTTGAATCATTGGTGTAGCCCTAGGCACTGAGACATTTGTTGCTTTAAAACCTCCACTTTCAGCATTTTTAGCTGCTGTTTTCTTCATCTATTTCTCCCATCTAAATGCCAGAGACACAGGGGTCATGCACTCCCCTAGAAAACCAGAGATCATTGATCTGTAACAAAATTAATAAATAATTGATTAAAAATAAAAACCACAAATGGCCATACCACTCAAAATATCCTGCCCCTCTTAAAGAGACACTGAACCCAACTTTTGTCTTTCATGATTCAGATAGAACAGCAATTTTAAACAACTTTCTAGTTTACTCCGATTATCAATTTTTCTTCGTTCTATAGCTATTGTTATTTGAAAAAGAAGGCATCTAAGCTAAGGAGCCTGCCAATTGTTGGTTCAGTACCCTGGACAGCATTTAGCCACCAATCAGCAAGCACAACTCAGGTTGTGAACCAAAAATGGGCCGGCTTCTAAACGTACATTCTTACTTTTCAAATAAAGATAGCAAGAGAATGAAGAAAAAATGATAATAGGAGTAAATTACAAAGTTGCTTAAAATTGCTGCTCTATTTGAATCATGAAAGAAACAAATTGGGTTCAGTGTCCCTTTAATTCTACACCAAATTATTCCCATGTTTCAAATGCATTTGTTATACATCTCATGTCTTGTATACTGATTATTCAATATATTCCAATGCATCCAATTATGATTACAGCTATGTGATTGGACATTTAAATAATTAACTATGTAAAAGGATATAAATGGTTTATTGTACACATATTGATATTAGGCAAGCGATATGGTGTTTTTAAAATCGTTTGCGCTCAGGTTAAATTGCGCTCGTATTACAATTTGAAAGTAAACGTTTCACGCAAGTCAAGTTAACGCTCATCGGGTTAGTGCATACTCAGGGATGTGGATAATTGTTTTGCAGAACAAAAAAGTATCTCAAAACCCATCAAAAATAGATTAAAAAGTTACACTCATAATAACACTATCTAATAAAAATTATTTTTTAAAAATATTGCACACAAAATATGTATAAGTGCTCAAAGATATGAGGTCTCAGGTGTTAGAAGAAAAAAAAAGGCAGCAAAGGACTTTGACATTGAGATCTCTTCATGTCGGGTTAGCGCTCTTGGGAACATAAGTTCAGGTTAGCGCACGAGTATGGTGTTTTTTGCACTTTTTTTGCTTCATGGACTTCTATGGGGAATACGTTATCAAGCGCTCGCTATTCTAATTGTGGTAGAAGTAAGCTATTTGCGTGTGTTGGGTTATCGCAAGCGCAATAACTTTTTACTTTCAACTTGTAATACGAGCAAAGAGTTCTAGTGCAATTAGCGCTCTAGCGAAAGCACCAAATAGCGCTCTACTCATAATCTGGCCCATTATTGGTTGATTAAAAAAACATTGACATTTTTGACAGGTATCTTTTGCTTTAATGGTATGTGGCCTGGGATATTTCAATATCTTATTCTTTTTCATGTGTTTAATTAGATTATCTTGTCATATAGTTTACTAATTTGAGTAGTTTATTAAATCAATTGAAAGCTCTTCTGATCAATTCTCTCGTCTTCCAACAAAAAAATTAAACAAAAAGTACCCGTGTTGAGCTAGAATGCTTTTCCCTGCTACTTATGATTGACTGGAATAGGGTCATAGCTCTTACAGTTGAAGATGGTGAAGTAGGATAGTGTTGCGCTTTCACCTATCTTTCTTGACTGTGTATCTTCCTTCAATTCAGATGGAGGCCATTTTGTTGTAATACTACACCTGGCCTTAAACATCACTTGCAATAACTATCAAAAGGTTTGCCGCACACAAAGTTAGTGACTTTTATTCTACAAGGGTGAAACAAAATCACTAGCTAATTAGTACAAGTAATTTGACCAAAGTGATTTTCAACATCAATCACACAGTTTGTGTAGCTTGTAGTGCAGTTATATAAAAAAAAAAGCAGGACTTCGAAGCTGAAATGAACAAAAAGCTTGGGTCTTATTCAGCATGAACAGTTCACAATAAAAATAGATTCCTTTCAGAGTTAGCCAAATGAAAGAAAAGCAAGCTCTGTGGGAAGATATAGACTCAAGCTCAAGTCTAAAGATGATCACGTATTCATATTCTGCAAGCATCAGGCAGATCTCAGCATGCCCAAGCAACAGGATCGGGGTTAGTATCTGGAACTGTGTGCAGGAACTAGCAGTGTCTCTGTATGGTAAAGACTCTTTGAGTGGCTTCTATCTTTTAAGTAGTAAAATATAATCAACTGAACGTTATCTCTCAGACTGCGGCTGATTAGAGCAATGGTGTCCACTAGAGATCTCTTGCCAGACTACGTCATCTTACTACAAAGAACACATCCATTGTCTTTATAATTTAGAATAATTACTGTATAATTTGGAATAATAGTATCAGAGCCAAAAGTAACACAGTGGAGGAGCTACTCAAACAATCACAAGCATAATCTGTCTGAGACCATCTTTTGCCAAAGATGACCCAATGTGAAACCTCCAGATGTGACTTGGTTGCCAATTCAAGCATAAGCTTCAACTCATATATACTATTAAACCCCACAACATGAAAAGATAACCTCTTATCAGTGTATTTGTTGTCCTTCTGCATAAGTCAATACCCCCGCCCCCATTTCCAGAAAGTTATTTCGTTTAACATCTGCAGTAGAAAAGTTGAGAGGACAGATTAAGCATCTGAGAAATAAAGGGCAGTAGACTCAAACAAGAAGTTACAAAAACAACAAACAAAAAAAAGAGAGGCCACACACCGAAAAGGATTAAGTAGCCATTAGGATTTTGTGTGCGCACTTAACCAATGACTTCTAGCCATTTCTTATAAAATTATTCATAAGTAAACTATCACCTAGATTACAAGTTTTGTGTTAGAGGCTGTGCGGTGCTAACGAGCGGTTTTCCCTCACCGCTCACTTACAGACAGCGCTGGTATTATGGGTTTTTAGAAACCCGGCGTTAATCGCAAAAAAAGTGAGCGAAGAGCAAAATTTAGCTCCACATCTCACCTCAATGCCAGCGCTGCTTACGTAAGCGGTGAGCTGGTAAAACGTGCTCATGCACGATTTCCCCATAACAATCAATGGGGGAGAGCCGGCTGAAAAAAAACATAACACCTGCAAAAAAGCAGCGTAAAGCTCCTAACGCAGCCCCATTGATTCCTATATGGAAAATACATTTATGTCTACACCTAACACCCTAACATGAACCCGAGTCTAAACACCCCTAATCTTACACTTATTAACCCCTAATCTGCCGTCCCCGACATCGCTGCTACCTGCATTATATTATTAACCCCTAATCTGCCGCTCCGGACATCGCCGCCACCTGCATTATAGACTCTGAGTCTATGAGTAAGCACACCTGGAGGCGCGAAACATGTTAGACTTTTTGTCTCCTACACTGCCTGTCTGCATGTACTTATTTTTAATGAATGCATAATAAAGTATTTTTCTTGTTCTAATACATCACGGATTGGAGTAGTGCCTGCCTAATTTCCTCTTTTTGTGCTTGCATTTGCGGTCTGATCCACCACTTGAGGCTACGGCACTCCGGGAGGTCAGGTGAACTTGCCCACACAGTTTTTTGGGGCTTCCGGGTCAAGATCTGTTTGTCGTGGTTCCCTTCTTACTGTGATTATATTTATTAAACCCTAATCTGCCGCCCCCAATGTCGCCGCAACCTAACTACAATTATTAACCCCTAATCTGCCGCCCACAACGTCGCCACCACTATAATAAAGTTATTAACAACTAAACCTAAGTCTAACACTAAACCTAACACCCCTTAACTTAAATATAATTACAATAAATCTAAATCAAATTACTACAATTACCTAAATTATTCCTATTTAAAACTAAATACTTACCTATAAAATAAACCCTAAGATAGCTACAATATAACTAATAGTTACATTGTAGCTATCTTAGGGTTTATTTTTATTTTACAGGCAACTTTGTATTTATTTTAACTAGGTACAATATAGTTATTAAATAGTTATTAACTATTTAATAACTACCTAGTTAAAATAAAGACAAATTTACCTGTAAAATAAAACCTAACCTAAGTTACAATTACACCTAACACTACACTATAATTAAATAAATTCCCTAAGCTAAATAAAATTAATTAAAATTAAATAAAATTATCTAAATTGCGGAAAACCCCCCCACTAAATTACAGAAAATAATACAATAATTACAAGATTTTTAAACTCATTACACCTAATCTAATCCCCTTAACAAAATAAAAAAAGTGCTCCAAAATAAAAAAAAAAGCCCTACCCTACACTAAATTACAAATAGCCCTTAAAATGGCCTTTTGCGGGGCATTGCCCCAAAGTAATCAGCTCTTTTACCTGAAAAAAAAGTACCCCCCAACATTAAAACCCACCACCCACACAACCAACCCTACCCTAAAACCCACCCAATCCCCCCTTAAAAAAACCTAACACTAACTCCTTGAAGATCACCCTACCATGAGACGTCTTCATCCAAGCCGGGCAGAAGAGGTCCTCCAGACGGGCAGAAGTCTTCATCCAGACGGCATCTTCTATCTTTATCCATCCGGCGCGGAACGGGTCCATCTTCAAGACATCCGACACGGAGCATCCTCTTCATCCCGAGTCTTCTTACTAAATGACGGTACCTTTGAGTGACGTCATCCAAGATGGCGTCTCCCTTCAATTCCGATTGACTGATAGAATTCTATCAGCCAATCGGAATGAAGGTAGGAACAATCCTATTGGCTGATGCAATCAGCCAATAGGATTGAAGTTCAATCCTATTGGCTGATCCAATCAGCCAATAGGATTTTTTCTACCTTAATTCCGATTGGCTGATAGAATTCTATCAGCCAATCGGAATTGAAGGGGCGCCATCTTGGATGACATCACTTAAAGGTACCGTCATTTAGTAAGAAGACTCCGGATGAAGAGGATGCTTCGCGTCGGATGTCTTGAAGATGGACCTGCTCCGCGCCGGATGGATGAAGATAGAAGATGCCATCTGGATGAAGACTTCTGCCCATCTGGAGGACCTCTTCTGCCCGGCTTGGATGAAAACTTCTGCCCGTCTGGAGGACCACTTCTGCCCAGTTGGGTGATGACGTCTCACGGTAGGGTGATCTTCAAGGGGATAGTGTTAGGTTTTTTTTAAGGGGGGATTGGGTGGGTTTTAGAGTAGGGTTGGTTGTGTGGGTGGTGGGTTTTAATGTTGGGGGTATTTGTACTTTTTTTTTCAGGTAAAAGAGCTGATTACTTTGGGGCAATGCCTGCGAAAAAAGGCCCCTTTAAGGGCTATTTATAATTTAGTGTAGGTTAGGGCTTTTTTTATTTTGGGGGGCTTTTTTATTTTGTTAAGGGGATTAGATTAGGTGTAATTAATTTAAAAATCTTGTAATTATTTTATTATTTTCTGTAATTTAGTGGTTTTTTTCCATTATTTAGATAATTTTATTTAATTGTAATTAATTGTATTTAGTTTAGAGAATTTATTTAATTATAGTGTAGTGTTAGGTGTAAATCTGTTTTATTTTATTTTAGCACTTTAGTTAAGAGTTTTATGCTACGGTGTTGTAGTGTAAAACTCTTAACTACTGACTTTAAATGTGTTACCAGTCTTGACAGGAGAGGGTCTACCACTCACTTTTGGTCAGACTTGTAATACCGGCGCTATGCAAGTCCCGTTGAAAATATAGGATACGCAATTTACGTAAGTGGATTTGCGGTATTTCCGAGTCTGGCCAAAAAAGTGAGCGGTACACCTGTACCTGCAGGACTCGTAATACCAGCGGGCGCTAAAAAGCAGCGTTAGGAACCCTTAACGCTGCTTTTTAAGGCTAATGCAAGACTCATAATCTAGGTGTTAATTAATTGCTCTTTATGACAAAATTATTTTTAGCAGTTTAAAAAAAAAAGCTTATGAAAAAATGATTTTTATAAACAAATTCAGACATACAATTCAGTATATTTGTAATGGAACTTTCTCGAGCCATTTTTTTGGATAGATCCAAAATTACCATATTTTATTAACCTACTGATCTTTTCCATTAACATTAAAGGGACACTGAACCCAAATTTTTTTCTTTCGTGATGCAGAGAGAGCAGCAATTTTAAGCAACTTTCTAATTTACTCCTATTATAAAATTTAATTTATTCTCTTGGTATCTTTATTTGAAAAGCAAGAATGTAAGTTTAGATGCCGGCCCATTTTTGGTGAACAACCTGGGTTTTTCTTGCTGATTGGTGGATACATTCACCCACCATTAAACAAGTGCTGTCTAGGGTCTGAACCAAAAATTGTCTGGCTCCTAAGCTTAGATGCCTTCTTTTTCAAATAAAGATAGCAAGAGAACAAAGAAAAATTGATAATAGGAATAAATTAGAAAGTTGCTTAAAATTGCATGTTCTATCTGAATCCTGAAAGAAATTTTTTTTAGGTTCAGTGTCCCTTTAAATAAATATTAGTAGATTAACTTTTCATATAAATAAAAATAATTGGGACCCTATGAGATATTATTTTGTATATTCCCTTTATGTTCTAAAACTGTGCACCTTGAGTGAAAAATAAGTGGATTGTCATAACACGTTTTTTTACTGGGTGGAGTGAGTAGCGCAGCCATTTTACATCAACTAGTACGACCAAGGTATTTCTAAGCATTTTTTCTGAAAGAACTGGCTATGGTCTTAATAAAGGTAAACTACCTCAACTCTTAGGTTATAGGCATATTAAGGAGACGATAATTATCTCCCTATGAGCACAACCAGAACAAAGGCTTTTTCCTCTTTGTAGGTATAAGAAAAGAGATTTCTTTAGCGCATACAAAATCCTCTACCCTGTGATTGGTCCTTAAAATGTATTCAATCAGCAATTAATCAGCAGCTGTAATTTGTACAGTCAGCTTGTTCTGAAACTGGTTAAAGTAGGTAACATATAATTTAGATAGGGAAGACAAAATATATAAGCATGGATTTATTTAGAAGCACAGTAATTAAGACTAATACAATTATAAAAAATATAATATATAAAACCAGAAAAAAAGGGAAAAATGTTGATGGGTAAATATTAAATCTATATTTTTAGAAGTTGTGAATATTTGGGAGCACCAGATATTTTCAATAAAAAACAATTTAGGTCATGTGAGATATATTTTTTTAACAGTTTAGTTGGGCGGTGGTAAAAATCTGCTGTTTCTAAGGATACAGTGAGAATGATTGAAGCTAGAACCTTTGCAACATTTTATGTTCTCCTAAAAAGAAGGGGAAAATGATTAAAGGGAACAGAGTTAGCAATATACTGTAGAGAATGAAATGACAGAGCTATTTCAGTTACTATTAGACGAAAAGACAAGAGGAGGAAATTAAAGTCAAGGTATTTTGGGGATCAAGCTGAAAAGTGTCATTGGTACCACATCATATATTTTTTATACCTTAACTGGAGCTTCCGTAGAGGTTCTATTTGTAGTTATAGAAGCCTAATATGTAATATAGGTTCTAACAACTTGAGTATAAAAAGGGAATACTGAGATACATTTATACAAATCCTTGTTATGTATTGCAAGTATTTCATTAAAAGTCTTTTTTTATGGTCATATAACATTGAATGATGACTAGAAAAATCCTAAAGAAATATAGGTATTATTAAAATTGTCATTTTTTTATGTTGGAGGAAAAGGCAATATTTTATGGTTTGATATTTTATTTTAGAAAATGAAATATAAAATTACAAATCTTGATTTAATTACTAGATGAAAAGTTTTATATCCTCCCCAAGTTTTATAGTATCCAAAGAACTTCACTAATGTCTAAGATAGAGTTACTAACTGTACTTCTGTACATTTGTAAGAAAATTAACCAATTTGTTCACCAATTAAAATCAGCTATTGAATTTGACCACATATTTATAATGTATGCCAATATAATGTTTAATTGAAGGTTTTTTTCTTTTTTTTTTTTTACTTTTTTTTGGTGGGAGGCCAATGTAAATATTTTGGGTGTTTCTGTCTCCCTTTAATTCTTCCCCTCAATGATTAATGATCAAATTACCCTTTTTCCTTTGTTTTTTCATTAAATGAATAATATGATTTCGTTGTTCACGGTCATTAAACATTTTTTTCCTAATTTTTTTGGACAGGAGGGCTTATTGAGTTTCACTTGCTAAGCTTTTCTGGACCACAAAATATTTAAGTATATGAATATTTCATAGTTAAAGAGTAATAATTATGACTTAATGTGTGTTTGTTGTTTAAATTATTATAAATAACTAAATATAAAGTGACCGTGAAACAGAAACAGTAAATTAAAGAAATAAGTGTTTTTTTTACCCAGAGGTTTCACAGTTTCTTTTGTAATTTTTTTTTGTCTTCATGCTAAAATCACATGTGGCCAATTGTTTGATGTAAGTTGTCTATTCTGAATCAATTTTATTTGATGAGTAAGGGAGAAGAGGAATAATTAAGATTAAAGGTCTAGAAAACAGAAGATAAGAGGGGGATATTGTAGGAAGTTATTGAGTAAATGGGTGGGTGTAGGGAGGGATAGGAACTAAAGATAGAGGGTGTGAAATAAAAGATGAAAGTTATAATAAACATATATATACTTTAAATAGAACTAAAAATAAGGATATGAGAGACGTGGAAAAGAAAGAGACAGCAGTTTGATTAGTTAATGTCTGAAAGTGTGAAGAAAGTGAGACAAAGTATGGATTAAAAAGCTCAACCGATTAGAAGAGGCAAATTAATACCAGAGACTAGACAAATAAAAAAAAAGGCATTGTAACAAATTAGGTTAAAGGGACACAGAGATGCCTTGTTACAGTAAGCTAAAACAAATGGCTAATAGAAAAAAAGATATACTGTATATCTGATACTTAAAAAAGAGTTTAATTGCTTAATTAAAGTTTTATTTTAAACTTCATTATTCATGCATTCTGGATAAACATTTTTTTATTTTTTTATTTTTTTATTGACATATTTGTTTACTTTTTAGTTCTTTGTTTTAGCTCAGTGTATCAAAGGGTTTCTCATGTCCCTAAAAAGAAAGAAAGAATTTTACAGGGATACAAATGAGCAATAGCTATGAGACAGTAACCAGTAATAAGATACAGAGTAGAAGAGGACACAAAAAATTAGAATGAAGCATAGACAGTAATACAGCACTAATTCATTTGTAGATATAAAAAAGTTGGGTATGTATATATATATATATATATAATTAAAAGCACTCATAGAGAAAGTGGAAGGTTGTAAAACACAGATGGGATGACCAAAATAGGAAAATAAAGTAACTTGATAGTGAAATAATAATAAATATGGGAACCAAAAATATTAATTTAAGATAGCGTAAGAAGGGCAGGTAAAAACAAGAATAATTGAGATATACTGTGATAAAATAGGTACGCTTGTTTTTGCATTTGAGCTATTTAGCAGTAAATTACTATCTAGCTTTCTTTAGTTAGACTTCTAGTATTTCTTTAAGATTTAATAGCTTTACTCTGCCAGTAGATGTAGGTTTTGCTAAGGGAGTTAGAATATAGAGCTGTGTTGAACATGTGTTTACCTTCTGAGGTTTTTACTCACACTGTTTTCTTCTCTCTGCTGTTTTCTCTGTTTCTCTCTCTCTTGTTTCCAGGAGGAGAGTTAATATTACCCATAATCACCGAGGATTCCTTAGATACCCCTCCCATTGCCACCCGCTCCCCTTTTGTACCTCCTCCCCCTACTTACCGACCTGTCCTCACTCTGGTGGACACCACCAAAGATTCCTTGAGTGTTCCTTCCAACTCGAGGCCGCCTTGCCCTTCAGAGCAGGAGGATAGTGATTGCGAGGAGGGGATAGAGGTCTCTGGTTATGCCTCAGGGGAGGTGTTTGAATCAAGTTTTCCTCCTACTGATGATGAGGACTTCTATACCAGTTTCCCTATGGTCACAGATAGAACCTTGCTGACCAGATCCAATGGTGCAGCTAAGAAACCTCCTGGGCCAAATGTAAGGGCAGGAGGTTCAACTTCCTCTCCCTATGACCTTCTCACCTCCACTACATCCCCAGACCTTGTCCGTAATAATATCCCTGCTGGAAAAATGAATCCCAGGGAGTCCCTTAAACCTAATATAGACCAGTACCCCAATATCCCTACCTCTTTCCAATTGGACAAGTTGAACAAGCAGAGGAACCCGCCTATAACCTCTTCCCCCAATTTCCATAATTTTCCCACAGCAAACCCTACAGGCTCTGGAGAAAAAGGCCCTCCAGGAGCAGTGGAAGTTATCAGGGAGTCAAGCAGCACCACTGGGATGGTGGTGGGTATCGTAGCAGCAGCTGCTCTTTGCATTCTCATCCTCCTCTACGCAATGTACAAGTACAGGAATCGGGATGAGGGGTCCTACCAGGTTGATCAAAGTCGGAACTACATCAGCAACTCAGCTCAGAGCAATGGCGCAGTAGTTAAAGAAAAGACAGCTCCCGCAACCAAAACAGCTGGTAAAAGTAAGAAAAATAAGGACAAAGAGTATTATGTGTGAGGGCAATGAAGGGGCCCTCCAAAATTTGGAGGTAAGGTTGGGCCAAAATCCAACCAGCCATTTAATGGAGACACCAGACTGACCCCATGCTGTGACCAATCATTGACTAAGCCACAGTGACTAAGCCCCAGGTCAATGGTTGGCTGTCACCTAAACCAATCAACCTAATGTTTGAACAACTGCCAAATATTAAAACCCAAATATGGGTTGACCAAACAGTTATTATTGGTCAACCTTTTGAATGTCGACCAATTAGTCAAACCACAGTCAACCAAGGAAACTTTCATGATCATATCCACTGGTCATCAAATCACCAAGCAGTGGGTGAACATTACAAAGTCTTCGGCCAGCTGACCATTATTTGATCATCTAATGGGATGACTGAGACAAAAGAGAGATGACTCCCATTTTTTAACAGTCCTCATTGTAATGTCTCCCACCCTTCTATTTGATCTTAACAAGGAAACAAACCTATTGCTCTGTCCTTTTTCTGTTCCTCCTCCTATCTTTTTGAGGAGAAAAAGCCAAGATTTCCACTGACCTCTTGAGTTGGAACCTCTTTAAAACATTAAAAAAGTAAAAGACTAGATCTTGGTTCCTGCCAAATGGTGGTAGTAATGGGTAAGGGAGTAGTGTGGATTTCTCCTTCCACTGACAGACACGCTGAAAGTATGAATGATGATCATGGATGGTCAACCAACTTTAGTCCTTTCATAAAATGGAGCCATTGAGGGGAGAGGATGCCAATAAATTGGGAGGACATATACTGAGAAAGAGACTCACTAAGCAATTTGGTAAAGAGGGCTAACTGAACTTGTCTTGGTTATGCTCTCCCCTCCCTCGTCCTTGTCCCCTTGACCTACTTTATGCCCTCCTAAAGATAAAGGTTATTTCTATTCTGGTTTGTGTGGTGTCGTCTTGATTTTTTTGAACGCTGAGCCGTGCGTTTGACTTCTTCGTGGACTGAATCTACTGCCCCGCACCCCAAAAACAAAAGAATCAAATCTTACTGCTCCAGGCTGTCTCCAGATATCCCTCTAAATAAAAAGGACTGTTGATACAGGGGAAGTTGGTACTGGGGCAAAAAGAGAGTATCAGAATATCAATAAAGCAGATGTTACGGCCTTGTATATGAGTGTTGGGTTTCTTAATGAAGAAGGGAATTTGTGTTTCAGTTACATTTTCTGTTACCAAATTTCAAATCAGGATACACATTGTCGTAATGATGATATTGTCAAAATGCTAAATATTTATAAAGAAATTCTAATCCTAATTCAATGTAAAGAGTAAGTTTTTCCTATTTCGTTTAGTGTGTAGTTGATAAATACAAATTAAGCTTAATTTATGTAGCTCCTTGATGATTCTTCAGCTCAAACTAAAAAAAAACCCACCTTCCTCAAATTTCAAAAAACTTTATTGAAAACTGATTAAATTGAACAAAGGAGACTTTCTATGACAGTAGCTTTATAGGTATTTGAACAGTCTAAGAACTCACCACTGTTTTTATCTGATATTCTTTGCTATAGCCAATTAAAGATCAGTTGTAGCTAAACTTCTGCACTAAGCAACTAGTGAAGAATGAAGGATTTACTGTAGAATCCCTAGAGAGTGAAAAAAAATAGCAAAAAAAAATAATTGAAAACATTTTAATTTAAATTTTGTGTTTAATTCTCATGTGACATTTAGATATGTTCTGTACATTTTAAGACATTTACCATAAAGATGGTCACATTTAAATTGTATTAAATATTTACTGGTTCAGTTGAAATATCTTCAAGGAGCTACTTAGCTTAAAGACTGGCAGATATAGACGTGTATATACAGTATCCCAGAAGAACAATGGTCTATCACCACAATTATTAAGGAGGACCCAATGATCCTGCCCCACCCTCCATAAACCAATCTGCAATGTTCTCTCCTCCAGGCCACATTTACCTATACCCTCTGCTACACGCCCCCCCAAAAATAGTTATTGTACTAACCCAATCCTCTGCTATACTGCACCGCCAGTATTATATTGTATTGTATTGTATTATACTAACCCTATCCTCTGCTATACTGCCCCCCCAAAAATAGCCATAGCTTCTACTATATTATACTAACCCTATCCTCTGCTATACTGCACCGCCAGAAAATAGCCATAGCTTCTTCTATATTATACTAACCCTATACTCTGCTATACTGCGCCGCCAAAAATAGCCATAGCTTCTACTATATTATACTAACCCTATCCTCTGCTATACTGCACCGCCAGAAAATAGCCATAGCTTCTTCTATATTATACTAACCCTATACTCTGCTATACTGCCCCCCCAAAAATAGCCATAGCTTCTTCTATATTATACTAACCCTATACTCTGCTATACTTCCCACCAAAATAGCCATAGCTTCTACTATATTATACTAACCCTATCCTCTGCTATACTGCACCGCCAAAAAATAGCCATAGCTTCTACTATATTATACTAACCCTATCCTCTGCTATACTGCCCCTCAAAAATAGCCATAGCTTCTACTGTATTATATAAACCCTATACTCTGCTATATTGCCCCCCAAAAATAGCCATAGCTTCTGCTGTATTATACTAACCCAATCCTCTGCTATATTGCCCCCCAAAAATAGCCATAGCTTCTACTATATTATACTAACCCTATCCTCTGCTATATTGCCCCCCAAAAATAGCCATAGCTTCTGCTGTATTATACTAACCCAATCCTCTGCTATACTGCCCCCCCCAAAAAAAATAGCCATAGCTTCTACTTTATTATACTAACCCTATCCTCTGCTATATAGCCCCCCAAAATAGCCATAGCTTCTACTATATTATACTAACCCTATCCTCTGCTATACTGCACAGCCAGAAAATAGCCATAGCTTCTTCTATATTATACAAACCCTATACTCTGCTATACTGCACCGCCAAAAAATAGCCATAGCTTCTGCTATATTATACTAACCCTATCCTCTGCTATACTGCCCCCCCCAAAAAAAATAGCCATAGCTTCTACTTTATTATACTAACCCTATCCTCTGCTATATTGCCCCCCAAAAATAGCCATAGCTTCTACTGTATTATACTAACCCTATCTTCTGCTATACTACCCCAAAAAATAGCCATAACATCTACTATATTATACTAACCCTATCCTCTGCTATACTGCACCGCCAAAAAATAGCCATAGCTTCTACTATATTATACTAACCCTATCCTCTCCTATACTGCCCCCCTAAAAATTAGCCATAGATTCTACTATATTATATTAACCCTACCCTCTGTTATACTGCCCCCCTAAAAATAGCCATAGTTTCTACTATATTATACTAACCCTATCCTCTGCTATACTGCCTCCCCCCCTAACAATAACCATAACATCCACTGTATTATACTAACCCTACCCTCTGTTATACTGCCCCCCAAAATAGCCATAGCTTCTACTATATTATACTAACCCTATCCTCTGTTTTACTGCCCCTAAAAATAGCCATAGCTTCTACTGTATTATACTAACCCTATCCTCTGCTATACTGCCCCCCAAAAATAGCCATAGCTTCTACTATATTATACTAACCCTATCCTCTGCTATACTGCCCCCCCAAAAAAGCCATAGCTTCTACTATATTATACTAACCCTATCCTCTGCTATACTGCCCCCCAAAAATAGCCATAGCTTCTACTATATTATACTAACCCTATCCTCTGCTATACTGCCCCCCCAAAAAAGCCATAGCTTCTACTATATTATACTAACCCTATCCTCTGCTATACTGCCCCCCAAAAATAGCCATAGCTTCTACTATATTATACTAACCCTATCCTCTGCTATACTGCCCCCCTAAAAAATAGCCATAGCTTCTACTGTATTATACTAACCCTACCCTCTGTTATACTTCCCCCCAAAAATAGCCATAGCGTCTACTATATTATACTAACCCAATCCTCTGCTATTATGCCCCCCCAAAAATAGCCATAGCTTCTACTATATTATACTAACTAAACCCTCTGCTATATTGCCCCCCAAAAATTGCCATAGCTTTCACTGTATTATACTAACCCTACTCTCTGTTATACTGCCCCCCAAAAATAGCCATAGCTTCTACTATATTATACTAAACCTACCCTCTGCTATATTGCCCCCCAAAAATGGCCATAGCTTCTACTATATTATACTAACCCTATCCTCTGCTATACTGCACCGCCAAAAAATAGCCATAGCTTTTACTATATTATACTAAACTTATCCTCTGCTATACTACTCCCCAAAATAGCCATAGCTTCTACTGTATTATACTAACCCTATCCTCTGCTATACTGCCCACCAAAAATAGCCATAGCTTCTACTGTATTATACTAACCCTACCCTCTGTTATACTGCCCCCCAAAAATAGCCATAGCTTCTACTATATTATACTAAACCTACCCTCTGCTATATTGCCCCCCAAAAATGGCCATAGCTTCTACTATATTATACTAACCCTATCCTCTGCTATACTGCACCGCCAAAAAATAGCCATAGCTTTTACTATATTATACTAAACTTATCCTCTGCTATACTACTCCCCAAAATAGCCATAGCTTCTACTGTATTATACTAACCCTATCCTCTGCTATACTGCCCACCAAAAATAGCCATAGCTTCTACTGTATTATACTAACCCTACCCTCTGTTATACTGCCCCCCAAAAATAGCCATAGCGTCTACTATATTATACTAACCCAATCTTCTGCTATTATGCCCCCCAAAAAATAGCCATATTTTCTACTATATTATACTAACTAAACCCTCTGCTATATTGCCCCCCCAAAATTGCCATTGCTTTCACTGTATTATACTAACCCTACCCTCTGCTATACTGCCCCCCCAAAAAATAGCCATAGCTTCTACTATATTATACTAACCCTATCCTCTGCTATATTGCCCCCCAAAAATAGCCATAGCTTCTACTGTATTATACTAACCCTACCCTCTGTTATACTGCCCCCCAAAAATAGCCATAGCGTCTACTATATTATACAAACCCAATCTTCTGCTATTATGCCCCCCAAAAAATAGCCATAGCTTCTACTATATTATACTAACTAAACCCTCTGCTATATTGCCCCCCAAAATTGCCATAGCTTTCACTGTATTATACTAACCCTACCCTCTGCTATACTGCCCCCCCAAAAAATAGCCATAGCTTCTACTAAATTATACTAAACCTACCCTCTGCTATATTGCCCCCAAAAAATAGCCATAGCTTCTACTATATTATAATAACCCTATCCTCTGTTATACTGCCCCCCAAAAATAGCCATAGCTTCTACTATATTATACTAACCATATCCTCTGCTATACTGCCACCCCAAAATAGCCATAGCTTCTACTATATTATGCTAACCATATCCTCTGCTATACCCCCCAAAAATAGCCATAGTTTCTACTATATTATACTAACCCAACCCTCTGCTATACTGCCCCCCAAAAATAGCCATAGCTTCCAATATATTATACTAACCCAACCCTCTGCTATACTGCCCCCCAAAAATAGCCATAGCTTCCACTATATTATACTAACCCAACCCTCTGCTATATTGCCCCCCAAAAATAGCCATAGCTTCCACTATATTATACTAACCAAACCCTCTGCTATACTGCCCCCCAAAAATAGCCATAGCTTCTACTATATTATACTAACCCTATCCTCTGCTATACTACTCCCCAAAATAGCCATAGCTTCTACTGTATTATACTAACCCTATTCTCTGCTATACTGCCCCCCAAAAAATAGCCATAGCTTCTACTGTATTATACTAACCCTACCCTCTGCTATATAGCCCCCCAAAATAGCCATAGCTTCTACTATATACTAACCCAATCCTCTGCTATACTGCCCCTCCAAAAAGCTATAGCTTCTACTGTATTATACTCACCCTACCCTCTGCTATACTGCCCTCCCCTCAAAAAATATCCATAGCTTCTACTATATTATACTAACCCTATCCTCTGCTATACTGCCCCCCCAAAAATTAGCCGTAGCATCTACTGTATTATGCTAACCCTACCCTCTGCTATACTGCCCCCCAAAAAATAGCCATAGCTTCTATTGTATTATACTAACCCTATCCTCTGCAATACTGCCCCAAACCACAATTAACCCTTAACTATGCTATACTACCTCAGACCATCATTAAACCTCTCCTCTTCTATACTACCCCAGACTGCAAATAACTATCTTCTGCTTTACCTACCCAGACCACAATTAACCCTATCCTCTGTTATACTATACCACAACCAAAAATGACCCTATCTATTGCTATACTGCCCCAACCACAAATTAACCTATTCTCTGCTATACTGCCCCAAACCACAAGTATCCCTATTCTCTGCAATTTTGCCCCAAACCACAATTAAACCTATCATCTCCTAATCTGTCCCAAACCCTATCCTCTGCTATACTACCGAAGACCACAAATAACGCTATACTCTTCTAAACTACCCCAGACTACAAACATCCCTATCCTCTTCTATACTACCCCAGAACACAATTAACCCTATCCTCTGCTATACTACCCCAGCACATATTAACTATAATGTTATAAAATTTATATTTTATACTGTGTATATTACATTGTATAACGTGTCAAATAGAAATATTATACAAAATGTTATAGAAATATAAAGTTTATAATCATATCCACCCTATATATACAGTTGTACACCCTATAGAGGAACTTGCAGTTTATATTATTGTCATTATGGTTCCAATTTTCATCAATTTTAATTTTGATATTAATTTCATGCTTATTCTTAATAGTGTTGATTGATTTTTTTTAGTTTTGTAACTATGTCTTATTCCATGTTATATTTTGCTATTGTTATATATTAAATTCAATTGTGCTCATGTGAACACGCTTACTTTCAAAGAGCCGCAATAATCCCTTATCGCTCAGGCACAACAGTTAGTGCGCCACTTGCAATCTAACACTTTATTGACATCTGCAATACATATTTATGTGTAATAATAAGTTGCAGTACAAGGTTGCTGAAATTGTAGGTGCATCACGTAGTTATGTAAAGAATATTAAGAAAAATATGGATTGTGAGGATGGTTTCAAAGCAGAGTTTCTGGCTAACAGACCCTCTTCAGTTAATTACCACTGAATAATTTTTCTCAGATACCCTGATGTCTGTATCTTGAATGTATTTAGCCTAGACTCTTGTCAGACAGGTTCCTATTGTGAGTGCAGATATCTTGAATTCTTCTGTCAGTTCTTGGCGTAATGTCGACCGCAAGTGTCCTTCCGTTTTGAGTTCAAATCATCTGCACAATCCATTTTTTTCTTAATATTCTTTACGGAACTACGTGATACACCTACAATTTCAGCAACTTATACTGCA
The DNA here is from genome assembly GCF_027579735.1 of Bombina bombina. Taxonomy (NCBI): domain Eukaryota; kingdom Metazoa; phylum Chordata; class Amphibia; order Anura; family Bombinatoridae; genus Bombina; species Bombina bombina. The sequence goes on from NC_069505.1 coordinate 24,594,769, forward strand.
ATCTGTTTTTCGCCTTCAACAGGCCGACTTTTTTTAACCACGTCACTTAGTTTACAATATGTGTAAAAACAGATACATTTATTATTTTACTAAGTATTTTAATAACATTTCATCAAATAACATAGAAATATGTCTTGCAGATGTTGCCAACATAACATGGAATAATAAATTGTTACAAAATTAAAATAAAAATCTATCAGCACTATTAAAAATAAATATAAAATTAATATAAAATTACGATTTTTTTCATAGGAGCATACTGAGAGTGGCAACAATATTAGATTGCAATACAATGTTATACATTTAGTACTAAGACGTGTACTCTCCAGAAATACCTAGGTATGCTGTCATGAATGGTTAAACTAGAAAGTTTTCTTTACAATTTTAAGCTGTTTCTGAATCACAAGTTTTATTTTAGCTTTCATGTCTCTGTAAATGGACATAAAATTGTAATATTTAGCGGGTCATATGGATAGAAAAAAAACTATACTGTGGTAAAATTACACAAAAGTAAACTTTACAAATATTTTAATGGACATTTACAATATACTGATACACTTGCTAAACGCCACTTTTAGAGTACTTTCTATAGTGGGCAGTCCTTGCTTGGGGTATATATTTGTGCTGTTCCCAATCTAAAGCAATAGTTTAGTCAAAATTAAACTCAGATAGAGCAGCGATTTTAAGCAACTGTCTAATTTACTCAGATTATCAATTTTTCTTCATTCTCTTTATTTGAATATAAGCTTAGGAGCCAGACCATTTTTGGTTCAGCACCTGGGTAGCGCTTGCTGATTGGTGGCTACATTTAGACACCAATCAGAAAGTGCTACACAGGCCCTGAACTAAAAATGGGCTGGCTCCTATGCTTACATTCTTGCTTTTTCAAATAAAGATACCAAGAAAACAAAGAAAAAATTGATAATAGGAGTAAATTAGAATGTTGATAAAAATTGCTCTATCTGAATTATGAAAGTTCCATTTTGACTAAACCATCCCTTTAAGTTGATATGGTCACCAAACAAATGGTCAGTTCTGTCCTGAAATACCAGGGAATGTTTCACTGAAACAGGAACCATCCTACTCCAGACATAAAGTGATGGCAAGTAAGTACAGATGAACCTCTCTTGGCACTGCAGGTAAGTGGTTTGTTTCTGATCTACTCTGTCACCTATGGGCAGAAGGGCTATACCATAGCATTCTGTAAATATCTGCTGTTTATTTGCAGAAGATAGAGTTACTATGCAACAGAATATATTCATGTATCTAAAATCTATACATAGAGAAAAACATTATAATATCCCTCACAACAGTGTTTGTAAACTTGGTCAGTTTTATAATAACATTTTCTCCTAAATACAAAACTAATACTCACAAACTAAGGATGAAGAGTCTGAAATTGTTACACTGCAACAAAAGGTTTAGGGGAAACATGATATTACACCATATACAAGAGTATTTATTTTTTATACAGTAATATTGCAATGAAATATGTGCTTATACTGAAACTAATACTGCAGTATCATTTGTGTCCTTCATTTTAATGTCCATTCGTTGGTAGGTACTTACTGCTAATACTCACTGACTGATTGGTACTTCCTGCTAATACTCACTGACTGATAGGTACTTCCTGCTAACGCTCACTGGCTGATAGATACTTTCTACTAATGCTCGCTGGCTGATAGGTATTTCCTACTAATGCTCAGCTCACTGGCTGCTAGATAATTCCTACTTATGCTCACTAGCTGATAGGTGCTTCCTACTAATGCTCACTAGCTGATAGGTGCTTCCTAATAATGCTCACTGGTTGATAGGTAATTCCTCTTAATGCTCATTGACCGATAGGTAATTCTTACTAAAGCACACTGTCTGATAGGTACTTCCTACTACTGCTCACTGACTGATAGGTACTTCCTACTAAAACTCATTAGCTGATAGGTACTTCTTACTAATACTAACTGGCTGATAGGTACTTCCAACTAATGCCCACTTGCTGATAGGTAATTCCTGCTAATGCTCACTGGCTGATAGGTATGTCCTACTACTGCTCACTGTAATGCTCACTGGCTGATAGGTATTTCCTACTAATGCTCACTGGCTGATAGGTACTTCATATTAATGCTCACTGGCTGATAGGTACTTCCTACTAATGCTCACTGGCTGATAGGTACTTCATATTAATGCTCACTGGCTGATGGGTACTTCCTACTAATGCTCACTGGCTGAGAGGTACTTCATGCTAATGCTCACTAGCTAATAGGTACACCCTGCTAATGCTCACTGGCTGATAGACACTTCCTGCTAATGCTAACTGACTGATAAGTACTTCCTGCTAATGCTCACTAGCTGATAGGTACTTCCTGCTAATGCTCACTGACTGATAAGTACTTCCTGCTAATGCTCACTGAATGATAGGTACTTCCTGCTAATGCTCACTAGCTGATAGGTACTTCCTGCTAATTTTCACTGACTGATAGGTACTTCCTACTAGTGCTCACTAGCTTATATGTACTTCCTTCTAATGCTCACTAACTGCTAAGTACTTCCTACTAAGGCTCACTGGCTGATAGATTCTAACTACTGACGCTTACAAACTGATAGGTACTTCCTGCTAATGCTCATTAGCTTATAGGTACTTCCTGCTAATGCTCATTAGCTTATAGGTACTTCCTGCTAATGCTCACTGACTGATAAGTACTTCCTGCTAATGCTCACTAGCTGATAGGCACTTCCTGCTAATGCTCACTAGATTATAGGTACTTCCTGCTAATGCTCACTGACTGATGAGTACTTCCTACTAATGCTCACTAGCTTATAGGTACTTCCTGCTAATGCTCACTGACTGATAAGTACTTCCTGCTAATGCTCACTAGCTGATAGGTACTTCCTACTAATGCTCACTAACTGATAGGTACTTCCTACTAATGCTCACTAAATTATAAGTACTTCCTGCTAATGCTCACTAGCTTATAGGTACTTCCTGCTACATAAAGTGATGGCAAGTAAGTACAGATGAACGTCTCTTGGCACTGCAGGTAAGTGGTTTGTTTCTGATCTACTGTGTCACCTATGGGCAGAAGGGCTATACCATAGCATTCTGTAAATATCTGCTGTTTATTTGCAGAAGATAGAGTTACTATGCAACAGAATATATTCATGTATCTAAAATCTATACATAGAGAAAAACATTATAATATCCCTCACAACAGTGTTTGTAAACTTGGTCAGTTTTATAATAACATTTTCTCCTAAATACAAAACTAATACTCATAAACTAAGGATGAAGAGTCTGAAATTGTTACACTGCAACAAAAGGTTTAGGGAAAACATGATATTACACCATATACAAGAGTATTTATTTTTTATACAGTAATATTGCAATTAAATATGTGCTTATACTGAAACTAATACTGCAGTATCATTTGTGTCCTTCATTTTAATGCCCATTCGTTGGTAGGTACTTCCTGCTAATACTCATTGACTGATAGGTACTTCCTGCTAACGCTCACTGGCTGATAGATACTTTCTACTAATGCTCGCTGGCTGATAGGTAATTCCTACTAATGCTCACTAGCTGATAGGTAATTCCTACTTATGCTCACTAGCTGATAGGTGCTTCCTACTAATGCTCACTAGCTGATAGGTAATTCCTATTAATGCTCATTGACTGATAGGTAATTCTTACTAAAGCTCACTGTCTGATAGGTGCTTCCTACTACTGCTCACTGACTGATAGGTATTTCCTACTAAAACTCATTAGCTGATAGGTACTTCCTACTAATACTAACTGGCTGATAGGTACTTCCAACTAATGCCCTCTTGCTGATAGGTAATTCCTGTTAATACTCACTGACTGATAGGTACATCTTACTAATACTCTCAGGCTGATAGGTAGTTCCTACTTATTTTCACTGGCTGATAGGTACTTCCTGCTAATGCTCACTGGCTGATAGGTATGTCCTACTAATGCTCACTGTATTGCTCACTGGCTGATAGGTATGTCCTACTAATGCTCACTGGCTAATAGGTACTTCATATTAATGCTCACTGGCTGATAGGTACTTCCTACTAATGCTCACTGGCTGAGAGGTACTTCATGCTAATGCTCACTAGCTAATAGGTACACCCTGCTAATGCTCACTGGCTGATAGGTACTTCCTGCTAATACACACTGACTGATAAGTACTTCTTACTAATGCTCACTAGCTGATAGGTACTTCCTACTAATGCTCCCTGGAATGATAGGTACTTCCTACTAATGCTCACTATCTGATAGGTACTTCCTACTAATGCTCATTGACTAATAGGTACTTCCTACTAATGCTCACTAGTTGATAGGTACTTCCTGCTAATGCTCACTGACTAATAGGTACTTCCTACTAATGCTCACTGGCTGATAGGTACTTCCTACTAATCCTCACTGACTTATAGGTACTTCCTGCTAATGCTCACTGGCTGATAGGTACTTCCTACTAATGCTAACTAGCTGATAGGTTCTTCCTACTAATGCTCACTGGCTGATAGATACTAACTACTAATGCTCACTAGCTGATAGATGCTAACTATTAATGCTCACTAACTGACAGATACTAACTACTAATGCTCATTAGCTAATAGATACTATTGCTCACAAGCGGATAGATGCTAACTACTAATGCTCACTATCTGATAGGTACTTCCTGCTAATGCTAACTGGCTGATAGGTGCTTCCTGCTAATTCTCACTGGCTGATAGGTACATCCTAATAATGCTCACTGGCTGATAGATATGTCCTATTAATGCAGATTTACCGATTTATACTTTCTACTAATGCTCACTGGCTTATAGGTACTTCCTACTAATGCTCACTAGCTGATAGATACTAACTACTAATGGTCACTGGCTGATAGGTACTTGCTACAAATGTTCACTTGCTGATAGGTACATCCTTTTAAAGCTTACTGGCTCATAGATACTTCCTACTAATGCTCACTTGCTGATAGGTACTTCCTGCTAATGCTCATTGGCTGATAGGTACTTCCTGCTAATGCTTACTGGCTGATAGGTGCTTCCTGCTAATGCTCACTGGCTGATAGGTACATCCTAATAATGCACACTGGCTGATAGATATATCCTATTAATGCAGATTGACCGATTTATATTTCCTACTAATGCTCACTGACCTATAGGTACTTCGTGCTAATGCTCACTGGCTGAGAAGTACTTCCTGCTAATATTCACTGGCTAATAGGTGCTTACTGCTAATGCTCACTGGCTGATAGGTACTTCCTACTAATGCTCACTGGCTGATAGGTACTTCCTGCTAATGCTCACTGACTGATAGGTACTTCCTGCTAATGCTCACCTGCAGATAGGTACTTCTTGCTAATGCTCACTAGCTGATAGATACTTCCTACTAATGCTCACTGGCTTATAGGTACTTCCTACTAATGCTCACTTGCTGATAGGTACTTCCTGCTAATGCTCACCTGCTGATAGGTACTTCTTGCTAATGCTCACTAGCTGATAGATACGTCCTACTAATGCTGACTGACTGATAGGTACTTCCTACTAATGCTCACTAGCTGATAGATACTTACTACTAATGCTCATTGGCTGATAAATACTTCCTATTAATGCAGATTGACCGATTTATACTTCCTACTAATGCTCACTGGCTTATAGGTACTTCCTATTAATGCTCACTTGCTGATAGGTACTTCCTGCTAATACTCAACTGCTGATAGGTACTTCCTACTAATGCTCACTTGCTGATAGGTGCTCACTGGCTCAGATGTACTTCTTGCTAATACTCACTTGCTGACAGGTACTTCCTGCTAATGCTCACTAGCTGATAGGTACTTCCTGCTAATGCTCACTAGCTGATAGGTACTTCCTACTAATGTTTACTAGCTGAAAGCTACTTCCTGCTAATACTCACTGACTGATAGGTACTTCCTACTAATGCTCACATGCTGATAGGTACTTCCTGCTAATGCTCACTGGCTGATATGTACTTCCTGCTAATGCTCACTAACTGATAGGTACTTCCTGCAAATGCTCACTGTCTGATAGGTACTACCTGTTAATGCTCACTGATTGATAGGTACTTCCTGCTAATGCTTATTGCTGATAGGTACTTCCTGCTAATGCTCACTAGCTGATAGGTATTCCCTACTAATGCTCACAGGCTGATAGATACTAACTACTAATGCTCACTAGCTGATAGGTACTTCCTGCTAATACTCACTGCCTGAGAGGTACTTCTTGCTAATGCTTAATGACTGATGTGTACTTCTTGCTAATGCTCACTTGCTGACAGGTACCTCCTGCTAATGCTCACCGGCTGATAGGTACTACCTGCTAATGCTCACTAACCGATAGGTACTTTCTGCTAATGCTCACTAACTGATAGGTACTACCTGCTAATGCTCACTGACTGATTTTCCTGCTAATGCTCACTGGCTAATAGGTACTTCCTACTAATGCTCACTGGTTGATAGATACTTCCTATTAATGCAGATTGACCGATTTATACTTCCTACTAATGCTCACTGACTTATAGGTACTTCCTATTAATGTTCTCTAGCTGATAGATACTAACTTCTAATGCTCACTGGCTTATAGGTGCTTCCTACAAATACTAACTTGCTGATAGGTACTTCTTGCTAATGGTCACTGGCTTATAGGTACTTCCTACTAATGCTCACTTACTGATAGGTACTTCCTGCTAATGGTCACTGGCTTATAGGTACTTCCTACTAATGCACATTTGCTGATAGGTACTTTCTGCTAATGCTCACCTGCTGATAGGTACTTCTTGCTAATGCTCACTAGCTGATAGGTACTTCCTACTAATGCACATTGGCTGATAAATACTTCCTGCGAATGCTCACTGACTGATAGGTTCTTCCTACTATGCTCACTAGCTGATAGGAATTTCCTGCTAATGCTCACTGGCTAATAGGTACTTCCTACTAATGCTCACTGGTTGATAGATGCTTCCTATTAAGGTAGATTGATTGACCAATTTATACTTCCTACTAATGCTCACTGGCTTATAGGTACTTCCTACTAATGCTCATTGGCTGATAAATACTTCCTGCGAATGCTCACTGACTGATAGGTTCTTCCTACTATGCTTACTAGCTGATAGGAATTTCCCGCTAATGCTCACTGGATAATAGGTACTTCCTACTAATGCTCACTGGTTAATAGATGCTTCCTATTAATGCAGATTGATTGACCAATTTATACTTCCTACTAATGCTCACTGGCTTATAGGTACTTCCTATTAATGCTCTCTAGCTGATAGATACTAACTTCTAATGCTCACTGGCTTATAGGTACTTCCTACAAATACTCACTTGCTGATAGGTAATTCCTGCTAATGGTCACTGGCTTATAGGTACTTCCTACTAATGCACATTTGCTGATAGGTACTTACTGCTAATGCTCACCTGCTGATAGGTACTTCTTGCTAATGCTCACTAGCTGATAGGTACTTCCTACTAATGCTCATTGGCTGATAAATACTTCCTGCGAATGCTCACTGACTGATAGGTTCTTCCTACTATGCTCACTAGCTGATAGGAATTTCCCACTAATGCTCACTGACTAATAGGTACTTCCTACTAATGCTCACTGGTTGATAGATGCTTCCTATTAATGCAGATAGATTGACCAATTTATACTTCCTACTAATGCTCACTGGCTTATAGGTACTTCCTATTAATGCTCTCTAGCTGATAGATACTAACTTCTAATGCTCACTGGCATATAGGTACTTCCTACTAATGTTCACTTGCTGATAGGTACATCCTGCTAATGCTCACCTGCTGATAGTAATTCTTGCTAATGCTCACTAGCTGATAGGTACTTCCTGCTAACGCTCACTGGCTCAGATGTACTTCTTGCTAATGCTCATTTGCTGACAGGTACATCCTGCTAATGCTCACTAGCTGATAGGTAATTCCTACTAATGCTCACTTGCTGATAGGTACTTCCTGCTTATGCTCACTGGCTCAGATGAACTTCTTGCTAATGCTCACTTGCTGACAGGTACTTTCTGCTAATACTCACTAGCTGATAGGTACTTCCTGCTAATGCTCACTAGCTGATAGGTACTTCCTGCTAATGCTCACCAACTGATAGGTACATCCTGCTAATGCTCACTAGCTGATAGGTACTTCCTACTAATGTTTACTAGCTGAAAGCTACTTCCTGCTAATGCTCACTGACTGATAGGTACTTCCTACTAATGCTCACTTGCTGATAGGTGCTTTCTGCTTATGCTCACTTGCTGATAGGTACTTCCTGCTAGTGCTCACTTGCTGATAGGTAATTATTACTAATGCTCACTAGCTGATAGATACTTCCTACTAATGCTCACTTGCTGATAAGTACTTCCTGCTAATGCTCACTGGCTGAGAAGTACTTCCTGCTAATACTCAGTGGCTAATAGGTGCTTACTGCTAATGCTCACTGGCTGATAGGTACTTCCTACTGATGCTCACTGGCTGAAAGGTACCTCCTGCTAATGCTCACTCGCTGATAGGTACTTCCTGCTAATGCTCACTGAATGATAGGTACTTCCTGCTAATGCTCACTAGCTGATAGGTACTTCCTGCTAATTGTCCCTGACTTATAGGTACTTCCTACAAATGCTCACTTGCTGATAGGTACTTCCTGCGAATGCTCACTGGCTGAGAAGTACTTCCTGCTAATACTCACTGGCTAATAGGTGCTTACTGCTAATGCTCACTGGCAGATAGGTACTTCCTACTAATGCTCACTCCTGCTAATGCTCACTAGCTGATAGGTACTTCCTGCTAATGCTCACTGAATGATAGGTACTTCCTGTTAATGCTCACTAGCTGATAGGTACTTCCTGCTAATTGTCACTGGCTGAGAAGTACTTCCTGCGAATGCTCATTGGCTGATAAATACTTCCTGCGAATGCTCACTGACTGATAGGTTCTTCCTACTATGCTCACTAGCTGATAGGAATTTCCCGCTAATGCTCACTGGCTAATAGGTACTTCCTGCTAATGCTCACCTGCTTATAGGTACTTCTTGCTAATGCTCACTAGCTGATAGATACTTCCTACTAATGTTCACTGGTATATAGGTACTTCCTACTAATGTTCACTTGCTGATATGTACATCCTGCTAATGCTCACCTGTTGATAGTAATTCTTGCTAATGCTCACTAGCTGATAGGTACTTCCTGCTAACGCTCACTGGCTCAGATGTACTTCTTGCTAATGCTCATTTGCTGACAGGTACATCCTGCTAATGCCCACTAGCTGATAGATAATTCCTACTAATGCTCACTTGCTGATAGGTACTTCCTGCTTATGCTCACTGGCTCAGATGAACTTCTTGCTAATGCTCACTTGCTGACAGGTACATCCTGCTAATACTCACTAGCTGATAGGTACTTCCTGCTAATGCTCACTAGCTGATAGGTACTTCCTGCTAATGCTCACCAACTGATAGGTACATCCTGCTAATGCTCACTAGCTGATAGGTACTTCCTACTAATGTTTACTAGCTGAAAGCTACTTCCTGCTAATGCTCACTGACTGATAGGTACTTCCTACTAATGTTTACTAGCTGAAAGCTACTTCCTGCTAATGCTCACTGACTGATAGGTACTTCCTACTAATGCTCACTTGCTGATAGGTACTTCCTGCTTATGCTCACTTGCTGATAGGTACTTCCTGCTAATGCTCACTTGCTGATAGGTAATTATTACTAATGCTCACTAGCTGATAGATACTTCCTACTAATGCTCACTTGCTGATAAGTACTTCCTGCTAATGCTCACTGGCTGAGAAGTACTTCCTGCTAATACTCAGTGGCTAATAGGTGCTTACTGCTAATGCTCACTGGCTGATAGGTACTTCCTACTGATGCTCACTGGCTGAAAGGTACCTCCTGCTAATGCTCACTCGCTGATAGGTACTTCCTGCTAATGCTCACTGAATGATAGGTACTTCCTGCTAATGCTCACTAGCTGATAGGTACTTCCTGCTAATTGTCCCTGACTTATAGGTACTTCCTACAAATGCTCACTTGCTGATAGGTACTTCCTGCGAATGCTCACTGGCTGAGAAGTACTTCCTGCTAATACTCACTGGCTAATAGGTGCTTACTGCTAATGCTCACTGGCAGATAGGTACTTCCTACTAATGCTCACTCCTGCTAATGCTCACTAGCTGATAGGTACTTCCTGCTAATGCTCACTGAATGATAGGTACTTCCTGCTAATGCTCACTAGCTGATAGGTACTTCCTGCTAATTGTCACTGGCTGAGAAGTACTTCCTGCGAATGCTCATTGGCTGATAAATACTTCCTGCGAATGCTCACTGACTGATAGGTTCTTCCTACTATGCTCACTAGCTGATAGGAATTTCCCACTAATGCTCACTGGCTAATAGGTACTTCCTACTAATGCTCACTGGTTGATAGATGCTTCCTATTAATGCAGATTGATTGACCAATTTATACTTCCTAATAATGCTCACTGGCTTATAGGTACTTCCTATTAATGCTCTCTAGCTGATAGATACTAAATTCTAATGCTCACTGGCTTATAGGTACTTCCTACAAATACTCACTTGCTGATAGGTACTTCCTGCTAATGGCCACTGGCTTATAGGTGCTTCCTACTAATGCACATTTGCTGATAGGTACTTCCTGCTAATGCTCACCTGCTTATAGGTACATCCTGCTAATGCTCACCTGCTGATAGTAATTCTTGCTAATGCTCACTAGCTGATAGGTACTTCCTGCTAACGCTCACTGGCTCAGATGCACTTCTTGCTAATGCTCATTTGCTGACAGGTACATCCTGCTAATGCTCACTAGCTGATAGGTAATTCCTACTAATGCTCACTTGCTGATAGGTACTTCCTGCTTATGCTCACTGGCATATAGGTACTTCCTACTAATGTTCACTTGCTGATAGGTACATCCTGCTAATGCTCACCTGCTGATAGTAATTCTTGCTAATGCTCACTAGCTGATAGGTACTTCCTGCTAACGCTCACTGGCTCAGATGTACTTTTTGCTAATGCTCATTTGCTGACAGGTACATCCTGCTAATGCTCACTAGCTGATAGGTAATTCCTACTAATGCTCACTTGCTGATAGGTACTTCCTGCTTATGCTCACTGGCTCAGATGAACTTCTTGCTAATGCTCACTTGCTGACAGGTACTTCCTGCTAATACTCACTAGCTGATAGGTACTTCCTGCTAATGCTCACTAGCTGATAGGTACTTCCTGCTAATGCTCACCAACTGATAGGTACATCCTCTTAATGCTCACTAGCTGATAGGTACTTCCTACTAATGTTTACTAGCTGAAAGCTACTTCCTGCTAATGCTCACTGACTGATAGGTACTTCCTACTAATGCTCACTTGCTGATAGGTACTTCCTGCTTATGCTCACTTGCTGATAGGTACTTCCTGCTAATGCTCACTTGCTGATAGGTAATTATTACTAATGCTCACTAGCTGATAGATACTTCCTACTAATGCTCACTTGCTGATAAGTACTTCCTGCTAATGCTCACTGGCTGAGAAGTACTTCCTGCTAATACTCAGTGGCTAATAGGTGCTTACTGCTAATGCTCACTCGCTGATAGGAACTTCCTGCTAATGCTCACTGAATGATAGGTACTTCCTGCTAATGCTCACTAGCTGATAGGTACTTCCTGCTAATTGTCCCTGACTTATAGGTACTTCCTACAAATGCTCACTTGCTGATAGGTACTTCCTGCGAATGCTCACTGGCTGAGAAGTACTTCCTGCTAATACTCACTGGCTAATAGGTGCTTACTGCTAATGCTCACTGGCAGATAGGTACTTCCTACTAATGCTCACTCCTGCTAATGCTCACTAGCTGATAGGTACTTCCTGCTAATGCTCACTGAATGATAGGTACTTCCTGCTAATGCTCACTAGCTGATAGGTACTTCCTGCTAATTGTCACTGGCTGAGAAGTACTGCCTGCGAATGCTCATTGGCTGATAAATACTTCCTGCGAATGCTCACTGACTGATAGGTTCTTCCTACTATGCTCACTAGCTGATAGGAATTTCCCACTAATGCTCACTGGCTAATAGGTACTTCCTACTAATGCTCACTGGTTGATAGATGCTTCCTATTAATGCAGATTGATTGACCAATTTATACTTCCTAATAATGCTCACTGGCTTATAGGTACTTCCTATTAATGCTCTCTAGCTGATAGATACTAAATTCTAATGCTCACTGGCTTATAGGTACTTCCTACAAATACTCACTTGCTGATAGGTACTTCCTGCTAATGGCCACTGGCTTATAGGTGCTTCCTACTAATGCACATTTGCTGATAGGTACTTCCTGCTAATGCTCACCTGCTTATAGGTACATCCTGCTAATGCTCACCTGCTGATAGTAATTCTTGCTAATGCTCACTAGCTGATAGGTACTTCCTGCTAACGCTCACTGGCTCAGATGTACTTCTTGCTAATGCTCATTTGCTGACAGGTACATCCTGCTAATGCTCACTAGCTGATAGGTAATTCCTACTAATGCTCACTTGCTGATAGGTACTTCCTGCTTATGCTCACTGGCATATAGGTACTTCCTACTAATGTTCACTTGCTGATAGGTACATCCTGCTAATGCTCACCTGCTGATAGTAATTCTTGCTAATGCTCACTAGCTGATAGGTACTTCCTGCTAACGCTCACTGGCTCAGATATACTTTTTGCTAATGCTCATTTGCTGACAGGTACATCCTGCTAATGCTCACTAGCTGATAGGTAATTCCTACTAATGCTCACTAGCTGATAGGTACTTCCTGCTAATGCTCACCAACTGATAGGTACATCCTGCTAATGCTCACTAGCTGATAGGTACTTCCTACTAATGTTTACTAGCTGAAAGCTACTTCCTGCTAATGCTCACTGACTGATAGGTACTTCCTACTAATGCTCACTTGCTGATAGGTACTTCCTGCTTATGCTCACTTGCTGATAGGTACTTCCTGCTAATGCTCACTTGCTGATAGGTAATTATTACTAATGCTCACTAGCTGATAGATACTTCCTACTAATGCTCACTTGCTGATAAGTACTTCCTGCTAATGCTCACTGGCTGAGAAGTACTTCCTGCTAATACTCAGTGGCTAATAGGTGCTTACTGCTAATGCTCACTCGCTGATAGGAACTTCCTGCTAATGCTCACTGAATGATAGGTACTTCCTGCTAATGCTCACTAGCTGATAGGTACTTCCTGCTAATTGTCCCTGACTTATAGGTACTTCCTACAAATGCTCACTTGCTGATAGGTACTTCCTGCGAATGCTCACTGGCTGAGAAGTACTTCCTGCTAATACTCACTGGCTAATAGGTGCTTACTGCTAATGCTCACTGGCAGATAGGTACTTCCTACTAATGCTCACTCCTGCTAATGCTCACTAGCTGATAGGTACTTCCTGCTAATGCTCACTGAATGATAGGTACTTCCTGCTAATGCTCACTAGCTGATAGGTACTTCCTGCTAATTGTCACTGGCTGAGAAGTACTGCCTGCGAATGCTCATTGGCTGATAAATACTTCCTGCGAATGCTCACTGACTGATAGGTTCTTCCTACTATGCTCACTAGCTGATAGGAATTTCCCGCTAATGCTCACTGGCTAATAGGTACTTCCTACTAATGCTCACTGGTTGATAGATGCTTCCTATTAATGCAGATTGATTGACCAATTTATACTTCCTACTAATGCTCACTGGCTTATAGGTACTTCCTATTAATGCTCTCTAGCTGATAGATACTAACTTCTAATGCTCACTGGCTTATAGGTACTTCCTACAAATACTCACTTGCTGATAGGTACTTCCTGCTAATGGCCACTGGCTTATAGGTGCTTCCTACTAATGCACATTTGCTGATAGGTACTTCCTGCTAATGCTCACCTGCTTATAGGTACTTCTTGCTAATGCTCACTAGCTGATAGATACTTCCTACTAATGTTCACTGGCATATAGGTACTTCCTACTAATGTTCACTTGCTGATAGGTACATCCTGCTAATGCTCACCTGCTGATAGTAATTCTTGCTAATGCTCACTAGCTGATAGGTACTTCCTGCTAACGCTCACTGGCTCAGATGTACTTCTTGCTAATGCTCATTTGCTGACAGGTACATCCTGCTAATGCTCACTAGCTGATAGGTAATTCCTACTAATGCTCACTTGCTGATAGGTACTTCCTGCTTATGCTCACTGGCTCAGATGAACTTCTTGCTAATGCTCACTTGCTGACAGGTACTTCCTGCTAATACTCACTAGCTGATAGGTACTTCCTGCTAATGCTCACTAGCTGATAGGTATTTCCTACTAATGTTTACTAGCTGAAAGCTACTTCCTGCTAATGCTCACTGACTGATAGGTACTTCCTACTAATGCTCACTTGCTGATAGGTACTTCCTGCTTATGCTCACTTGCTGATAGGTACTTCCTGCTAATGCTCACTTACTGATAGGTAATTATTACTAATGCTCTTTAGCTGATAGATACTTCCTACTAATGCTCACTTGCTGATAAGTACTTCCTGCTAATGCTCACTGGCTGAGAAGTACTTCCTGCTAATACTCAGTGGCTAATAGGTGCTTACTGCTAATGCTCACTGGCTGATAGGTACTTCCTACTGATGCTCACTGGCTGAAAGGTACCTCCTGCTAATGCTCACTCGCTGATAGGTACTTCCTGCTAATGCTCACTGAATGATAGGTACTTCCTGCTAATGCTCACTAGCTGATAGGTACTTCCTGCTAATTGTCCCTGACTTATAGGTACTTCCTACAAATGCTCACTTGCTGATAGGTACTTCCTGCGAATGCTCACTGGCTGAGAAGTACTTCCTGCTAATACTCACTGGCTAATAGGTGCTTACTGCTAATGCTCACTGGCAGATAGGTACTTCCTACTAATGCTCACTCCTGCTAATGCTCACTAGCTGATAGGTACTTCCTGCTAATGCTCACTGAATGATAGGTACTTCCTGGTAATGCTCACTAGCTGATAGGTACTTCCTGCTAATTGTCACTGGCTGAGAAGTACTTCCTGCGAATGCTCATTGGCTGATAAATACTTCCTGCGAATGCTCACTGACTGATAGGTTCTTCCTACTATGCTCACTAGCTGATAGGAATTTCCCACTAATGCTCACTGGCTAATAGGTACTTCCTACTAATGCTCACTGGTTGATAGATGCTTCCTATTAATGCAGATTGATTGACCAATTTATACTTCCTACTAATGCTCACTGGCTTATAGGTACTTCCTATTAATGCTATCTAGCTGATAGATACTAACTTCTAATGCTCACTGGCTTATAGGTACTTCCTACAAATACTCACTTGCTGATAGGTACTTCCTGCTAATGGCCACTGGCTTATAGGTGCTTCCTACTAATGCACATTTGCTGATAGGTACTTCCTGCTAATGCTCACCTGCTTATAGGTACTTCTTGCTAATGCTCACTAGCTGATAGATACTTCCTACTAATGTTCACTGGCATATAGGTACTTCCTACTAATGTTCACTTGCTGATAGGTACATCCTGCTAATGCTCACCTGCTGATAGTAATTCTTGCTAATGCTCACTAGCTGATAGGTACTTCCTGCTAACGCTCACTGGCTCAGATGTACTTCTTGCTAATGCTCATTTGCTGACAGGTACATCCTGCTAATGCTCACTAGCTGATAGGTAATTCCTACTAATGCTCACTTGCTGATAGGTACTTCCTGCTTATGCTCACTGGCTCAGATGAACTTCTTGCTAATGCTCACTTGATAACAGGTACTTCCTGCTAATACTCACTAGCTGATAGGTACTTCCTGTTAATGCTCACTAGCTGATAGGTACTTCCTGCTAATGCTCACCAACTGATAGGTACATCCTGCTAATGCTCACTAGCTGATAGGTACTTCCTACTAATGTTTACTAGCTGAAAGCTACTTCCTGCTAATGCTCACTGACTGATAGGTACTTCCTACTAATGTTTACTAGCTGAAAGCTACTTCCTGCTAATGCTCACTGACTGATAGGTACTTCCTACTAATGCTCACTTGCTGATAGGTACTTCCTGCTTATGCTCACTTGCTGATAGGTACTTCCTGCTAATGCTCACTTGCTGATAGGTAATTATTACTAATGCTCACTAGCTGATAGATACTTCCTACTAATGCTCACTTGCTGATAAGTACTTCCTGCTAATGCTCACTGGCTGAGAAGTACTTCCTGCTAATACTCAGTGGCTAATAGGTGCTTACTGCTAATGCTCACTGGCTGATAGGTACTTCCTACTGATGCTCACTGGCTGAAAGGTACCTCCTGCTAATGCTCACTTGCTGATAGGTACTTCCTGCTAATGCTCACTGAATGATAGGTACTTCCTGCTAATGCTCACTAGCTGATAGGTACTTCCTGCTAATTGTCCCTGACTTATAGGTACTTCCTACAAATGCTCACTTGCTGATAGGTACTTCCTGCGAATGCTCACTGGTTGAGAAGTACTTCCTGCTAATACTCACTGGCTAATAGGTGCTTACTGCTAATGCTAACTGGCAGATAGGTACTTCCTACTAATGCTCACTCCTGCTAATGCTCACTAGCTGATAGGTACTTCCTGCTAATGCTCACTGAATGATAGGTACTTCCTGCTAATGCTCACTAGCTGATAGGTACTTCCTGCTAATTGTCACTGGCTGAGAAGTACTTCCTGCGAATGCTCATTGGCTGATAAATACTTCCTGCGAATGCTCACTGACTGATAGGTTCTTCCTACTATGCTCACTAGCTGATAGGAATTTCCCACTAATGCTCACTGGCTAATAGGTACTTCCTACTAATGCTCACTGGTTGATAGATGCTTCCTATTAATGCAGATTGATTGACCAATTTATACTTCCTACTAATGCTCACTGGCTAATAGGTACTTCCTACTAATGCTCACTGGTTGATAGATGCTTCCTATTAATGCAGATTGATTGACCAATTTATACTTCCTACTAATGCTCACTGGCTTATAGGTACTTCCTATTAATTCTCTCTAGCTGATAGATACTAACTTTTAATGCTCACTGGCTTATAGGTACTTCCTACAAATACTCACTTGCTGATAGGTACTTCCTGCTAATGGCCACTGGCTTATAGGTGCTTCCTACTAATGCACATTTGCTGATAGGTACTTCCTGCTGATGCTCACCTGCTTATAGGTACTTCTTGCTAATGCTCACTAGCTGATAGATACTTCCTACTAATGTTCACTGGCATATAGGTACTTCCTACTAATGTTCACTTGCTGATAGGTACATCCTGCTAATGCTCACCTGCTGATAGTAATTCTTGCTAATGCTCACTAGCTGATAGATACTTCCTACTAATGTTCACTGGCATATAGGTACTTCCTACTAATGTTCACTTGCTGATAGGTACATCCTGCTAATGCTCACCTGCTGATAGTAATTCTTGCTAATGCTGATAGTAATTCTTGCTAATGCTCACTAGCTGATAGGTACTTCCTGCTAACGCTCACTGGCTCAGATGTACTTCTTGCTAATGCTCATTTGCTGACAGGTACATCCTGCTAATGCTCACTAGCTGATAGGTAATTCCTACTAATGCTCACTTGCTGATAGGTACTTCCTGCTTATGCTCAATGGCTCAGATGAACTTCTTGCTAATGCTCACTTGCTGACAGGTACTTCCTGCTAATACTCACTAGCTGATAGGTACTTCCTGCTAATGCTCACTAGCTGATAGGTACTTCCTGCTAATGCTCACCAACTGATAGGTACATCCTGCTAATGCTCACTAGCTGATAGGTACTTCCTACTAATGTTTACTAGCTGAAAGCTACTTCCTGCTAATGCTCACTGACTTATAGGTACTTCCTACTAATGCTCACTTGCTGATAGGTACTTCCTGCTTATGCTCACTTGCTGATAGGTACTTCCTGCTAATGCTCACTTGCTGATAGGTAATTATTACTAATGCTCTTTAGCTGATAGATACTTCCTACTAATGCTCACTTGCTGATAAGTACTTCCTGCTAATGCTCACTGGCTGAGAAGTACTTCCTGCTAATACTAAGTGGCTAATAGGTGCTTACTGCTAATGCTCACTGGCTGATAGGTACTTCCTACTGATGCTCACTGGCTGAAAGGTACCTCCTGCTAATGCTCACTCGCTGATAGGTACTTCCTGCTAATGCTCACTGAATGATAGGTACTTCCTGCTAATGCTCACTAGCTGATAGGTACTTCCTGCTAATTGTCCCTGACTTATAGGTACTTCCTACAAATGCTCACTTGCTGATAGGTACTTCCTGCGAATGCTCACTGGCTGAGAAGTACTTCCTGCTAATACTCACTGGCTAATAGGTGCTTACTGCTAATGCTCACTGGCAGATAGGTACTTCCTACTAATGCTCACTCCTGCTAATGCTCACTAGCTGATAGGTACTTCCTGCTAATGCTCACTGTATGATAGGTACTTCCTGCTAATGCTCACTAGCTGATAGGTACTTCCTGCTAATTGTCACTGGCTGAGAAGTACTTCCTGCGAATGCTCATTGGCTGATAAATACTTCCTGCGAATGCTCACTGACTGATAGGTTCTTCCTACTATGCTCACTAGCTGATAGGAATTTCCCACTAATACTCACTGGCTAATAGGTACTTCCTACTAATGCTCACTGGTTGATAGATGCTTCCTATTAATGCAGATTGATTGACCAATTTATACTTCCTACTAATGCTCACTGGCTTATAGGTACTTCCTAATAATGCTCTCTAGCTGATAGATACTAACTTCTAATGCTCACTGGCTTATAGGTACTTCCTACAAATACTCACTTGCTGATAGGTACTTCCTGCTAATGGCCACTGGCTTATAGGTGCTTCCTACTAATGCACATTTGCTGATAGGTACTTCCTGCTAATGCTCACCTGCTTATAGGTACTTCTTGCTAATGCTCACTAGCTGATAGATACTTCCTACTAATGTTCACTGGCATATAGGTACTTCCTACTAATGTTCACTTGCTGATAGGTACATCCTGCTAATGCTCACCTGCTGATAGTAATTCTTGCTAATGCTCACTAGCTGATAGGTACTTCCTGCTAACGCTCACTGGCTCAGATGTACTTCTTGCTAATGCTCATTTGCTGACAGGTACATCCTGCTAATGCTCACTAGCTGATAGGTACTTCCTGCTTATGCTCACTGGCTCAGATGAACTTCTTGCTAATGCTCACTTGCTGACAGGTACTTCCTGCTAATACTCACTAGCTGATAGGTACTTCCTGCTAATGCTCACTAGCTGATAGGTACTTCCTGCTAATGCTCACCAACTGATAGGTACATCCTGCTAATGCTCACTAGCTGATAGGTACTTCCTACTAATGTTTACTAGCTGAAAGCTACTTCCTGCTAATGCTCACTGACTGATAGGTACTTCCTACTAATGTTTACTAGCTGAAAGCTACTTCCTGCTAATGCTCACTGACTGATAGGTACTTCCTACTAATGCTCACTTGCTGATAGGTACTTCCTGCTTATGCTCACTTGCTGATAGGTACTTCCTGCTAATGCTCACTTGCTGATAGGTAATTATTACTAATGCTCACTAGCTGATAGATACATCCTACTAATGCTCACTTGCTGATAAGCACTTCCTGCTAATGCTCACTGGCTGAGAAGTACTTCCTGCTAATACTCAGTGGCTAATAGGTGCTTACTGCTAATGCTCACTGGCTGATAGGTACTTCCTACTGATGCTCACTGGCTGAAAGGTACCTCCTGCTAATGCTCACTCGCTGATAGGTACTTCCTGCTAATGCTCACTGAATGATAGGTACTTCCTGCTAATGCTCACTAGCTGATAGGTACTTCCTGCTAATTGTCCCTGACTTATAGGTACTTCCTACAAATGCTCACTTGCTGATAGGTACTTCCTGCGAATGCTCACTGGCTGAGAAGTACTTCCTGCTAATACTCACTGGCTAATAGGTGCTTACTGCTAATGCTCACTGGCAGATAGGTACTTCCTACTAATGCTCACTCCTGCTAATGCTCACTAGCTGATAGGTACTTCCTGCTAATGCTCACTGAATGATAGGTACTTCCTGCTAATGCTCACTAGCTGATAGGTACTTCCTGCTAATTGTCACTGGCTGAGAAGTACTTCCTGCGAATGCTCATTGGCTGATAAATACTTCCTGCGAATGCTCACTGACGGATAGGTTCTTCCTACTATGCTCACTAGCTGATAGGAATTTCCCACTAATGCTCACTGGCTAATAGGTACTTCCTACTAATGCTCACTGGTTGATAGATGCTTCCTATTAATGCAGATTGATTGACCAATTTATACTTCCTACTAATGCTCACTGGCTTATAGGTACTTCCTATTAATGCTCTCTAGCTGATAGATACTAACTTCTAATGCTCACTGGCTTATAGGTACTTCCTACAAATACTCACTTGCTGATAGGTACTTCCTGCTAATGGCCACTGGCTTATAGGTGCTTCCTACTAATGCACATTTGCTGATAGGTACTTCCTGCTAATGCTCACCTGCTTATAGGTACTTCTTGCTAATGCTCACTAGCTGATAGATACTTCCTACTAATGTTCATTTGCATATAGGTACTTCCTACTAATGTTCACTTGCTGATAGGTACATCCTGCTAATGCTCACCTGCTGATAGTAATTCCTGCTAATGCTCACTAGCTGATAGGTACTTCCTGCTAACGCTCACTGGCTCAGATGTACTTCTTGCTAATGCTCATTTGCTGACAGGTACATCCTGCTAATGCTCACTAGCTGATAGGTAATTCCTACTAATGCTCACTTGCTGATAGGTACTTCCTGCTTATGCTCACTGGCTCAGATGAACTTCTTGCTAATGCTCACTTGCTGACAGGTACTTCCTGCTAATACTCACTAGCTGATAGGTACTTCCTGCTAATGCTCACTAGCTGATAGGTACTTCCTGCTAATGCTCACCAACTGATAGGTACATCCTGCTAATGCTCACTAGCTGATAGGTACTTCCTACTAATGTTTACTAGCTGAAAGCTACTTCCTGCTAATGCTCACTGACTGATAGGTACTTCCTACTAATGTTAACTTGCTGATAGGTACTTCCTGCTTATGCTCACTTGCTGATAGGTACTTCCTGCTAATGCTCACTTGCTGATAGGTAATTATTACTAATGCTCACTAGCTGATAGATACTTCCTACTAATGCTCACTTGCTGATAGGTACTTCCTGCTAATGCTCACTGGCTGAGAAGTACTTCCTGCTAATACTCAGTGGCTAATAGGTGCTTACTGCTAATGCTCACTGGCTGATAGGTACTTCCTACTGATGCTCACTGGCTGAAAGGTACCTCCTGCTAATGCTCACTCGCTGATAGGTACTTCCTGCTAATGCTCACTGAATGATAGGTACTTCCTGCTAATGCTCACTAGCTGATAGGTACTTCCTGCTAATTGTCCCTGACTTATAGGTACTTCCTACAAATGCTCACTTGCTGATAGGTACTTCCTGCGAATGCTCACTGGCTGAGAAGTACTTCCTGCTAATACTCACTAGCTAATAGGTGCTTACTGCTAATGCTCACTGGCAGATAGGTACTTCCTACTAATGCTCACTCCTGCTAATGCTCACTAGCTGATAGGTACTTCCTGCTAATGCTCACTGAATGATAGGTACTTCCTGCTAATGCTCACTAGCTGATAGGTACTTCCTGCTAATTGTCACTGGCTGAGAAGTACTTCCTGCGAATGCTCATTGGCTGATAAATACTTCCTGCGAATTCTCACTGACTGATAGGTTCTTCCTACTATGCTCACTAGCTGATAGGAATTTCCCACTAATGCTCACTGGCTAATAGGTACTTCCTACTAATGCTCACTGGTTGATAGATGCTTCCTATTAATGCAGATTGATTGACCAATTTATACTTCCTACTAATGCTCACTGGCTTATAGGTACTTCCTATTAATGCTCTCTAGCTGATAGATACTAACTTCTAATGCTCACTGGCTTATAGGTACTTCCTACAAATACTCACTTGCTGATAGGTACTTCCTGCTAATGGCCACTGGCTTATAGGTGCTTCCTACTAATGCACATTTGCTGATAGGTACTTCCTGCTAATGCTCACCGGCTTATAGGTACTTCTTGCTAATGCTCACTAGCTGATAGATACTTCCTACTAATGTTCACTGGCATATAGGTACTTCCTACTAATGTTCACTTGCTGATAGGTACATCCTGCTAATGCTCACCTGCTGATAGTAATTCTTGCTAATGCTCACTAGCTGATAGGTACTTCCGGCTAACGCTCACTGGCTCAGATGTACTTCTTGCTAATGCTCATTTGCTGATAGATACATCCTGCTAATGCTCACTAGCTGATAGGTAATTCCTACTAATGCTCACTTGCTGATAGGTACTTCCTGCTTATGCTCACTGGCTCAGATGAACTTCTTGCTAATGCTCACTTGCTGACAGGTACTTCCTGCTAATACTCACTAGCTGATAGGTACTTCCTGCTAATGCTCACTAGCTGATAGGTACTTCCTGCTAATGCTCACTGGCTCAGATGAACTTCTTGCTAATGCTCACTTACTGACAGGTACTTCCTGCTAATACTCACTAGCTGATAGGTACTTCCTACTAATGCTCACTGGCTGAAAGGTACATCCTGCTAATGCTCACTCGCTGATAGGTACTTCCTGCTAATGCTCACTGAATGATAGGTACTTCCTGCTAATGCTCACTAGCTGATAGGTACTTCCTGCTAATTGTCACTGACTTATAGGTACTTCCTACAAATGCTCACTTGCTGATAGGTACTTCCTGCGAATGCTCACTGGCTGAGAAGTACTTACTGCTAATACTCACTGGCTAATAGGTGCTTACTGCTAATGCTCACTGGCAGATAGGTACTTCCTACTAATGCTCACTGGCTGATAGGTACATCCTGCTAATGCTCACTAGCTGATAGGTACTTCCTGCTAATGCTCACAGAATGATAGGTGCTTACTGCTAATGCTCATTTGCAGATAGGTACTTCCTACTAATGCTCACTGGCTGATAGGTACATCCTGCTAATGCTCACTAGGTGATAGGTACTTCCTGCTAATGCTCACTGAATGATAGGTACTTCCTGCTAATGCTCACTAGCTGATAGGTACTTCCTTCTAATGTTCACTGGCTGATAGGCACTTCCTACTAATGCTCACTGACTGATCTGTATTTCCTACTAATGCTCACTGACTGATAAGTAATTCCTACTAATGCTCACTAGCCAATAGGTACTTCCTACTAATGCTCACTGACTGATCGGTGCTTCCTACTAATGATCACTGACTGATAGGTAATTCCTACTAATGCTCACTGAAAGATAGGTACTTACTACTATTGCTCACTAGCTGATAGATACTTCCTACTAATGCTCACTAGCTGATAGCTACTTCTTGCTAATGCTCACTAGCTGATAGGCACTTCCTGCTAATGCTCGCTAGCTGATAGGTGCATCCTGCTAATGCTCACTAGCTGATAGGTACTTCCTGCTAATGCTCACCAACTGATAGGTACACCCTCTTAATGCTCACTAGCTGATAGGTACTTCCTACTAATGTTTACTAGCTGAAAGCTACTTCCTGCTAATGCTCACTGACTGATAGGTACTTTCTACTCATGCTCACTTGCTGATAGGTACTTCCTGCTTATGCTCACTTGCTGATAGGTACTTCCTGCTAATCCTCACCTGCTGATAGGTACTTCCAGCTAATGCTCACTGGCTGAGAAGTACTTCCTCCTAATACTCACTGGCTAATAGGTGCTTACTGCTAATGCTCACTGGCAGATAGGTACTTCCTACTAATGCTCACTGGCTGATAGGTACATCCTGCTAATGCTCACTAGCTGATAGGTACTTCCTGCTAATGCTCACTGAATGATAGGTACTTCCTGCTAATGCTCACTAGCTCATAGATACTTCCTGCTAATTGTCACTGGCTGAGAAGTACTTCCTGCTAATACTCAGTGGCTAATAGGTACTTCCTACTAATGCTCACTGGCTGAAAGGTACATCCTGCTAATGCTCACTCGCTGATAGGTACTTCCTGCTAATGCTCACTGAATGATAGGTACTTCCTGCTAATGCTCACTAGCTGATAGGTACTTCCTGCTAATTGTCACTGACTTATAGGTACTTCCTACAAATGCTCACTTGCTGATAGGTACTTCCTGCGAATGATCACTGGCTGAGAAGTACTTACTGCTAATACTCACTGGCTAATAGGTGCTTACTGCTAATGCTCACTGGCAGATAGGTACTTCCTACTAATGCTCACTGGCTGATAGGTACATCCTGCTAATGCTCACTAGCTGATAGGTACTTCCTGCTAATGCTCACTGAATGATAGGTACTTCCTGCTAATGCTCACTAGCTGATAGATGCTTCCTGCTAATTGTCACTGGCTGAGAAGTACTTCCTGATAATACTCAGTGGCTAATAGGTGCTTACTGCTAATGCTCACTGGCTGATAGGTACTTCCTACTAATGCTCACTGGCTGAAAGGTACATCCTGCTAATGCTCACTCGCTGATATGTACTTCCTGCTAATGCTCACTGAATGATAGGTACTTCCTGCTAATGCTCACTAGCTGATAGGTACTTCCTGCTAATTGTCACTGACTTATAGGTACTTCCTACAAATGCTCACTTGCTGATAGGTACTTCCTGCGAATGCTCACTGGCTGAGAAGTACTTACTGCTAATACTCACTGGCTAATAGGTGCTTACTGCTAATGCTCACTGGCAGATAGGTACTTCCTACTAATGCTCACTGGCTGATAGGTACATCCTGCTAATGCTCACTAGCTGATAGGTACTTCCTGCTAATGCTCACTGAATGATAGGTGCTTACTGCTAATGCTCACTGGCAGATAGGTACTTCCTACTAATGCTCACTGGCTGATAGGTACATCCTGCTAATGCTCACTAGGTGATAGGTACTTCCTGCTAATGCTCACTGAATGATAGGTACTTCCTGCTAATGCTCACTAGCTGATAGGTACTTCCTTCTAATGTTCACTGGCTGATAGGCACTTCCTACTAATGCTCACTGACTGATCTGTATTTCCTACTAATGCTCACTGACTGATAAGTAATTCCTACTAATGCTCACTAGCCAATAGGTACTTCCTACTAATGCTAAATGACTGATCGGTACTTCCTACTAATGATCACTGACTGATAGGTAATTCCTACTAATGCTCACTGAAAGATAGGTACTTACTACTAATGCTCACTAGCTGATAGATACTTCCTACTAATGCTCACTAGCTGATAGCTACTTCTTGCTAATGCTCACTAGCTGATAGGCACTTCCTGCTAATGCTCGCTAGCTGATAGGTACATCCTGCTAATGCTCACTAGCTGATAGGTACTTCCTGCTAATGCTCACCAACTGATAGGTACATCCTCTTAATGCTCACTAGCTGATAGGTACTTCCTACTAATGTTTACTAGCTGAAAGCTACTTCCTGCTAATGCTCACTGACTGATAGGTACTTTCTACTCATGCTCACTTGCTGATAGGTACTTCCTGCTTATGCTCACTTGCTGATAGGTACTTCCTGCTAATGCTCACCTGCTGATAGGTACTTCCAGCTAATGCTCACTGGCTGAGAAGTACTTCCTCCTAATACTCACTGGCTAATATGTGCTTACTGCTAATGCTCACTGGCTGATAGGTACTTCCTACTAATGCTCACTGGCTGAAAGGTACATCCTGCTAATGCTCACTCGCTGATAGGTACTTCCTGCTAATGCTCACTGAATGATAGGTACTTCCTGCTAATGCTCACTAGCTGATAGGTACTTCCTGCTAATTTTCACTGACTTATAGGTACTTCCTACAAATGCTCACTTGCTGATAGGTACTTCCTGCTAATGCTCACTGGCTGAGAAGTACTTCCTGCTAATACTTACTGGCTAATAGGTGCTTACTGCTAATGCTCACTGGCAGATAGTTACTTCCTACTAATGCTCACTCCTGCTAATGCTCACTAGCTGATAGGTACTTCCTGCTAATGCTCACTGAATGATAGGTACTTCCTGCTAATGCTCACTAGCTGATAGGTACTTCCTGCTAATTGTCACTGGCTGAGAAGTACTTCCTGCGAATGCTCATTGGCTGATAAATACTTCCTGCGAATGCTCACTGACGGATAGGGTCTTCCTACTATGCTCACTAGCTGATAGGAATTTCCCACTAATGCTCACTGGCTAATAGGTACTTCCTACTAATGCTCACTGGTTGATAGATGCTTCCTATTAATGCAGATTGATTGACCAATTTATACTTCCTACTAATGCTCACTGGCTTATAGGTACTTCCTATTAATGCTCTCTAGCTGATAGATACTAACTTCTAATGCTCACTGGCTTATAGGTACTTCCTACAAATACTCACTTGCTGATAGGTACTTCCTGCTAATGGCCACTGGCTTATAGGTGCTTCCTACTAATGCGCATTTGCTGATAGGTACTTCCTGCTAATGCTCACCTGCTTATAGGTACTTCTTGCTAATGCTCACTAGCTGATAGATACTTCCTACTAATGTTCATTTGCATATAGGTACTTCCTACTAATGTTCACTTGCTGATAGGTACATCCTGCTAATGCTCACCTGCTGATAGTAATTCCTGCTAATGCTCACTAGCTGATAGGTACTTCCTGCTAACGCTCACTGGCTCAGATGTACTTCTTGCTAATGCTCATTTGCTGACAGGTACATCCTGCTAATGCTCACTAGCTGATAGGTAATTCCTACTAATGCTCACTTGCTGATAGGTACTTCCTGCTTATGCTCACTGGCTCAGATGAACTTCTTGCTAATGCTCACTTGCTGACAGGTACTTCCTGCTAATACTCACTAGCTGATAGGTACTTCCTGCTAATGCTCACTAGCTGATAGGTACTTCCTGCTAATGCTCACCAACTGATAGGTACATCCTGCTAATGCTCACTAGCTGATAGGTACTTCCTACTAATGTTTACTAGCTGAAAGCTACTTCCTGCTAATGCTCACTGACTGATAGGTACTTCCTACTAATGCTCACTTGCTGATAGGTACTTCCTGCGAATGATCACTGGCTGAGAAGTACTTACTGCTAATACTCACTGGCTAATAGGTGCTTACTGCTAATGCTCACTGGCAGATAGGTACTTCCTACTAATGCTCACTGGCTGATAGGTACATCCTGCTAATGCTCACTAGCTGTTAGGTACTTCCTGCTAATGCTCACTGAATGATAGGTGCCTACTGCTAATGCTCACTGGCAGATAGGTACTTCCTACTAATGCTCACTGGCTGATAGGTACATCCTGCTAATGCTCACTAGGTGATAGGTACTTCCTGCTAATGCTCACTGAATGATAGGTACTTCCTGCTAATGCTCACTAGCTGATAGGTACTTCCTTCTAATGTTCACTGGCTGATAGGCACTTCCTACTAATGCTCACTGACTGATCTGTATTTCCTACTAATGCTCACTGACTGATAAGTAATTCCTACTAATGCTCACTAGCCAATAGGTACTTCCTACTAATGCTCACTGACTGATCGGTACTTCCTACTAATGATCACTGACTGATCGGTACTTCCTACTAATGCTCACTGACTGATCGGTACTTCCTACTAATGCTCACTGACTGATCGGTACTTCCTACTAATGCTCACTGAAAGATAGGTACTTACTACTAATAGAGAAAGGGTAGGGAAAGGGAGGCTAGTAGAGCCAAATTAATAATTCTTTACCTAGGACTGTGTGGCAACGCCCAGGTGTAAATAAAACCTTATATGAAGGTAAAAATAGCCAATGTGCAGACCCTTTAAATATTTAGATAATCATTTTGAAAAAGGGAGATACTACAACAACCGCAATTAGATTGCTATAATGTATAGACAGGGATTGCAGCACATATTTTTTATTTTTTATTTAAATTTGCTTTGTAAATTCTAAAGCTCCGCTAAAATAGCGGTGTGTGTAGATATATACCCACTCCCCACATTCACCAGTGCCGCTTTTGCCCTGAGGAAACCCCTGTGCTCTCTGGCTGTCACGTGGGGGGTGAAACGTACGTCGGCAGTGACGTAAGGAGTGGAGACGGACATGCACGAAGGACAGATCGCTGTGGCGTCCACGCTGTGCTAGAATGTAGCACGTTTGTTTTGATTTGAAATCTATCTACACACGGAAACTTTTTGAAATTCTCTTTCAGAAAGCAAAGATACGGTTGTATAACTAACTGAGCATTTACCATCTGACTTTTCAGCTCAATCACCTGGATATCCGAAGGTGTAACAATGTACCATTTGTATACACAGTTCCTATTTATGGGACATGCCTAAGCCCTGAAAAGGGTGATTCACTTACATTATTCTCATCACAATCTGTGTACATGTTTGCTCTTGATATTCAGATACTGTTGTATATCAGGTATAATGAGTTGTAATGCTCTGTAAGTCTTTTCCATTTTCTATACAACTGTAACAGACGGAAAAAAGTTATTCTGGGGTAGTTTTAACATAGATCCAGAATTGATATTATTCATGACACCGGATACCTTTACTTTAGGTGGTGCCCGCTGAATACTGGAGTTGCTATACACTATCCCCATGACTTCCACTGGTCTGAATAAACACTGTTCAACTAATACATGTATATTGTATATTGCTTAATGCTATCAAGTTTCAAACGGTTAGTCTGTATAAACTGGGGTTAAGAAACATAGATCCTGGAATGTGATAACATGACACCTGATACCTCTCATATAGTTGGTGGTGCCCGCTGTTACAGGTGTTGTCTCTTCTAGCCCCCTACAGACTATACTGTCATCTACTAGAAATTATTTTGAGGATGTTTCTTTGCACAATTTGGCCAAATTCAGGTATAGTGCACATGACTTAAGCATTACATGTTTCATCTTACAATATTGTTTGCGTGAATTCTTTTCTGTTTATCTGTATACATGTGTTGTTTTGACATAGATCCCCAATGATCACTATGGTGGCGGATTTTACGTTTAATCGTAACCACCCTCTAGTGGAGGTGTTGTCAATCTAAATTAGTTAAATCTCGCTTGCTTTTCTGGTTTAATCTGTGTGTACTATAATAAAACTGCACAGCCAAATCTGTGCGTGTGCATTGATCCTATTACGCTTCTTGACTCATCGATTCATGTGTTTCTTAATTTAGTGGTAACATTTTATTCAACTTCGGCGCTGGGTGGCACTGGTGAATGTGGGGAGTGGGTATATATCTACACACACCGCTATTTTAGCGGAGCTTTAGAATTTACAAAGCAAATTTAAATTAAAAATAAAAAATATGTGCTGCAATCCCTGTCTATACATTATAGCAATCTAATTGCGGTTGTTGTAGTATCTCCCTTTTTCAAAATGATTATCTACTTACTACTAATGCTCACTAGCTGATAGATACTTCCAACTAATGCTCACTAGCTGATAGCTACTTCTTGCTAATGCTCACTAGCTGATAGGCACTTCCTGCTAATGCTCGTTAGCTGATAGGTACATCCTGCTAATGCTCACTAGCTGATAGGTACTTCCTGCTAATGCTCACCAACTGATAGGTACATCCTCTTAATGCTCACTAGCTGATAGGTACTTCCTACTAATGTTTACTAGCTGAAAGCTACTTCCTGCTAATGCTCACTGACTGATAGGTACTTTCTACTCATGCTCACTTGCTGATAGGTACTTCCTGCTTATGCTCACTTGCTGATAGGTACTTCCTGCTAATGCTCACCTGCTGATAGGTACTTCCAGCTAATGCTCACTGGCTGAGAAGTACTTCCTCCTAATACTCACTGGCTAATAGGTGCTTACTGCTAATGCTCACTGGCAGATAGGTACTTCCTACTAATGCTCACTGGCTGATAGGTACATCCTGCTAATGCTCACTAGCTGATAGGTACTTCCTGCTAATGCTCACTGAATGATAGGTACTTCCTGCTAATGCTCACTAGCTGATAGATGCTTCCTGCTAATTGTCACTGGCTGAGAAGTACTTCCTGATAATACTCAGTGGCTAATAGGTGCTTACTGCTAATGCTCACTGGCTGATAGGTACTTCCTACTAATGCTCACTGGCTGAAAGGTACATCCTGCTAATGCTCACTCGCTGATAGGTACTTCCTGCTAATGCTCACTGAATGATAGGTACTTCCTGCTAATGCTCACTAGCTGATAGGTACTTCCTGCTAATTGTCACTGACTTATAGGTACTTCCTACAAATGCTCACTTGCTGATAGGTACTTCCTGCGAATGCTCACTGGCTGAGAAGTACTTACTGCTAATACTCACTGGCTAATAGGTGCTTACTGCTAATGCTCACTGGCAGATAGGTACTTCCTACTAATGCTCACTGGCTGATAGGTACATCCTGCTAATGCTCACTAGCTGATAGGTACTTCCTACTAATGTTTACTAGCTGAAAGCTACTTCCTGCTAATGCTCACTGACTGATAGGTACTTCCTACAAATGCTCACTTGCTGATAGGTACTTCCTGCGAATGATCACTGGCTGAGAAGTACTTACTGCTAATACTCACTGGCTAATAGGTGCTTACTGCTAATGCTCACTGGCAGATAGGTACTTCCTACTAATGCTCACTGGCTGATAGGTACATCCTGCTAATGCTCACTAGCTGATAGGTACTTCCTGCTAATGCTCACTGAATGATAGGTGCTTACTGCTAATGCTCACTGGCAGATAGGTACTTCCTACTAATGCTCACTGGCTGATAGGTACATCCTGCTAATGCTCACTAGGTGATAGGTACTTCCTGCTAATGCTCACTGAATGATAGGTACTTCCTGCTAATGCTCACTAGCTGATAGGTACTTCCTTCTAATGTTCACTGGCTGATAGGCACTTCCTACTAATGCTCACTGACTGATCTGTATTTCCTACTAATGCTCACTGACTGATAAGTAATTCCTACTAATGCTCACTAGCCAATAGGTACTTCCTACTAATGCTCACTGACTGATCGGTACTTCCTACTAATGATCACTGACTGATAGGTAATTCCTACTAATGCTCACTGAAAGATAGGTACTTACTACTAATGCTCACTAGCTGATAGATACTTCCAACTAATGCTCACTAGCTGATAGCTACTTCTTGCTAATGCTCACTAGCTGATAGGCACTTCCTGCTAATGCTCGTTAGCTGATAGGTACATCCTGCTAATGCTCACTAGCTGATAGGTACTTCCTGCTAATGCTCACCAACTGATAGGTACATCCTCTTAATGCTCACTAGCTGATAGGTACTTCCTACTAATGTTTACTAGCTGAAAGCTACTTCCTGCTAATGCTCACTGACTGATAGGTACTTTCTACTCATGCTCACTTGCTGATAGGTACTTCCTGCTTATGCTCACTTGCTGATAGGTACTTCCTGCTAATGCTCACCTGCTGATAGGTACTTCCAGCTAATGCTCACTGGCTGAGAAGTACTTCCTCCTAATACTCACTGGCTAATAGGTGCTTACTGCTAATGCTCACTGGCAGATAGGTACTTCCTACTAATGCTCACTGGCTGATAGGTACATCCTGCTAATGCTCACTAGCTGATAGGTACTTCCTGCTAATGCTCACTGAATGATAGGTACTTCCTGCTAATGCTCACTAGCTGATAGATGCTTCCTGCTAATTGTCACTGGCTGAGAAGTACTTCCTGATAATACTCAGTGGCTAATAGGTGCTTACTGCTAATGCTCACTGGCTGATAGGTACTTCCTACTAATGCTCACTGGCTGAAAGGTACATCCTGCTAATGCTCACTCGCTGATAGGTACTTCCTGCTAATGCTCACTGAATGATAGGTACTTCCTGCTAATGCTCACTAGCTGATAGGTACTTCCTGCTAATTGTCACTGACTTATAGGTACTTCCTACAAATGCTCACTTGCTGATAGGTACTTCCTGCGAATGCTCACTGGCTGAGAAGTACTTACTGCTAATACTCACTGGCTAATAGGTGCTTACTGCTAATGCTCACTGGCAGATAGGTACTTCCTACTAATGCTCACTGGCTGATAGGTACATCCTGCTAATGCTCACTAGCTGATAGGTACTTCCTGCTAATGCTCACTGAATGATAGGTGCTTACTGCTAATGCTCACTGGCAGATAGGTACTTCCTACTAATGCTCACTGGCTGATAGGTACATCCTGCTAATGCTCACTAGGTGATAGGTACTTCCTGCTAATGCTCACTGAATGATAGGTACTTCCTGCTAATGCTCACTAGCTGATAGGTACTTCCTTCTAATGTTCACTGGCTGATAGGCACTTCCTACTAATGCTCACTGACTGATCTGTATTTCCTACTAATGCTCACTGACTGATAAGTAATTCCTACTAATGCTCACTAGCCAATAGGTACTTCCTACTAATGCTAAATGACTGATCGGTACTTCCTACTAATGATCACTGACTGATAGGTAATTCCTACTAATGCTCACTGAAAGATAGGTACTTACTACTAATGCTCACTAGCTGATAGATACTTCCTACTAATGCTCACTAGCTGATAGCTACTTCTTGCTAATGCTCACTAGCTGATAGGCACTTCCTGCTAATGCTCGCTAGCTGATAGGTACATCCTGCTAATGCTCACTAGCTGATAGGTACTTCCTGCTAATGCTCACCAACTGATAGGTACATCCTCTTAATGCTCACTAGCTGATAGGTACTTCCTACTAATGTTTACTAGCTGAAAGCTACTTCCTGCTAATGCTCACTGACTGATAGGTACTTTCTACTCATGCTCACTTGCTGATAGGTACTTCCTGCTTATGCTCACTTGCTGATAGGTACTTCCTGCTAATGCTCACCTGCTGATAGGTACTTCCAGCTAATGCTCACTGGCTGAAAAGTACTTCCTCCTAATACTCACTGGCTAATATGTGCTTACTGCTAATGCTCACTGGCTGATAGGTACTTCCTACTAATGCTCACTGGCTGAAAGGTACATCCTGCTAATGCTCACTCGCTGATAGGTACTTCCTGCTAATGCTCACTGAATGATAGGTACTTCCTGCTAATGCTCACTAGCTGATAGGTACTTCCTGCTAATTTTCACTGACTTATAGGTACTTCCTACAAATGCTCACTTGCTGATAGGTACTTCCTGCTAATGCTCACTGGCTGAGAAGTACTTCCTGCTAATACTTACTGGCTAATAGGTGCTTACTGCTAATGCTCACTGGCAGATAGTTACTTCCTACTAATGCTTACTGGCTGATAGGTACATCCTACTAATGCTCGCTAGCTGATAGGTACTACCTGCTAATGCTCACTGAATAATAGGTACTTCCTGCTAATGCTTACTAGCTGATAGGTACTTCATGCTAATTTGCACTGACTGATAGGTACTTCCTACTAGTGCTCACTAGCTGATAGGTACTTCCTGCTAATACTCACTGACTAATAGGTACTTCCTGCTAATGCTCACTAGCTGATAGGTACTTCCTTCTAATGTTCACTAGCTGATAGGTACTTCCTACTAATGCTTACAGGCTGATAGATACTAATTATTAATGCTCACTAGCTGATAGGTACTTCCTACTAATGCTCACTAGCTGATGGATACTTCCTACTAATGCTCACTAGCTGATTGGTACTTACTACTAATGCTAACTGACTGATAAGTACTTCCTACTAATGCTCACTAGCTGATAGGTACTTCCTACTAATGCTCACTGGCTGATAGGTACTACCTACTAGTGCTCACTGACTGATAAATACTTCCTACTAATGCTTACTAGCTGATAGGTACTAACTACTAATGCTCACTGTCTGAAAAATACTTCCTACTAATGCTCACTGACTGATAAATACTTCCTACTTATGCTTACTAGCTGATAAATACTTCCTACTAATGCTCACTGGCTGATAGATACTTCCTACTAATGCTCACTGGCTGATTGATACTAACTACTAAGGCTCACTAGCTGATAGGTACTTCCTACTAATGCTTACTGACTGATAAATACTTCCTACTAATGCTCACTGGCTGATAGGTACTTCCTGCTAATGCTCACTAGCTGATAGGTACTGCCTGCTAATGCTAACTGACTGATAGGTGCTTCCTACTAGTGCTCACTAGCTGATAGGTATTTCCTGCTAATGCTCACTGACTAATAGATACTTCCTGCTAATTCTCACAGACTGATAGGTACTTCCTGCTAATGCTCACTAGCTGATAGGTACTCCCTACTAATGCTCACAGGCTAATAGATACTTCCTACTAATGCTCACTAGCTGATAGATACTAAATACTAAATATGCTCTTTAGCTGATTGGTACTTCCTACTAATGCTCACAAGCTGATGGATACTTCCTACTAATGCTCACTAGCTGATAGGTACTTCCTACTAATGCTAACTGACTGATAAGTACTTCCTACTAATGCTCACATGCTGATAGATACTTACTACTAATGCTCACTAGCTCAAAGATACTAACCACTAATGCTCACTGGCTTATAGGTACTTCCAACTAATACTCACTGACTGATAAATACTTCCTACTAATGCTTACTGACTGATAAATACTTCCTACTTATGCTCACCAACTGATAGATACTTGCTACTAATGCTCACTGGCTGATTGATACTAACTACTAAGGCTCACTAGCTGATAGGTACTAACTACTAATGCTCACTAGCTAATAGATACTTCCTACTAATGCTCACTGGCTGATAGATACTGTTAGGGTTACCCTTAGTCTCGCTGAGAGATGGACCGCTTAGTAGCCTGGATTCCTATTGCTGAAGAGGGGAGAAACTGCTTTCCATAGTATTCTATATGAGTCTCGCAAATGTAGAATAATCCCCCTTAGCTGTAGTACAGCTAGGATACCCTTCTGCCCACAAAAACGAGTCAACGCTGCGATTGAGGGACAACCAAGAACTGAGGACTGGGATGCCCAGCCTGCTTTTTATTTAGGTTACATGCACACAGGGAACTCCCAGGGGGGGAAGCATAAAATCCCCCATCACACATTTAGACAAAGCCCTTGGACAGGCCACCGCAGATAACAAGTACACACAAGAAAACAATTGAGTCCTTCTTATCACCTAGCAGTGAATGCTTATCACAAACTTAATTACAGTACACAATATGCTAGGAAACCTGCCTCAGAAAATAGTTTTCTCAAAACTGAACAGAGTTAACCCTTTATGAAATGATACTTGTTACAGTTTTCTTGGAGCCCTTCTTAGGCGCTGGCTTGGCTGGTTCAGGCATTGCTGCTGGGAAATAAGTTTCTTCACAACAAAATAACTAATGCTTCTGTAACAGTGCTCCCTTTCTGTGGAACACTCTGGCAGACACGGTCTGACCCCTTTTCGGGGCAGACTAAGGCTGTCCAGACCGCTGGTTATGCGGGGCTGAGGTCGGTTTGTCTGGACAACCCGTCGGCGTTGCCATTCTGTTTCCCAGGTCTGTAAGTAATGGTGAAATTGAAGGGTTGCAACGATAAACTCCAACGTAATAGCCTGCCATTATCTCCAGAGACCCGGTTCAGCCACACCAACGGGTTATGGTCGGTGACCAGAGTGAACTCCTGCCCATATAAATAGGGAGTCAATTTCTTTAATGCCCACACCAAAGCCAAACACTCCTTTTCGACCGCTGCATAGCTGACTTCGCGGGGCAGGAGCTTCCGGCTGATGTAGGCAACTGGATGCTCCCCTCCATCTTCGCCTACTTGGCTGAGGACGGCTCCCAGCCCGAACATGGAAGCATCTGTATGGACGATAAAACGTTTGTTAAGGGCTGGAGCCGCCAAGACAGGAGCGTTAATTAGAGCATTTTTGAGAGCCTGGAAAGCCGTTTCACAGTGGGGAGACCACAGGACCTGTCGAGGTAAGTTCTTCTTGGTCAAGTCAGTCAGGGGTTTGGCAAGTGTGCTGTAGTCTGGTACGAACCGTCTATAGTACCCTGCCGTGCCCAGGAAGGCTAGGACCTGAGTCTTAGTGATGGGGGTGGGCCAATTGGCGACAGCTTCTATCTTGGCCGGCTCTGGTCGCTGCTTTCCACACCCCACCCGGTGACCCAGGTACTGTACCTCGGCCATCCCAAAGTGGCATTTTTCTGGCTTCAGAGTCAGGCCAGCAGCCCGGATCTGATCCAGAACCATTCCTATGTGAGCTAAGTGGTCCTCCCATGACTCACTGTGGATCGCTATGTCGTCCAGGTAGGCGCAAGCAAAACTCTGGAAGCCATCCAGGAGCCTATCCACCAAGCGCTGGAATGTAGCTGGGGCATTCTTCATCCCAAACGGCATTACCCTAAACTGATATAAGCCGAATGGGGTGACGAATGCCGACTTGGGGATAGCCTCCGGGGCCAGGGGAATCTGCCAGTAACCTTTGCAGAGGTCAATAGTGGTCAGGTAATTTCCCCTGGCTATACGATCGAGTAGCTCGTCTACCCTGGGCATAGGGTAAGCGTCCGTCACGGTCTTTTCATTGAGCCTCCGATAGTCTACGCAGAACCGGGTGGTCCCATCTTTCTTGGGCACCAAGACAACTGAGGAGGCCCAGGGACTATCGGAGGGCTCAATTACCCTGAGTTGGAGCATCTCATCGATCTCCTTCTTCATTCCTATCCTAACTGCTTCGGGGATTCGGTACGGAGCCTGGCGCAAGGGAGCTTGTCCCGGAGTATCTACCTGGTGGGTGGTTAAAGTAGTGTACCCTGGCTTCGGGGAGAAGGTGAGGTGTTTGGACTGTAGGAGTTGGTTGAGCTGCTCCCTTTCAGTGGGGCTAAGTCAGTCTCCTATCTGAACCTGAGCCACTATACCTGTGGGGAGACTCTTTTCTAATAGGTCTGGAATGGGTAGACTGTCGGGGCCTTCCTGAGGGGAACAACATACGGCCATCACGTTCTCTGGTCGCTCAAAATATTCCTTGAGCATGTTTACATGGAATGTCTTTCTAAGATTGTTGTCGTGGCAGCTAGCTATCACATAAGTGGTGTCTCCCCTTTTCTCTACGATCTGGTAGGGGCCCTGCCAGGACACCTGCAATTTGTCTGTCTTCACCGGCTTAAGTACTAACACCTTTTGTCCTATGGTAAAGATTCTCTTTCGGGCCCCCCGATCGTACCATACTTTCTGTCTTCTCTGGGCCGACTGGAGATTAGCCCGCACGGATTTGGCTAATTGCTCCATTCGGTCCCTAAGTTCCAGCACGTATGGCACAATGGGGACACCGTCAGTCTCCATCTCTCCCTCCCAGTGCTCCCGGATCAGGTTTAGGGGTCCCCGTACCTTTCTTCCGTAGAGCAACTCGAAGGGAGAGAACCCTGTCGTTTCCTGGGGCACCTCCCGATAAGCAAAAAGGAGGTGCGGCAGGAAGCGTTCCCAGTCTCGGTATTCCTGAGTGAACGTCTTGAGCATTTGCTTGAGGGTCCCATTGAACCTCTCACACAGCCCGTTCGTCTGGGGGTGGTATGGGGAGCTCAGGAGGGACTTAATTTTGCAAACCTGCCAGAGTTGTTGGGTCAATTCAGCCGTAAATTGGGTGCCTCGGTCGGATAGGATTTCTTTTGGAAATCCTACCCGGGAGAACACCTGTACTAGTGCATTCGCTACCGTATCCGCTTGTATGTTGGATAGGGCGACAGCCTCTGGGTACCTGGTAGCGTAGTCCACTACGGTAAGAATGTAGCGCTTACCGGAGGGACTAGGGGTAGCCAGTGGTCCCACTAGGTCAATAGCAACCCGGCTGAAGGGTTCCTCTACAATGGGCATATTTACTAGATGGGCTTTAGGGTGATCGCCTCGCCTTCCTACTCGTTGACACACATCGCAGGTGTTACAGTAAGTTCTAACGTCAGCGTGTACCCCTGGCCAAAAGAACGTGTGAGTAATGCGGTGTAGGGTACGGGTTACAGCTAGGTGGCCTGCTAAGGGGATGTCGTGGCCTATCTTGAGGATTTCTTGACGGTATTTGTGGGGCACTACCAGCTGTCGCCTACGCTGTCCCCTTTTCTCTGTCCAGCGGTATAGTTTCCCTTTTTCCAATAAGAATGTTTCATTATCTGCCCCGCCCCCTCCGGTCTCTGCTCGTTCCCGGTACTTTTGTAAGGTCGGGTCAGTCTTAGACTCTGTCTCGAAAGCATCTGGGGTGTCCCAGGGTATGGGGCCTAACATGTCAGGCAAGGTCGGGGTAGGTCTTACCTGTGTCTCCCGCACTGGTGAGAGTTCTCGCTCCGTCCGGGCTTGGGCCCGTGTAGTCACTGGGTCCGCCTCGTTGTTGCATACTGGAGCATAGGCAGAAGTCATGGGGCCCAAATCATTGCCCAGTAGTACTTCGGCAGGTAAATTATCCATTATGCCCACGTTCACAGCCCCCTTTCCCGCTCCCCAATCAAGATGCACTTTAGCTGTTGGAATTTTGTACACATCCCCCCCCGCCACTCTAACGGCCACAGTCTGTCCAGATCGCTTGTGCTCCGGCACCAAATGACTCTGTACCAGCGTGATAGTAGCCCCTGTGTCTCTCAATCCCTTGGTAGATCGCCCCTCGAGCCATACCTTCTGCCGATGGTGCTGGCGGTTATCTGAGGCAGCATATACAGGGTCCGCCTCGTGAAGCGGCCCCAAATATTCCTCCATAGGGGCCTCTTGGTTAACACAGAGGGTCCGGGCCGGACGATATGCCCCAGAGGGGTAATTGTAATTCCTGGGTGTCTGGTGCGTATTAAGGGGGCAGCTAGCCATGAAATGCCCTGGTTGCTTGCATCGGTGGCAAGTCAGTCTGGGACGCTCAGAGCTGTTATTGGGTGGTCCTGAGTGTCGGGCGGGCCCTGCGGGCACCGGGGCTTGGAATTCAGCACGAGGGGGTGCACGGTAAACCTCTCTGGGTTCGTGAAGACGGGAGTCATAATGTTCATCGGCCAATT
Source organism: Bombina bombina (assembly GCF_027579735.1). NCBI lineage: Eukaryota > Metazoa > Chordata > Amphibia > Anura > Bombinatoridae > Bombina > Bombina bombina. The sequence continues at coordinate 24,633,864 of NC_069505.1, forward strand.
TGGCTGCTTCTTCTAAGGTAGAAGGTCGCCTGTCTCGCAGCCATTCCTTCCCTTGCTGTTCCATGCCATTATAAAAATGTTTTAAGAGAAACAATTGTAAAATTTCCTCACCAGTCACCGCTTTACTTCCGCTCATCCAGTGATTTGCCGCTCTCCGCATTCGGTGCGCCCATTCCATATGGGTATCGTTAGGCTTCTTTTTCGTGCCCCGAAACTGTCGGCGATACGCGTCCGGAGTTACTGCGTACCATCGCAACAGTGTCTCCTTAACTAGCTCATACTGTGTCACTTCCTCAGCACCCAGAGTACGAAAGGCTTCCAGGGCTCGCCCGGATAGTTTCCCAGACAATATCGTGGGCCACTCCCTGTTGGGAATCTGGTGCAGGGCACATTGCCTTTCGAAGTCCGCCAAATATTCATCAATCCCTGTCTCGCTCTCTAGGAAGGGTCGAAATGCCGCATAGGGTATCTTGGGCCTCCCAGCATTTTCGACAGGGATGATTACCTGCGGGGCTTCAGCATTGCGGTGTGCGTTCGCTAGGTTGAGTTCGTGGGCTCGAGTCTCTCGTATATCCTTGTCCGCTTCCGCCATCAACTGCTGTACCAATTCCATGGAGGGGTTCGGCCCGTACAGTGAGAGCCTCTCCCGAACAATCCTGGTTTTTTCGTCACTAATCGTGGTCGGTGTTTCCGCCATTGTGAAGCTCTGATCCAGTTCGGTCAATTCTGCGATCAGCTCTCTCCTCGGCCAGTTGCTGGCGTACCCCCCTCTGCTTTCAAGTAAATCCTTTAGGGTTGTACGCTTCAATTTTTCGTAAGCGCTCTCCATCCGTTCTGTACCTCTCCTAGGAAATCCAGGAAAAATCCCACCGCTGCCGCCAAATGTTACGGTTACCCTTAGTCTCGCTGAGAGATGGACCGCTTAGTAGCCTGGATTCCTATTGCTGAAGAGGGGAGAAACTGCTTTCCATAGTATTCTATATGAGTCTCGCAAATGTAGAATAATCCCCCTTAGCTGTAGTACAGCTAGGATACCCTTCTGCCCACAAAAACGAGTCAACGCTGCGATTGAGGGACAACCAAGAACTGAGGACTGGGATGCCCAGCCTGCTTTTTATTTAGGTTACATGCACACAGGGAACTCCCAGGGGGGGAAGCATAAAATCCCCCATCACACATTTAGACAAAGCCCTTGGACAGGCCACCGCAGATAACAAGTACACACAAGAAAACAATTGAGTCCTTCTTATCACCTAGCAGTGAATGCTTATCACAAACTTAATTACAGTACACAATATGCTAGGAAACCTGCCTCAGAAAATAGTTTTCTCAAAACTGAACAGAGTTAACCCTTTATGAAATGATACTTGTTACAGTTTTCTTGGAGCCCTTCTTAGGCGCTGGCTTGGCTGGTTCAGGCATTGCTGCTGGGAAATAAGTTTCTTCACAACAAAATAACTAATGCTTCTGTAACAGATACTAACTACTAATGCTCATTAGCTGATAGGTACTAGCAATTAATGCTCACTGGCTTATAGGTACTTCCTACTAATGCTCACTGACAGATAAATACTTCCTACAGATGCTCACAAGCTGATAGACACTAATGCTCATAAGCTGATAGATTCTTATTACTAATGCTCACTAGCTGATAGGTACTTCCTACTAATGCTCACTAATAGGTACTTCCTACTAATGCTCACTAGCTGATAAGTATTTTATACTAATGCTCACTGACTGATAGGTACTTCCTACTAATGCTCACTGGCTGAAAGGTACATCCTGCTAATGCTCACTCGCTGATAGGTACTTCCTGCTAATGCTCACTGAATGATAGGTACTTCCTGCTAATGTTCACTAGCTGATAGGTACTTCCTGCTAATTGTCACTGACTTATAGGTACTTCCTACAAATGCTCACTTGCTGATAGGTACTTCATGCGAATGCTCACTGGCTGAGAAGTACTTACTGCTAATACTCACTGGCTAATAGGTGCTTACTGCTAATGCTCACTGGCAGATAGTTACTTCCTACTAATGCTCACTGGCTGATAGGTACATCCTGCTAATGCTCACTAGCTGATAGGTACTTCCTGCTAATGCTCACTGAATGATAGGTGCTTACTGCTAATGCTCACTGGCAGATAGGTACTTCCTACTAATGCTCACTGGCTGATAGGTACATCCTGCTAATGCTCACTAGGTGATAGGTACTTCCTGCTAATGCTCACTGAATGATAGGCACTTCCTGCTAATGCTCACTAGCTGATAGGTACTTCCTTCTAATGTTCACTGGCTGATAGGCACTTCCTACTAATGCTCACTGACTGATCTGTATTTCCTACTAATGCTCACTGACTGATAAGTAATTCCTACTAATGCTCACTAGCCAATAAGTACTTCCTACTAATGCTCACTGACTGATCGGTACTTCCTACTAATGATCACTGACTGATAGGTAATTCCTACTAATGCTCACTGAGAGATAGGTACTTACTACTAATGCTCACTAGCTGATAGATACTTCCTACTAATGCTCACTAGCTGATAGCTACTTCTTGCTAATGCTCACTAGCTGATAGGCACTTCCTGCTAATGCTCGCTAGCTGATAGGTACATCCTGCTAATGCTCACTAGCTGATAGGTACTTCCTGCTAATGCTCACCAACTGATAGGTACATCCTCTTAATGCTCACTAGCTGATAGGTACTTCCTACTAATGTTTACTAGCTGAAAGCTACTTCCTGCTAATGCTCACTGACTGATAGGTACTTTCTACTCATGCTCACTTGCTAATAGGTACTTCCTGCTTATGCTCACTTGCTGATAGATACTTCCTGCTAATGCTCACCTGCTGATAGGTACTTCCAGCTAATGCTCACTGGCTGAGACGTACTTCCTGCTAATACTCACTGGCTAATAGGTGCTTACTGCTAATGCTCACTGGCTGATATGTACTTCCTACTAATGCTCACTGGCTGAAAGGCACATCCTGCTAATGCTCACTCGCTGATAGGTACTTCCTGCTAATGCTTACTGAATGATAGGTACTTCCTGCTAATGCTCACTAGCTGATAGGTACTTCCTGCTAATTTTCACTGACTTATAGGTACTGCCTACAAATGCTCACTTGCTGATAGGTACTTCCTGCTAATGCTCACTGGCTGAGAAGTACTTCCTGCTAATACTTACTGGCTAATAGGTGCTTACTGCTAATGCTCACTGGCAGATAGTTACTTCCTGCTAATGCTCACTGAATGATAGGTACTTCCTGCTAATGCTTACTAGCTGATAGGTACTTCATGCTAATTTGCACTGACTGATAGGTACTTCCTACTAGTGCTCACTGGCTGATAGGTACTACCTACTAGTGCTCACTGACTGATAAATACTTACTACTAATGCTTACTAGCTGATAGGTACTAACTACTAATGCTCACTGTCTGAAAAATACTTCCTACTAATGCTCACTGACTGATAAATACTTCCTACTTATGCTTACTAGCTGATAGATACTTACTACTAATGCTCACTGGCTGATAGATACTTCCTACTAATGCTCACTGGCTGATTGATACTAACTACTAAGGCTCACTAGCTGATAGGTACTTCCTACTAATGCTCACTGACTGATAAATACTTCCTACTAATGCTCACTGGCTGATAGGTACTTCCTGCTAATGCCCACTAGCTGATAGGTACTGCCTGCTAATGCTAACTGACTGATAGGTACTTCCTACTAGTGCTCACTAGCTGATAGGTATTTCCTGCTAATTCTCACTGACTAATAGATACTTCCTGCTAATTCTCACAGACTGATAGGTACTTCCTGCTAATGCTCACTAGCTGATAGGTACTCTCTACTAATGCTCACAGGCTCATAGATACTAACTACTAATGCTCACTGGCTGATAGGTACTTCCTACTAATGCTCACTAGCTGATATATACTAAATACTAAATATGCTCTTTAGCTGATTGGTACTTCCTACTAATGCTCACAAGCTGATTGATACTTCCTACTAATGCTCACTAGCTGATAGGTACTTCCTACTAATGCTAACTGACTGATAAGTACTTCCTACTAATGCCCACATGCTGATAGATACTTACTACTAATGCTCACTAGCTCAAAGGTACTAACCACTAATGCTCACTGGCTTATAGGTACTTCCAACTAATACTCACTGACTGATAAATACTTCCTACTAATGCTCACGGACTGATAAATACTTCCTACTTATGCTCACTAACTGATAGATACTTGCTACTAATGCTCACTGGCTGATTGATACTAACTACTAAGGCTCACTAGCTGATAGGTACTAACTACTAATGCTCACTAGCTAATAGATACTTCCTACTAATGCTCACTAGCTGATAGATACTAACTATTAATGCTCATTAGCTGATAGGTACTAGCAATTAATGCTCACTGGCTTATAGGTACTTCCTACTAATGCTCACTGACAGATCAATATTTCCTACAAATGCTCACAAGCTGATAGACACTAATGCTCATAAGCTGATAGATTCTTATTACTAATGCTCACTAGCTGATAGGTACTTCCTACTAATGCTCACTAATAGGTACTTCCTACTAATGCTCACTAGCTGATAAGTATTTTATACTAATGCTCACTGACTGATAGGTACTTCCTACTAATGCTCACTGGCTGAAAGGTACATCCTGCTAATGCTCACTCGCTGATAGGTACTTCCTGCTAATGCTCACTGAATGATAGGTACTTCCTGCTAATGCTCACTAGCTGATAGGTATTTCCTGCTAATTGTCAATGACTTATAGGTACTTCCTACAAATGCTCACTTGCTGATAGGTACTTCCTGCGAATGCTCACTGGCTGAGAAGAACTTACTGCTAATACTCACTGGCTAATAGGTGCTTACTGCTAATGCTCACTGGCAGATAGGTACTTCCTACTAATGCTCACTGGCTGATAGGTACATCCTGCTAATGCTCACTAGCTGATAGGTACTTCCTGCTAATGCTCACTGAAAGATAGGTGCTTACTGCTAATGCTCACTGGCAGATAGGTACTTCCTCCTAATGCTCACTGGCTGATAGGTACATCCTGCTAATGCTCACTAGGTGATAGGTACTTCCTGCTAATGCTCACTGAATGATAGGTACTTCTTGCTAATGCTCACTAGCTGATAGGTACTTCCTGCTAATTGTCACTGGCTGAGAAGTACTTCCTGCTAATACTCAGTGGCTAATAGGTGCTTACTGCTAATGCTCACTGGCTGATAGGTACTTCCTACTAATGCTCACTGGCTGAAAGGTACATCCTGCTAATGCTCACTCGCTGATAGGTACTTCCTGCTAATGCTCACTGAATGATAGGTACTTCCTGCTAATGCTCACTAGCTGATAGGTACTTCCTGCTAATTGTCACTGACTTATAGGTACTTCCTACAAATGCTCACTTGCTGATAGGTACTTCCTGCGAATGCTCACTGGCTGAGAAGTACTTACTGCTAATACTCACTGGCTAATAGGTGCTTACTGCTAATGCTCACTGGCAGATAGGTACTTCCTACTAATGCTCACTGGCTGATAGGTACATCCTGCTAATGCTCACTAGCTGATAGGCACTTCCTGCTAATGCTCACTGAATGATAGGTGCTTACTGCTAATGCTCACTGGCAGATAGGTACTTTCTACTAATGCTCACTGGCTGATAGGTACATCCTGCTAATGCTCACTAGGTGATAGGTACTTCCTGATAATGCTCACTGAATGATAGGTACTTCCTGCTAATGCTCACTAGCTGATAGGTACTTCCTTCTAATGTTCACTGGCTGATAGGCACTTCCTACTAATGCTCACTGACTGATCTGTATTTCCTACTAATGCTCACTGACTGATAAGTAATTCCTACTAATGCTCACTAGCCAATAGGTACTTCCTACTAATGCTCACTGACTGATCGGTACTTCCTACTAATGATCACTGACTGATAGGTAATTCCTACTAATGCTCACTGAGAGATAGGTACTTACTACTAATGCTCACTAGCTGATAGATACTTCCTACTAATGCTCGCTAGCTGATAGCTACTTCTTGCTAATGCTCACTAGCTGATAGGCACTTCCTGCTAATGCTCGCTAGCTGATAGGTACATCCTGCTAATGCTCACTAGCTGATAGGTACTTCCTGCTAATGCTCACCAACTGATAGGTACATCCTCTTAATGCTCACTAGCTGAAAGCTACTTCCTGCTAATGCTCACTGACTGATAGGTACTTTCTACTCATGCTCACTTGCTGATAGGTACTTCCTGCTTATGCTCACTTGCTGATAGATACTTCCTGCTAATGCTCACCTGCTGATAGGTACTTCCAGCTAATGCTTACTGGCTGAGAAGTACTTCCTGCTAATACTCACTGGCTAACAGGTGCTTACTGCTAATGCTCACTGGCTGATAGGTACTTCCTACTAATGCTCACTGGCTGAAAGGTACATCCTGCTAATGCTCACTCGCTGATAGGTACTTCCTGCTAATGCTCACTGAATGATAGGTACTTCCTGCTAATGCTCACTAGCTGATAGGTACTTCCTGCTAATTTTCACTGACTTATAGGTACTTCCTACTAGTGCTCACTAGCTGATAGGTACTTCCTGCTAATACTCACTAGCTGATAGGTACTTCCTTCTAAAGTTCACTAGCTGATAGGTACTTCCTACTAATGCTTACAGGCTGATAGATACTAACTACTAATGCTCACTAGCTGATAGGTACTTACTACTAATGCTCACTAGCTGATGGATACTTCCTACTAATGCTCACTAGCTGATTGGTACTTCCTAATAATGCTAACTGGCTGATAAGTACTTCCTACTAATGCTCACTAGCTGATAGGTACTTCCTACTAATGCTCACTGGCTGATAGGTACTACCTACTAGTGCTCACTGACTGATAAATACTTACTACTAATGCTTACTAGCTGATAGGTACTAACTACTAATGCTCACTGTCTGAAAAATACTTCCTACTAATGCTCACTGACTGATAAATACTTCCTACTTATGCTTACTAGCTGATAGATACTTGCTACTAATGCTCACTGGCTGATAGATACTTCCTACTAATGCTCACTGGCTGATTGATACTAACTACTAAGGCTCACTAGCTGATAGGTACTTCCTACTAATGCTCACTGACTGATAAATACTTCCCACTAATGCTCACTGGCTGATAGGTACTTCCTGCTAATGCTCACTAGCTGATAGGTACTGCCTGCTAATGCTAACTGACTGATAGGTACTTCCTACTAGTGCTCACTAGCTGATAGGTATTTCCTGCTAATGCTCACTGACTAATAGATACTTCCTGCTAATTCTCACAGACTGATAGGTACTTCCTGCTAATGCTCATTAGCTGATAGGTACTAAATACTAAATATGCTCTTTAGCTGATTGGTACTTCCTACTAATGCTCACAAGCTGATGGATACTTCCTACTAATGCTCACTAGCTGATAGGTACTCCCTACTAATGCTCACAGGCTAATAGATACTAACTACTAATGCTCACTGGCTGATAGGTACTTCCTACTAATGCTCACTAGCTGATAGATACTAAATACTAAATATGCTCTTTAGCTGATTGGTACTTCCTACTAATGCTCACAAGCTGATGGATACTTCCTACTAATGCTCACTAGCTGATAGGTATTTCCTACTAATGCTAACTGACTGATAAGTACTTCCTACTAATGCTCACATGCTGATAGATACTTACTACTAATGCTCACTAGCTCAAAGGTACTAACCACTAATGCTCACTGGCTTATAGGTACTTCCAACTAATACTCACTGACTGATAAATACTTCCTACTAATGCTCACTGACTGATAAATACTTCCTACTTATGCTCACTAACTGATAGATACTTGCTACTAATGCTCACTGGCTGATTGATACTAACTACTAAGGCTCACTAGCTGATAGGTACTAACTACTAATGCTCACTAGCTAATAGATACTTCCTACTAATGCTCACTGGCTGATAGATACTAACTACTAATGCCCATTAGCTGATAGGTACTAGCAATTAATGCTCACTGGCTTATAGGTACTTCCTACTAATGCTCACTGACAGATAAATACTTCCTACAAATGCTCACAAGCTGCTAGACACTAATGCTCATAAGCTGATAGATTCTTATTACTAATGCTCACTAGCTGATAGGTACTTCCTACTAATGCTCACTAATAGGTACTTCCTACTAATGCTCACTAGCTGATAAGTATTTTATACTAATGCTCACTGACTGATAGGTACTTCCTACTAATGCTCACTGGCTGAAAGGTACATCCTGCTAATGCTCACTCGCTGATAGGTACTTCCTGCTAATGCTCACTGAATGATAGGTACTTCCTGCTAATGCTCACTAGCTGATAGGTACTTCCTGCCAATTGTCACTGACTTATAGGTACTTCCTACAAATGCTCACTTGCTGATAGGTACTTCATGCGAATGCTTACTGGCTGAGAAGTACTTACTGCTAATACTCACTGGCTAATAGGTGCTTACTGCTAATGCTCACTGGCAGATAGGTACTTCCTACTAATGCTCACTGGCTGATAGGTACATCCTGCTAATGCTCACTAGCTGATAGGTACTTCCTGCTAATGCTCACTGAATGATAGGTGCTTACTGCTAATGCTCACTGGCAGATAGGTATTTCCTGCTAATGCTCACTGGCTGATAGGTACATCCTGCTAATGCTCACTAGGTGATAGGTACTTCCTGCTAATGCTCACTGAATGATAGGTACTTCCTGCTAATGCTCACTGAATGATAGGTACTTCCTGCTAATGTTCACTGGCTGATAGGCACTTCCTACTAATGCTCACTGACTGATCTGTATTTCCTACTAATGCTCACTGACTGATAAGTAATTCCTACTAATGCTCACTAGCCAATAGGTACTTCCTACTAATGCTCACTGACTGATCGGTACTTCCTACTAATGATCACTGACTGATAGGTAATTCCTACTAATGCTCACTGAGAGATAGGTACTTACTACTAATGCTCACTAGCTGATAGATACTTCCTACTAATGCTCACCTGCTGATAGCTACTTCTTGCTAATGCTCACTAGCTGATAGGCACTTCCTGTTAATGCTCGCTAGCTGATAGGTACATCCTGCTAATGCTCACTAGCTGATAGGTACTTCCTGCTAATGCTCACCAACTGATAGGTACATGCTCTTAATGCTCACTAGCTGATAGGTACTTCCTACTAATGTTTACTAGCTGAAAGCTACTTCCTGCTAATGCTCACTGACTGATAGGTACTTTCTACTCATGCTCACTTGCTGATAGGTACTTCCTGCTTATGCTCACTTGCTGATAGATACTTCTTGCTAATGCTCACCTGCTGATAGGTACTTATTACTAATGCTCACTAGCTGATAGATACTTCCTACTAATGCTTACTTGCTGATAGGTACTTCCTGCTAATGCTCACTGGCTGAGAAGTACTTCCTGCTAATACTCACTGGCTAATAGGTGCTTACTGCTAATGCTCACTGGCTGATAGGTACTTCCTACTAATGCTCACTGGCTGAAAGGTACATCCTGCTAATGCTCACTCGCTGATAGGTACTTCCTGCTAATGCTCACTGAATGATAGGTACTTCCTGCTAATGCTCACTAGCTGATAGGTACTTCCTGCTAATTTTCACTGACTTATAGGTACTTTCTACAAATGCTCACTTGCTGATAGGTACTTCCTGCTAATGCTCACTGGCTGAGAAGTACTTCCTGCTAATACTTACTGGCTAATAGGTGCTTACTGCTAATGCTCACTGGCAGATAGTTACTTCCTACTAATGCTCACTGGCTGATAGGTACATCCTACTAATGCTCACTAGCTGATAGGTACTTCCTGCTAATGCTCACTGAATGATAGGTACTTCCTGCTAATGTTTACTAGCTGATAGGTACTTCATGCTAATTTGCACTGACTGATAGGTACTTCCTACTAGTGCTCACTAGCTGATAGGTACTTCCTGCTAATACTCACTGACTAATAGGTACTTCCTGCTAATGCTCACTAGCTGATAGGTACTTCCTTCTAATGTTCACTAGCTGATAGGTACTTCCTTCTAAAGTTCACTAGCTGATAGGTACTTCCTACTAATGCTTACAGGCTGATAGATACTAACTACTAATGCTCACTAGCTGATAGGTACTTCCTACTAATGCTCACTAGCTGATGGATACTTCCTACTAATGCTCACTAGCTGATTGGTACTTCCTACTAATGCTAACTGGCTGATAAGTACTTCCTACTAATGCTCACTAGCTGATAGGTACTTCCTACTAATGCTCACTGGCTGATAGGTACTACCTACTAGTGCTCACTGACTGATAAATACTTACTACTAATGCTTACTAGCTGATAGGTACTAACTACTAATGCTCACTGTCTGAAAAATACTTCCTACTAATGCTCACTGACTGATAAATACTTCCTACTTATGCTTACTACCCTAGCTGATAGATACTTGCTACTAATGCTCACTGGCTGATAGATACTTCCTACTAATGCTCACTGGCTGATTGATACTAACTACTAAGGCTCACTAGCTGATAGGTACTTCCTACTAATGCTCACTGACTGATAAATACTTCCCACTAATGTTTACTGGCTGATAGGTACTTCCTGCTAATGCTCACTAGCTGATAGGTACTGCCTGCTAATGCTAACTGACTGACAGGTACTTCCTACTAGTGCTCACTAGCTGATAGGTATTTCCTGCTAATGCTCACTGACTAATAGATACTTCCTGCTAATTCTCACAGACTGATAGGTACTTCCTGCTAATGCTCATTAGCTGATAGGTACTAAATACTAAATATGCTCTTTAGCTGATTGGTACTTCCTACTAATGCTCACAAGCTGATGGATACTTCCTACTAATGCTCACTAGCTGATAGGTACTCCCTACTAATGCTCACAGGCTAATAGATACTAACTACTAATGCTCACTGGCTGATAGGTACTTCCTACTAATGCTCACTAGCTGATAGATACTAAATACTAAATATGCTCTTTAGCTGATTGGTACTTCCTACTAATGCTCACAAGCTGATGGATACTTCCTACTAATGCTCACTAGCTGATAGGTATTTCCTACTAATGCTAACTGACTGATAAGTACTTCCTACTAATGCTCACATGCTGATAGATACTTACTACTAATGCTCACTAGCTCAAAGGTACTAACCACTAATGCTCACTGGCTTATAGGTACTTCCAACTAATACTCACTGACTGATAAATACTTCCTACTAATGCTCACTGACTGATAAATACTTCCTACTTATGCTCACTAACTGATAGATACTTGCTACTAATGCTCACTGGCTGATTGATACTAACTACTAAGGCTCACTAGCTGATAGGTACTAACTACTAATGCTCACTAGCTAATAGATACTTCCTACTAATGCTCACTGGCTGATAGATACTAACTACTAATGCCCATTAGCTGATAGGTACTAGCAATTAATGCTCACTGGCTTATAGGTACTTCCTACTAATGCTCACTGACAGATAAATACTTCCTACAAATGCTCACAAGCTGATAGACACTAATGCTCATAAGCTGATAGATTCTTATTACTAATGCTCACTAGCTGATAGGTACTTCCTACTAATGCTCACTAATAGGTACTTCCTACTAATGCTCACTAGCTGATAAGTATTTTATACTAATGCTCACTGACTGATAGGTACTTCCTACTAATGCTCACTGGCTGAAAGGTACATCCTGCTAATGCTCACTCGCTGATAGGTACTTCCTGCTAATGCTCACTGAATGATAGGTACTTCCTGCTAATGCTCACTAGCTGATAGGTACTTCCTGCTAATTGTCACTGACTTATAGGTACTTCCTACAAATGCTCACTTGCTGATAGGTACTTCATGCGAATGCTCACTGGCTGAGAAGTACTTACTGCTAATACTCACTGGCTAATAGGTGCTTACTGCTAATGCTCACTGGCAGATAGGTACTTCCTACTAATGCTCACCGGCTGATAGGTACATCCTGCTAATGCTCACTAGCTGATAGGTACTTCCTGCTAATGCTCACTGAATGATAGGTGCTTACTGCTAATGCTCACTGGCAGATAGGTATTTCCTACTAATGCTCACTGGCTGATAGGTACATCCTGCTAATGCTCACTAGGTGATAGGTACTTCCTGCTAATGCTCACTGAATGATAGGTACTTCCTGCTAATGCTCACTGAATGATAGGTACTTCCTGCTAATGTTCACTGGCTGATAGGCACTTCCTACTAATGCTCACTGACTGATCTGTATTTCCTACTAATGCTCACTGACTGATAAGTAATTCCTACTAATGCTCACTAGCCAATAGGTACTTCCTACTAATGCTCACTGACTGATCGGTACTTCCTACTAATGATCACTGACTGATAGGTAATTCCTACTAATGCTCACTGAGAGATAGGTACTTACTACTAATGCTCACTAGCTGATAGATACTTCCTACTAATGCTCACCTGCTGATAGCTACTTCTTGCTAATGCTCACTAGCTGATAGGCACTTCCTGTTAATGCTCGCTAGCTGATAGGTACATCCTGCTAATGCTCACTAGCTGATAGATACTTCCTGCTAATGCTCACCAACTGATAGGTACATGCTCTTAATGCTCACTAGCTGATAGGTACTTCCTACTAATGTTTACTAGCTGAAAGCTACTTCCTGCTAATGCTCACTGACTGATAGGTACTTTCTACTCATGCTCACTTGCTGATAGGTACTTCCTGCTTATGCTCACTTGCTGATAGATACTTCTTGCTAATGCTCACCTGCTGATAGGTACTTATTACTAATGCTCACTAGCTGATAGATACTTCCTACTAATGCTTACTTGCTGATAGGTACTTCCTGCTAATGCTCACTGGCTGAGAAGTACTTCCTGCTAATACTCACTGGCTAATAGGTGCTTACTGCTAATGCTCACTGGCTGATAGGTACTTCCTACTAATGCTCACTGGCTGAAAGGTACATCCTGCTAATGCTCACTCGCTGATAGGTACTTCCTGCTAATGCTCACTGAATGATAGGTACTTCCTGCTAATGCTCACTAGCTGATAGGTACTTCCTGCTAATTTTCACTGACTTATAGGTACTTCCTACAAATGCTCACTTGCTGATAGGTACTTCCTGATAATGCTCACTGGCTGAGAAGTACTTCCTGCTAATACTTACTGGCTAATAGGTGCTTACTGCTAATGCTCACTGGCAGATAGTTACTTCCTACTAATGCTCACTGGCTGATAGGTACATCCTACTAATGCTCACTAGCTGATGGGTACTTCCTGCTAATGCTCACTGAATGATAGGTACTTCCTGCTAATGTTTACTAGCTGATAGGTACTTCATGCTAATTTGCACTGACTGATAGGTACTTCCTACTAGTGCTCACTAGCTGATAGGTACTTCCTGCTAATACTCACTGACTAATAGGTACTTCCTGCTAATGCTCACTAGCTGATAGGTACTTCCTTCTAATGTTCACTAGCTGATAGGTACTTCCTACTAATGCTTACAGGCTGATATATACTAACTACTAATGCTCACTAGCTGATAGGTACTTCCTACTAATGCTCACTAGCTGATGGATACTTCCTACTAATGCTCACTAGCTGATTGGTACTTCCTACTAATGCTAACTGGCTGATAAGTACTTCCTACTAATGCTCACTAGCTGATAGGTACTTCCTACTAATGCTCACTGGCTGATAGGTACTACCTACTAGTGCTCACTGACTGATAAATACTTACTACTAATGCTTACTAGCTGATAGGTACTAACTACTAATGCTCACTGTCTGAAAAATACTTCCTACTAATGCTCACTGACTGATAAATACTTCCTACTTATGCTTACTAGCTGATAGATACTTACTACTAATGCTCACTGGCTGATAGATACTTCCTACTAATGCTCACTGGCTGATTGATACTAACTACTAAGGCTCACTAGCTGATAGGTACTTCCTACTAATGCTCACTGACTGATAAATACTTCCTACTAATGCTCACTGGCTGATAGGTACTTCCTGCTAATGCTCACTAGCTGATAGGTACTTCCTGCTAATGCTAACTGACTGATAGGTACTTCCTACTAGTGCTCACTAGCTGATAGGTATTTCCTGCTAATGCTCACTGAGTAATAGATACTTCCTGCTAATTCTCACAGACTGATAGGTACTTCCTGCTAATGCTCACTAGCTGATAGGTACTCCCTACTAATGCTCACAGGCTAATAGATACTAACTAATAATGCTCACTGGCTGATAGGTACTTCCTACTAATGCTCACTAGCTGATAGATACTAAATACTAAATATGCTCTTTAGCTGATTGGTACTTCCTACTAATGCTCACAAGCTGATGGATACTTCCTATTAATGCTCACTAGCTGATAGGTACTTCCTACTAATACTAACTGACTGATAAGTACTTCCTACTAATGCTCACATGCTGATAGATACTTACTACTAATGCTCACTAGCTCAAAGGTACTAACCACTAATGCTCACTGGCTTATAGGTACTTCCAACTAATACTCACTGACTGATAAATACTTCCTACTAATGCTCACTGACTGATAAATACTTCCTACTAATGCTCACTAGCTGATAGATACTTGCTACTAATGCTCACTGGCTGATTGATACTAACTACTAAGGCTCACTAGCTGATAGGTACTAACTACTAATGCTCACTAGCTAATAGATACTTCCTACTAATGCTCACTGGCTGATAGATACTAACTACTAATGCTCACTAGCTGATAGGTACTAGCAATTAATGCTCACTGGCTTATAGGTACTTCCTACTAATGCTCACTGACAGATAAATACTTCCTACAAATGCTCACAAGCTGATAGACACTAATGCTCATAAGCTGATAGATTCTTATTACTAATGCTCACTAGCTGATAGGTACTTCCTACTAATGCTCACTAATAGGTACTTCCTACTAATGCTCACTAGCTGATAAGTATTTTATACTAATGCTCACTGACTGATAGGTACTTCCTACTAATGCTCACTGGCTGAAAGGTACATCCTGCTAATGCTCACTCGCTGATAGGTACTTCCTGCTAATGCTCACTGAATGATAGGTACTTCCTGCTAATGCTCACTAGCTGATAGGTACTTCCTGCTAATTGTCACTGACTTATAGGTACTTCCTACAAATGCTCACTTGCTGATAGGTACTTCATGCGAATGCTCACTGGCTGAGAAGTACTTACTGCT
This sequence comes from Bombina bombina, assembly GCF_027579735.1. Lineage (NCBI taxonomy): Eukaryota > Metazoa > Chordata > Amphibia > Anura > Bombinatoridae > Bombina > Bombina bombina. Next base: position 24,649,208 of record NC_069505.1, read on the forward strand.
AATACTCACTGGCTAATAGGTGCTTACTGCTAATGCTCACTGGCAGATAGGTACTTCCTACTAATGCTCACTGGCTGATAGGTACATCCTGCTAATGCTCACTAGCTGATAGGTACTTCCTGCTAATGCTCACTGAATGATAGGTGCTTACTGCTAATGCTCACTGGCAGATAGGTATTTCCTACTAATGCTCACTGGCTGATAGGTACATCCTGCTAATGCTCACTGAATGATAGGTACTTCCTGCTAATGCTCACTGAATGATAGGTACTTCCTGCTAATGTTCACTGGCTGATAGGCACTTCCTACTAATGCTCACTGACTGATCTGTATTTCCTACTAATGCTCACTGACTGATAAGTAATTCCTACTAATGCTCACTAGCCAATAGGTACTTCCTACTAATGCTCACTGACTGATCGGTACTTCCTACTAATGATCACTGACTGATAGGTAATTCCTACTAATGCTCACTGAGAGATAGGTACTTACTACTAATGCTCACTAGCTGATAGATACTTCCTACTAATGCTCACCTGCTGATAGCTACTTCTTGCTAATGCTCACTAGCTGATAGGCACTTCCTGTTAATGCTCGCTAGCTGATAGGTACATCCTGCTAATGCTCACTAGCTGATAGGTACTTCCTGCTAATGCTCACCAACTGATAGGTACATGCTCTTAATGCTCACTAGCTGATAGGTACTTCCTACTAATGTTTACTAGCTGAAAGCTACTTCCTGCTAATGCTCACTGACTGATAGGTACTTTCTACTCATGCTCACTTGCTGATAGGTACTTCCTGCTTATGCTCACTTGCTGATAGATACTTCTTGCTAATGCTCACCTGCTGATAGGCACTTATTACTAATGCTCACTAGCTGATAGATACTTCCTACTAATGCTTACTTGCTGATAGGTACTTCCTGCTAATGCTCACTGGCTGAGAAGTACTTCCTGCTAATACTCACTGGCTAATAGGTGCTTACTGCTAATGCTCACTGGCTGATAGGTACTTCCTACTAATGCTCACTGGCTGAAAGGTACATCCTGCTAATGCTCACTCGCTGATAGGTACTTCCTGCTAATGCTCACTGAATGATAGGTACTTCCTGCTAATGCTCACTAGCTGATAGGTACTTCCTGCTAATTTTCACTGACTTATAGGTACTTTCTACAAATGCTCACTTGCTGATAGGTACTTCCTGCTAATGCTCACTGGCTGAGAAGTACTTCCTGCTAATACTTACTGGCTAATAGGTGCTTACTGCTAATTCTCACTGGCAGATAGTTACTTCCTACTAATGCTCACTGGCTGATAGGTACATCCTACTAATGCTCACTAGCTGATAGGTACTTCCTGCTAATGCTCACTGAATGATAGGTACTTCCTGCTAATGTTTACTAGCTGATAGGTACTTCATGCTAATTTGCACTGACTGATAGGTACTTCCTACTAGTGCTCACTAGCTGATAGGTACTTCCTGCTAATACTCACTGACTAATAGGTACTTCCTGCTAATGCTCACTAGCTGATAGGTACTTCCTTCTAATGTTCACTAGCTGATAGGTACTTCCTTCTAAAGTTCACTAGCTGATAGGTACTTCCTACTAATGCTTACAGGCTGATAGATACTAACTACTAATGCTCACTAGCTGATAGGTACTTCCTACTAATGCTCACTAGCTGATGGATACTTCCTACTAATGCTCACTAGCTGATTTGTACTTCCTACTAATGCTAACTGGCTGATAAGTACTTCCTACTAATGCTCACTAGCTGATAGGTACTTCCTACTAATGCTCACTGGCTGATAGGTACTACCTACTAGTGCTCACTGACTGATAAATACTTACTACTAATGCTTACTAGCTGATAGGTACTAACTACTAATGCTCACTGTCTGAAAAATACTTCCTACTAATGCTCACTGACTGATAAATACTTCCTACTTATGCTTACTAGCTGATAGATACTTACTACTAATGCTCACTGGCTGATAGATACTTCCTACTAATGCTCACTGGCTGATTGATACTAACTACTAAGGCTCACTAGCTGATAGGTACTTCCTACTAATGCTCACTGACTGATAAATACTTCCTACTAATGCTCACTGGCTGATAGGTACTTCCTGCTAATGCTCACTAGCTGATAGGTACTTCCTGCTAATGCTAACTGACTGATAGGTACTTCCTACTAGTGCTCACTAGCTGATAGGTATTTCCTGCTAATGCTCACTGAGTAATAGATACTTCCTGCTAATTCTCACAGACTGATAGGTACTTCCTGCTAATGCTCACTAGCTGATAGGTACTCCCTACTAATGCTCACAGGCTAATAGATACTAACTAATAATGCTCACTGGCTGATAGGTACTTCCTACTAATGCTCACTAGCTGATAGATACTAAATACTAAATATGCTCTTTAGCTGATTGGTACTTCCTACTAATGCTCACAAGCTGATGGATACTTCCTATTAATGCTCACTAGCTGATAGGTACTTCCTACTAATACTAACTGACTGATAAGTACTTCCTACTAATGCTCACATGCTGATAGATACTTACTACTAATGCTCACTAGCTCAAAGGTACTAACCACTAATGCTCACTGGCTTATAGGTACTTCCAACTAATACTCACTGACTGATAAATACTTCCTACTAATGCTCACTGACTGATAAATACTTCCTACTTATGCTCACTAACTGATAGATACTTGCTACTAATGCTCACTGGCTGATTGATACTAACTACTAAGGCTCACTAGCTGATAGGTACTAACTACTAATGCTCACTAGCTAATAGATACTTCCTACTAATGCTCACTGGCTGATAGATACTAACTACTAATGCCCATTAGCTGATAGGTACTAGCAATTAATGCTCACTGGCTTATAGGTACTTCCTACTAATGCTCACTGACAGATAAATACTTCCTACAAATGCTCACAAGCTGATAGACACTAATGCTCATAAGCTGATAGATTCTTATTACTAATGCTCACTAGCTGATAGGTACTTCCTACTAATGCTCACTAATAGGTACTTCCTACTAATGCTCACTAGCTGATAAGTATTTTATACTAATGCTCACTGACTGATAGGTACTTCCTACTAATGCTCACTGGCTGAAAGGTACATCCTGCTAATGCTCACTCGCTGATAGGTACTTCCTGCTAATGCTCACTGAATGATAGGTACTTCCTGCTAATGCTCACTAGCTGATAGGTACTTCCTGCTAATTGTCACTGACTTATAGGTACTTCCTACAAATGCTCACTTGCTGATAGGTACTTCATGCGAATGCTCACTGGCTGAGAAGTACTTACTGCTAATACTCACTGGCTAATAGGTGCTTACTGCTAATGCTCACTGGCAGATAGGTACTTCCTACTAATGCTCACTGGCTGATAGGTACATCCTGCTAATGCTCACTAGCTGATAGGTACTTCCTGCTAATGCTCACTGAATGATAGGTGCTTACTGCTAATGCTCACTGGCAGATAGGTATTTCCTACTAATGCTCACTGGCTGATAGGTACATCCTGCTAATGCTCACTGAATGATAGGTACTTCCTGCTAATGCTCACTGAATGATAGGTACTTCCTGCTAATGTTCACTGGCTGATAGGCACTTCCTACTAATGCTCACTGACTGATCTGTATTTCCTACTAATGCTCACTGACTGATAAGTAATTCCTACTAATGCTCACTAGCCAATAGGTACTTCCTACTAATGCTCACTGACTGATCGGTACTTCCTACTAATGATCACTGACTGATAGGTAATTCCTACTAATGCTCACTGAGAGATAGGTACTTACTACTAATGCTCACTAGCTGATAGATACTTCCTACTAATGCTCACCTGCTGATAGCTACTTCTTGCTAATGCTCACTAGCTGATAGGCACTTCCTGTTAATGCTCGCTAGCTGATAGGTACATCCTGCTAATGCTCACTAGCTGATAGGTACTTCCTGCTAATGCTCACCAACTGATAGGTACATGCTCTTAATGCTCACTAGCTGATAGGTACTTCCTACTAATGTTTACTAGCTGAAAGCTACTTCCTGCTAATGCTCACTGACTGATAGGTACTTTCTACTCATGCTCACTTGCTGATAGGTACTTCCTGCTTATGCTCACTTGCTGATAGATACTTCTTGCTAATGCTCACCTGCTGATAGGTACTTATTACTAATGCTCACTAGCTGATAGATACTTCCTACTAATGCTTACTTGCTGATAGGTACTTCCTGCTAATGCTCACTGGCTGAGAAGTACTTCCTGCTAATACTCACTGGCTAATAGGTGCTTACTGCTAATGCTCACTGGCTGATAGGTACTTCCTACTAATGCTCACTGGCTGAAAGGTACATCCTGCTAATGCTCACTCGCTGATAGGTACTTCCTGCTAATGCTCACTGAATGATAGGTACTTCCTGCTAATGCTCACTAGCTGATAGGTACTTCCTGCTAATTTTCACTGACTTATAGGTACTTTCTACAAATGCTCACTTGCTGATAGGTACTTCCTGCTAATGCTCACTGGCTGAGAAGTACTTCCTGCTAATACTTACTGGCTAATAGGTGCTTACTGCTAATTCTCACTGGCAGATAGTTACTTCCTACTAATGCTCACTGGCTGATAGGTACATCCTACTAATGCTCACTAGCTGATAGGTACTTCCTGCTAATGCTCACTGAATGATAGGTACTTCCTGCTAATGTTTACTAGCTGATAGGTACTTCATGCTAATTTGCACTGACTGATAGGTACTTCCTACTAGTGCTCACTAGCTGATAGGTACTTCCTGCTAATACTCACTGACTAATAGGTACTTCCTGCTAATGCTCACTAGCTGATAGGTACTTCCTTCTAATGTTCACTAGCTGATAGGTACTTCCTTCTAAAGTTCACTAGCTGATAGGTACTTCCTACTAATGCTTACAGGCTGATAGATACTAACTACTAATGCTCACTAGCTGATAGGTACTTCCTACTAATGCTCACTAGCTGATGGATACTTCCTACTAATGCTCACTAGCTGATTTGTACTTCCTACTAATGCTAACTGGCTGATAAGTACTTCCTACTAATGCTCACTAGCTGATAGGTACTTCCTACTAATGCTCACTGGCTGATAGGTACTACCTACTAGTGCTCACTGACTGATAAATACTTACTACTAATGCTTACTAGCTGATAGGTACTAACTACTAATGCTCACTGTCTGAAAAATACTTCCTACTAATGCTCACTGACTGATAAATACTTCCTACTTATGCTTACTAGCTGATAGATACTTGCTACTAATGCTCACTGGCTGATAGATACTTCCTACTAATGCTCACTGGCTGATTGATACTAACTACTAAGGCTCACTAGCTGATAGGTACTTCCTACTAATGCTCACTGACTGATAAATACTTCCCACTAATGCTCACTGGCTGATAGGTACTTCCTGCTAATGCTCACTAGCAGATAGGTACTGCCTGCTAATGCTAACTGACTGATAGGTACTTCCTACTAGTGCTCACTAGCTGATAGGTATTTCCTGCTAATGCTCACTGACTAATAGATACTTCCTGCTAATTCTCACAGACTGATAGGTACTTCCTGCTAATGCTCATTAGCTGATAGGTACTAAATACTAAATATGCTCTTTAGCTGATTGGTACTTCCTACTAATGCTCACAAGCTGATGGATACTTCCTACTAATGCTCACTAGCTGATAGGTACTCCCTACTAATGCTCACAGGCTAATAGATACTAACTACTAATGCTCACTGGCTGATAGGTACTTCCTACTAATGCTCACTAGCTGATAGATACTAAATACTAAATATGCTCTTTAGCTGATTGGCACTTCCTACTAATGCTCACAAGCTGATGGATACTTCCTACTAATGCTCACTAGCTGATAGGTATTTCCTACTAATGCTAACTGACTGATAAGTACTTCCTACTAATGCTCACATGCTGATAGATACTTACTACTAATGCTCACTAGCTCAAAGGTACTAACCACTAATGCTCACTGGCTTATAGGTACTTCCAACTAATACTCACTGACTGATAAATACTTCCTACTAATGCTCACTGACTGATAAATACTTCCTACTTATGCTCACTAACTGATAGATACTTGCTACTAATGCTCACTGGCTGATTGATACTAACTACTAAGGCTCACTAGCTGATAGGTACTAACTACTAATGCTCACTAGCTAATAGATACTTCCTACTAATGCTCACTGGCTAATAGATACTAACTACTAATGCCCATTAGCTGATAGGTACTAGCAATTAATGCTCACTGGCTTATAGGTACTTCCTACTAATGCTCACTGACAGATAAATACTTCCTACAAATGCTCACAAGCTGATAGACACTAATGCTCATAAGCTGATAGATTCTTATTACTAATGCTCACTAGCTGATAGGTACTTCCTACTAATGCTCACTAATAGGTACTTCCTACTAATGCTCACTAGCTGATAAGTATTTTATACTAATGCTCACTGACTGATAGGTACTTCCTACTAATGCTCACTGGCTGAAAGGTACATCCTGCTAATGCTCACTCGCTGATAGGTACTTCCTGCTAATGCTCACTGAATGATAGGTACTTCCTGCTAATGCTCACTAGCTGATAGATACTTACTACTAATGCTCACTGGCTGATAGATACTTCCTACTAATGCTCACTGGCTGATTGATACTAACTACTAAGGCTCACTAGCTGATAGGTACTTCCTACTAATGCTCACTGACTGATAAATACTTCCTACTAATGCTCACTGGCTGATAGGTACTTCCTGCTAATGCTCACTAGCTGATAGGTACTTCCTGCTAATGCTAACTGACTGATAGGTACTTCCTACTAGTGCTCACTAGCTGATAGGTATTTCCTGCTAATGCTCACTGAGTAATAGATACTTCCTGCTAATTCTCACAGACTGATAGGTACTTCCTGCTAATGCTCACTAGCTGATAGGTACTCCCTACTAATGCTCACAGGCTAATAGATACTAACTAATAATGCTCACTGGCTGATAGGTACTTCCTACTAATGCTCACTAGCTGATAGATACTAAATACTAAATATGCTCTTTAGCTGATTGGTACTTCCTACTAATGCTCACAAGCTGATGGATACTTCCTATTAATGCTCACTAGCTGATAGGTACTTCCTACTAATACTAACTGACTGATAAGTACTTCCTACTAATGCTCACATGCTGATAGATACTTACTACTAATGCTCACTAGCTCAAAGGTACTAACCACTAATGCTCACTGGCTTATAGGTACTTCCAACTAATACTCACTGACTGATAAATACTTCCTACTAATGCTCACTGACTGATAAATACTTCCTACTTATGCTCACTAACTGATAGATACTTGCTACTAATGCTCACTGGCTGATTGATACTAACTACTAAGGCTCACTAGCTGATAGGTACTAACTACTAATGCTCACTAGCTAATAGATACTTCCTACTAATGCTCACTGGCTGATAGATACTAACTACTAATGCCCATTAGCTGATAGGTACTAGCAATTAATGCTCACTGGCTTATAGGTACTTCCTACTAATGCTCACTGACAGATAAATACTTCCTACAAATGCTCACAAGCTGATAGACACTAATGCTCATAAGCTGATAGATTCTTATTACTAATGCTCACTAGCTGATAGGTACTTCCTACTAATGCTCACTAATAGGTACTTCCTACTAATGCTCACTAGCTGATAAGTATTTTATACTAATGCTCACTGACTGATAGGTACTTCCTACTAATGCTCACTGGCTGAAAGGTACATCCTGCTAATGCTCACTCGCTGATAGGTACTTCCTGCTAATGCTCACTGAATGATAGGTACTTCCTGCTAATGCTCACTAGCTGATAGGTACTTCCTGCTAATTGTCACTGACTTATAGGTACTTCCTACAAATGCTCACTTGCTGATAGGTACTTCATGCGAATGCTCACTGGCTGAGAAGTACTTACTGCTAATACTCACTGGCTAATAGGTGCTTACTGCTAATGCTCACTGGCAGATAGGTACTTCCTACTAATGCTCACTGGCTGATAGGTACATCCTGCTAATGCTCACTAGCTGATAGGTACTTCCTGCTAATGCTCACTGAATGATAGGTGCTTACTGCTAATGCTCACTGGCAGATAGGTATTTCCTACTAATGCTCACTGGCTGATAGGTACATCCTGCTAATGCTCACTAGGTGATAGGTACTTCCTGCTAATGCTCACTGAATGATAGGTACTTCCTGCTAATGCTCACTGAATGATAGGTACTTCCTGCTAATGTTCACTGGCTGATAGGCACTTCCTACTAATGCTCACTGACTGATCTGTATTTCCTACTAATGCTCACTGACTGATAAGTAATTCCTACTAATGCTCACTAGCCAATAGGTACTTCCTACTAATGCTCACTGACTGATCGGTACTTCCTACTAATGATCACTGACTGATAGGTAATTCCTACTAATGCTCACTGAGAGATAGGTACTTACTACTAATGCTTACTAGCTGATAGATACTTCCTACTAATGCTCACCTGCTGATAGCTACTTCTTGCTAATGCTCACTAGCTGATAGGCACTTCCTGTTAATGCTCGCTAGCTGATAGGTACATCCTGCTAATGCTCACTAGCTGATAGGTACTTCCTGCTAATGCTCACCAACTGATAGGTACATGCTCTTAATGCTCACTAGCTGATAGGTACTTCCTACTAATGTTTACTAGCTGAAAGCTACTTCCTGCTAATGCTCACTGACTGATAGGTACTTTCTACTCATGCTCACTTGCTGATAGGTACTTCCTGCTTATGCTCACTTGCTGATAGATACTTCTTGCTAATGCTCACCTGCTGATAGGTACTTATTACTAATGCTCACTAGCTGATAGATACTTCCTACTAATGCTTACTTGCTGATAGGTACTTCCTGCTAATGCTCACTGGCTGAGAAGTACTTCCTGCTAATACTCACTGGCTAATAGGTGCTTACTGCTAATGCTCACTGGCTGATAGGTACTTCCTACTAATGCTCACTGGCTGAAAGGTACATCCTGCTAATGCTCACTCGCTGATAGGTACTTCCTGCTAATGCTCACTGAATGATAGGTACTTCCTGCTAATGCTCACTAGCTGATAGGTACTTCCTGCTAATTTTCACTGACTTATAGGTACTTTCTACAAATGCTCACTTGCTGATAGGTACTTCCTGCTAATGCGCACTGGCTGAGAAGTACTTCCTGCTAATACTTACTGGCTAATAGGTGCTTACTGCTAATTCTCACTGGCAGATAGTTACTTCCTACTAATGCTCACTGGCTGATAGGTACATCCTACTAATGCTCACTAGCTGATAGGTACTTCCTGCTAATGCTCACTGAATGATAGGTACTTCCTGCTAATGTTTACTAGCTGATAGGTACTTCATGCTAATTTGCACTGACTGATAGGTACTTCCTACTAGTGCTCACTAGCTGATAGGTACTTCCTGCTAATACTCACTGACTAATAGGTACTTCCTGCTAATGCTCACTAGCTGATAGGTACTTCCTTCTAATGTTCACTAGCTGATAGGTACTTCCTTCTAAAGTTCACTAGCTGATAGGTACTTCCTACTAATGCTTACAGGCTGATAGATACTAACTACTAATGCTCACTAGCTGATAGGTACTTCCTACTAATGCTCACTAGCTGATGGATACTTCCTACTAATGCTCACTAGCTGATTTGTACTTCCTACTAATGCTAACTGGCTGATAAGTACTTCCTACTAATGCTCACTAGCTGATAGGTACTTCCTACTAATGCTCACTGGCTGATAGGTACTACCTACTAGTGCTCACTGACTGATAAATACTTACTACTAATGCTTACTAGCTGATAGGTACTAACTACTAATGCTCACTGTCTGAAAAATACTTCCTACTAATGCTCACTGACTGATAAATACTTCCTACTTATGCTTACTAGCTGATAGATACTTGCTACTAATGCTCACTGGCTGATAGATACTTCCTACTAATGCTCACTGGCTGATTGATACTAACTACTAAGGCTCACTAGCTGATAGGTACTTCCTACTAATGCTCACTGACTGATAAATACTTCCCACTAATGCTCACTGGCTGATAGGTACTTCCTGCTAATGCTCACTAGCTGATAGGTACTGCCTGCTAATGCTAACTGACTGATAGGTACTTCCTACTAGTGCTCACTAGCTGATAGGTATTTCCTGCTAATGCTCACTGACTAATAGATACTTCCTGCTAATTCTCACAGACTGATAGGTACTTCCTGCTAATGCTCATTAGCTGATAGGTACTAAATACTAAATATGCTCTTTAGCTGATTGGTACTTCCTACTAATGCTCACAAGCTGATGGATACTTCCTACTAATGCTCACTAGCTGATAGGTACTCCCTACTAATGCTCACAGGCTAATAGATACTAACTACTAATGCTCACTGGCTGATAGGTACTTCCTACTAATGCTCACTAGCTGATAGATACTAAATACTAAATATGCTCTTTAGCTGATTGGCACTTCCTACTAATGCTCACAAGCTGATGGATACTTCCTACTAATGCTCACTAGCTGATAGGTATTTCCTACTAATGCTAACTGACTGATAAGTACTTCCTACTAATGCTCACATGCTGATAGATACTTACTACTAATGCTCACTAGCTCAAAGGTACTAACCACTAATGCTCACTGGCTTATAGGTACTTCCAACTAATACTCACTGACTGATAAATACTTCCTACTAATGCTCACTGACTGATAAATACTTCCTACTTATGCTCACTAACTGATAGATACTTGCTACTAATGCTCACTGGCTGATTGATACTAACTACTAAGGCTCACTAGCTGATAGGTACTAACTACTAATGCTCACTAGCTAATAGATACTTCCTACTAATGCTCACTGGCTAATAGATACTAACTACTAATGCCCATTAGCTGATAGGTACTAGCAATTAATGCTCACTGGCTTATAGGTACTTCCTACTAATGCTCACTGACAGATAAATACTTCCTACAAATGCTCACAAGCTGATAGACACTAATGCTCATAAGCTGATAGATTCTTATTACTAATGCTCACTAGCTGATAGGTACTTCCTACTAATGCTCACTAATAGGTACTTCCTACTAATGCTCACTAGCTGATAAGTATTTTATACTAATGCTCACTGACTGATAGGTACTTCCTACTAATGCTCACTGGCTGAAAGGTACATCCTGCTAATGCTCACTCGCTGATAGGTACTTCCTGCTAATGCTCACTGGCTGATTGATACTAACTACTAAGGCTCACTAGCTGATAGGTACTTCCTACTAATGCTCACTGACTGATAAATACTTCCTACTAATGCTCACTGGCTGATAGGTACTTCCTGCTAATGCTCACTAGCTGATAGGTACTTCCTGCTAATGCTAACTGACTGATAGGTACTTCCTACTAGTGCTCACTAGCTGATAGGTATTTCCTGCTAATGCTCACTGAGTAATAGATACTTCCTGCTAATTCTCACAGACTGATAGGTACTTCCTGCTAATGCTCACTAGCTGATAGGTACTCCCTACTAATGCTCACAGGCTAATAGATACTAACTAATAATGCTCACTGGCTGATAGGTACTTCCTACTAATGCTCACTAGCTGATAGATACTAAATACTAAATATGCTCTTTAGCTGATTGGTACTTCCTACTAATGCTCACAAGCTGATGGATACTTCCTATTAATGCTCACTAGCTGATAGGTACTTCCTACTAATACTAACTGACTGATAAGTACTTCCTACTAATGCTCACATGCTGATAGATACTTACTACTAATGCTCACTAGCTCAAAGGTACTAACCACTAATGCTCACTGGCTTATAGTTACTTCCAACTAATACTCACTGACTGATAAATACTTCCTACTAATGCTCACTGACTGATAAATACTTCCTACTTATGCTCACTAACTGATAGATACTTGCTACTAATGCTCACTGGCTGATTGATACTAACTACTAAGGCTCACTAGCTGATAGGTACTAACTACTAATGCTCACTAGCTAATAGATACTTCCTACTAATGCTCACTGGCTGATAGATACTAACTACTAATGCTCATTAGCTGATAGGTACTAGCAATTAATGCTCACTGGCTTATAGGTACTTCCTACTAATGCTCACTGACAGATAAATACTTCATACAAATGCTCACAAGCTGATAGACACTAATGCTCATAAGCTGATAGATTCTTATTACTAATGCTCACTAGCTGATAGGTACTTCCTACTAATGCTCACTAATAGGTACTTCCTACTAATGCTCACTAGCTGATAAGTATTTTATACTAATGCTCACTGACTGATAGGTACTTACTACTACTGTTCACTAGCTGATAGGTACTTCCTACTAATGCTCACTGACTGATCGGTACTTCTTACTAATGCTCACTGACTGATAGGTAATTCCTACTAATGCTCACTGACTGATAGGTACTTACTACTAATATTCACTAGCTGATAGGTACTTCCTACTAATGCTCACTGGCTGATAGGTACTTCTTGCTAATGCTCACTAGCTGATCGGTACTTTCTACTAATGCTCACTGACTGATAGGTAATTCCTACTAATGCTCACTGACTGATAGGTACTTACTACTAATATTCACTAGCTGATAGGTACTTCCTACTAATGCTCACTGGCTGATAGGTACTTCTTGCTAATGCTCACTAGCTGATCGGTACTTTCTACTAATGCTCACTGACTGATAGGTAATTCCTACTAATGCTCACTGACTGATAGTTACTTACTACTAATGCTCACTAGCTGATAGGTACTTCCTACTAATGCTCACTGACTGATAGGTACTTCCTACTAATGCTCACTAGCTCATAGGTACTTCCTACTAATGCTTACTGACTGATTGGTACTTCCTACTAATGCTCACTGACTGATAGGTAATTCCTACTAATGCTCACTAGCCGATAGGTAGTTCCTACTAATGCTCACTGACTTATCGGTACTTCCTACTAATGATCACTGACTGATAGGTACTTACTACTAATGCTCACTAGCTGATAGGTACTTCCTACTAATGCTCACCTGGTGATGGGAACTTCTTGGTAATGCTCACTAGATGATAGGCACTTCCTGCTAATGCTTGCTAGCTTATAGGTACATCCTGCTAATGCTCACTGGCTTATAGGTACTTCCTACTAATTCTCACTTGCTGATAGGTACTTCCTGCTAATGCTCACCTGCTGATAGGTACTTCTTTCTAATGCTCACTAGCTGATAGGTACATCCTGCTAATGCTCACTAGCTGATAGGTACTTCCTACTAATGTTTACTAGCTGATAGCTACTTCCTGCTAATGCTCACTGACTGATATGTACTTCCTACTAATGCACACTTGCTGATAGGTACTTCCTGCTTATGCTCACTGGTTCAGATGTACTTCTTGCTAATGCTCACTAGCTGATAGGTACTTCCTGCTAATGCTCACTAGCTGATAGATACTTCTTGCTAATGCTTTCTTTCTGATAGGTACTTCCTGCTAATAACCACTGACTGATAGGTACTTCCTGCTAATGCTCACTGACTGATAGGTACTTCCTGCTAATTCTCACTGACTGATAGGTACTTCCTGCTAATGCTCACTAGCTGATAGGTACTTCCTACTAATGCTCACTGCCTTAGAGGTACCTCACTAGCTGATAGGTACATCCTGCTAATGCTCACTAGCTGATAGGTACTTCCTACTAATGTTTACTAGCTGATAGCTACTTCCTGCTAATGCTCACTGACTGATAGGTACTTCCTACTAATGCTCACTTGCTGATAGGTACTTCCTGCTTATGCTCACTGGTTCAGATGTACTTCTTGCTAATGCTCACTTGCTGACAGGTACTTCCTGCTAATGCTCACTAGCTGATAGGTACTTCCTGCTAATGCTCACTAGCTGATAGATACTTCCTGCTAATGCTTACTTGCTGATAGGTACTTCTTGCTAATAATCACTGACTGATAGGTACTTCCTGCTAATGCTCACTTACTGATAGGTACTTCCTGCTAATTCTCACTGACTGATAGGTACTTCCTGCTAATGCTCACTAGCTGATAGGTACTTCCTGCTAATGCTCACTGCCTTAGAGGTACCTCTTGTTAATGCTTTCTGACTGATAGGTAATTCTTGCTAATGCTCACTTGCTGACAGGTACCTTCTGCTAATGCTCACTGGCTGATAGGTACTTCCTGCTAAGGCTCACTAACTGATAGGTACTTTCTGCTAATGCTTACTAACTGATAGGTACTTTCTGCTAATGCTCACTAGCTGATAGGTACTTTCTGCTAATGCTCACTAACTGATAAGTACTTTCTTGTAATGCTCACTGGCTGATAGGTACTTCCTGCTAATTCTCACTGACTGATAGGTACTTCCTGCTAATGCTCACTAGCTGATAGGTACTTCCTGCTAATGCTCGCTGCCTTAGAGGTACCTCTTGATAATGCTTACTGACTGATAGGTAATTCTTGCTAATGCTCACTTGCTGATAGGTACTTCCTGCTAATGCTCACTAGCTGATAGGTACTTCCTGCTAAGGCTCACTAACTGATAGGTACTTTCTGCTAATGCTCACTAACTGATAGGTACTTTCTGCTAATGCTCACTAGCTGATAGGTACTTTCTGCTAATGCTCACTAACTGATAAGTACTTTCTTCTAATGCTCACTGGCTGATAGGTACTTCCTGCTAATGCTCACTAGCTGATAGGTACTGCCTGCTAAGGCTCACTAACTGATAGGTATTTTCTGCTAATGCTCACTAACTGATAGGTACTTCCTTCTAATGCTCACTGACTGAGGTATTTCCTGCTAACGCTCACTGACTGATAGGTACTTCCTGCTAATGCTCACAAGCTGAAAGGCACTTCCTGCTAATGCTCACTGACTGATAGGTACTTCCTGCTAATGCTCACTAGCTGATAGGTACTTCCTTCTAATGCTCACTAGCTTATATGTATTTCCTGCTAATGCTCACTGACTGATAGGTACTTCCTGCTAATGTTCACTAGCTGATAGGTACTTCCTGCTAATGCTCACTTGCTGATAGGTACTTCCTACTAATGTTTACTAGCTAAAAGCTACTTCCTGCTAATGCTCACTGACTGATAGGTACTTCCTACTAATGCTCACTTGCTGATAGGTACTTCCTGCTAATGCTCACTGACTGATAGGCACTTCCTGCTAATGCTCACTAGCTGATAGGCACTTCCTGCTAATGCTCACTAGCTGATAGGTACTTCCTGCTAATGCACACTAGCTGATATGTATTTCCTACTAATGCTCACTAGCTGATAAATACTACATTCTAAATATGCTCACTAGCTGATAGATACTTCCTACTAATGCTCACTTGCTGATAGGTACTTCCTGCTAATGCTCACTTGCTGATAGGTACTTCCTACTAATGCTCACTAGCTGATAGGTACTTCCTACTACTGCTCACTAGCTGATAGGTACTTCCTACTAATGCTCACTTGCTGATAGGTACTTCCTACTAATGCTCACTGGCTGATAGGTACATCCTGCTAATGCTCACTAGCTGATAGGTACTTCTTGTTAATGCTCACTAGCTGATCGGTACTTCCTATTAATGCAGATTGACCGATTGATACTTCCTACAAATTTGATTTGTTGAGAAGAACAGAGACTATTTTGAGCGTATGTGTACCTTTTAGACAATGGGTACACAACTGATACTGCTGTATTCACTTCAGTTTAAATTTAAATACAACTTTTAAATGCTGTTTTTTTATAAGAAGAAGATTGGGTGTTCATGATTGCATAGTTGTAAAATTTTATACAACTTTCTAGTTTACCTCTATTATCTATTTGCTTTGTCCTCTTGGTGTCCTTTGTTGAAGAGTAATCCTAAGTGAACTCAGGAGCGTGCAGGTGTTTTGAGTAATATTGCGTATAACATTGTTACAAACACAGCTGCCATCTAGTCCTCAAGATATGTTCATGCTTCTGAGCCTACATGAGTATGTTACAAAAATAATTATATTTTGTTAAGATTTTAGTAAATAACATTGAAAATAGCCAAGTGACCACTTTACTAAATTGTTATCAAGAAGCCCATACATAATTTCTGGGGTTGTAATAAAAGATGGAGGGTTCCTTTGTGCCGGAGAAGAAATAAATGTCTGCACCTATTAAAAGAAAAGCAGATTGTTGCCATGTGATCGCTGACACCACAGAAAACACTGCTATACAGATAAAATGAATATCCTCCCCTATCCACCACTGTAACAATAACATTGGCTCCTCCCCATTTGTGATGTCACCACACATTTAAAGATTTGGTAGTGCCGCCCACTAGGAAACTAATGATCTCTGTGTAGTCCCCGAGAGATCATCAAAAAAATGTACATGATGAGAACAGTTAATCATGTCCATCAAATCAGTTGATATGATCATCAGAATATTCATTTCTGATTGTAATTAAATGTCTGAACAAAAATTAAATTGCACAAAGCATAATCTAATATTATTTGGATGATAAAAATCTGAGCACAAGCACAATGGGTGTCACCAATACTGAATCAGTTGCCACCATGGCCTCTATTTATCAAGCCGTCAACCGCAAATACGCTTGAATTCAGCAGCGTATTTGTGGCGAGCCTGATTCGCCTTAGTTATCAAACCTTACAGACCGGCAAAAGTAGAATTCAGTGACGTAACATACGATCCGTCGGACTCAGTCCGACACAGATCGATGCTTACGTCACTACAGATGTTCCGAACGCAAGTTCGGCACTATCTGAATACTTTTGCTAGTTATCAAATAACTAGCAGGTACGCTCGGCACTTTTCCAGCCCAGCGTACCTGGTTTTCAACCCGCCGCCCTGGAGGCCGCGGATGCCATAGGAATCAATTGGAGTCGGAAAGCTGCGAAAGCTTATGATCGCTGCTGCCCGATATCCCATTGATTCCTATGGGAACGTTTACACCTAACACCCTAACATGTACCACAAGTCTAAACATCCCTAATCTGCCCCCCCCCTACACCGCCACCACCTACATTATACTTATTAACCCCTAAACCGTCGCTCCCGGACTCCGCCATAACTAAATAAAGTGTTTAATCCCTAAACCACCGCTCCCGGAGCCCACTGCCACCTACATTATACTTATTAACCCCTAATCTGCCCCCCCTACACCGCTGCCACTATATTAAATGTATTAACCCCTAAACTTAAGTCTAACACTAACCTTAACACCACCTAACTTAAATATAATTTAAATAAATCTTAATAAAATGATTCCTATTTAAAACTAAATACTTACCTATAAAATAAACCCTAAGCTAGCTACAATATAACTAATAGTTACATTGTAGCTAGCTTAGGGTTTATTTTTATTTTACAGGCAAGTTTGTATTTATTTTAACTAGGTAGAATAGTTATTAAATAGTTATTAACTATTTAATAGCTACCTAGTTAAAATAAATACAAAAGTACCTGTAAAATAAAACCTAACCTAAGTTACAATTACACCTAACACTTTTCTATAATTAAATTAATTACCTACATTAACTACAATTAACTACAATTAAATAAAATTAAATAAAATTATCTAAAGTCCAAAAAAAACAAAAACTAAATTATAGAAAATAAATTTTTTAAACAAATTACACCTAATCTAATCCCCCTAATAAAATAAAAAAGCCCCCCAAAATAATTAAGAGCCCTACCCTATAATAAATTACAAATAGCCCTTAAAAGGGCTTTTTGCGGGGCATTGCCCCAAAGTAATCAGCTCTTTTACCTGAAAAAAAAGTACAATACCCCCCCCCAACATTAAAACCCACCACCCACACAACCAACCCTACTCTAAAACCCACCCAATCCCCCCTTAAAAAACCTAACACTAACCCCTTGAAGATCACCCTACCTTGAGACGTCTTCACCCAACCGGGCCGAAGTCCTCCACGAAGCCGGGCAAAGTCGTCCTCCAGACGGGCAGAAGTCTTCATCCAAGCCGGTCAGAAGAGGTCCTCCAGACGGGCAGAAGTCTTCATCCAGGTGGCATCTTCTATCTTCATCCATCCGGCGTGGAGCGGGTCCATCTTCAAGACATCCGACGCGGAGCATCCTCTTCCAACGACATCCGACGACTGAATGACGGTTCCTTTAAATGACGTCATCCAAGATGGCATCCCTTGAATTCCAATTGGCTGATAGAATTCTATCAGCCAATCGGAATTAAGGTAGGAAAAATCCTATTGGCTGATACGTCGGATGTTTTGAAGATGGACCCGCTCCGCGCCGGATGGATGAAGATAGAAGATGCCGCCTGGATGAAGACTTTTGCCCATCTGTAGGACCTCTTCTGGCCGGCTTGGATGAAGAATTCTGCCTGTCTGGAGGACCACTTCGCCCGGCTTTGTGGAGGACTTCGGCCCAGTTGGGTGAAGACGTCTCAAGGTAGGGTGATCTTCAAGGGGGTAGTGTTAGGTTTATTTAAGGGGGGATTGGGTGGGTTTTAGAGTAGGATTGGTTGTGTGGGTGGTGGGTTTTAATGTTGGGGGGTATTTTACTTTTTTTTCAGGTAAAAGAGCTGATTTTTTTAACGGCTATTTGTAATTTAGTATAGGGTATTTTTTTTTATTATTTTGGGGGGCTTTTTTATTTTATTAGGGGGATTAGATTAGGTGTAATTAGTTTAATAATTTTTTATTTGTTTGGACTTTAGATAATTTTATTTAATTTTATTTAATTGTAGTTAATTATAGTTAATGTAGGTAATTCATTTAATGATAGTGTAGTGTTAGGTGTAATTGTAACTTAGGTTAGGTTTTATTTTACAGATACTTTTGTATTTATTTTAACTAGGTAGTTATTAAATAGTTAATAACTATTTAATAACTATGCTACATAGTTAAAATACAAATAAATCCTAAATAGCTACAATGTAACTTTTAGTTATATTGTAGCTAGCTTAGGGTTTATTTTATAGGTAAGTATTTAGTTTGGAATAGGAATAATTTTATTTAGATTTATTTAAATTAGATTTAAGTTTGGGGGTTTTAGTGTTAGTGTTAGACTTAGGTTTAGGGGTTAATACATTTAATATAGTGGCGGCGGTGTAGGGGGGGCAGATTAGGGGTTAATAAATATAATGTAGGTGGCGGTGGGCTCCGGGAGCGGCGGTTTAGGGGTTAAACACTTTATTTAGTTGTGGCCGGTCCGGGAGCGGCAGGATAGGGGTTAATAACTTTATAAAAATGATTGCAAGAGCAGCACGGCAGTATTATTGAAACGAAATACCTTTATTTCACATGTAAGACATACATGCATGCAAGAATGGACAAAGCGTCTGACATGTTTCGCGCCCTTTAGTGACGCTTCATCATAGACTGAGGATAATACTCTGAAGCCTACATTATATAACCGCCCAGGTAATTATAAACAAAACACCTGGCACTTACACAAAAACAGTTAAAAACAAAATGTACTTCATATTATTATACAAGTAATATCATGACTTACCCTTCAGGGCAATTCATGTGGGTTAATGGTATACAAAGTGGTTGAATTGAACAAACGTTTAGAGATACAAACATACCCCCATTCATTGTCCTGCTGAGTTGTTATTTTATAATCTATTATAAGTATATGGAAATCACACCAATACAAGAACAACTTGCTAAATGTTAAAAGATGTATATTACACTTAATTTCCATTTTTTATAATAGATTTGTTGTGACATTTGTGTGTGGCACTGTCACTTTAAAGACTTGACCAAACAGCACAAGTTAAAATTTCTTGCTAATAAAGCTTAGATCCCACAATCTTTATAAATCCATCTTCTATGACATATGAAGTATTTAAATTTACTAATTCAGAATGTTTGTAACTTGCAAATTGGGATTCATATAGATATATGGATTCAAGCAACACTATGAATAGTTGTTTATTTATTTTTTATTCTTTATTTTTTTTGCAAATAATTGTTTTTGTATAGAATAAGATCATGGTGTTGCTATTAATATCCTTTGCCTTAGGTTTGATATTGAGAACTTGTATAATAATATGAAGTACATTTTGTTTTTAACTGTTTTTGTGTAAGTGCCAGGTGTTTTGTTTATAATTACCTGGGCGGTTATATAATGTAGGCTTCAGAGTATTATCCTCAGTCTATGATGAAGCGCCACTAAAGGGCGCGAAACATGTCAGACGCTTTGTCCATTCTTGCACGCATGTATGTCTTACATGTGAAATAAAGGTATTTCGTTTCAATAATACTGCCGTGCTGCTCTTGCAATCATTTTTATGTATCCATAGCAGTTGGTTTCTGCTTTTTGAGCATTGCACCCTTTGCCCTTTTGCTAAGCCCTTTTGCCGGTATCTGTGGCGTCTGACGTCACTATTGTGAGCCAAGGAGGCGCCCGGTGTGGAGTTTGGAGCGGCGAGCCGACACATTAATAACTTTATGTAGGTGGCGGCGGTATAGGGGGCGAAGATTAGGGGTTAATATGTATAATGTAGGTGGCGGTGGGCTCCAGGAGCGAAGGTTTAGGGGTTTATACATTTATTAGAGTTGCGGTGGGCTCTGGGAGCAGCGATTTAGGGGTTAAACACTTTATTTTGTTGCGGCAGGGTCCGGGAGCGGCGGTATAGGGGTTAAACAGTATAGTATAGTGTGGGTGTTTAGTGACAGGGTACCAAGAAAGCTGTAAAAAAGCCGAAGGGCAGTGAAATCGATGACTGTTAGTTAACAACAATCCGCTGCTGATCGCACCGTACTTGGTGTGCAGCTTTTTGACAGCTTTTTTTTATAATTTTGGAGAACGTGTTCAGGTCCGCGGCCGCGATGTTAGGCGAACTTAGGTGAGCGTATTGGTGCCGTTGAATGCAGGTAAGTTGACGGCTTGATAAATAGAGGCCCATGTGTTAATTCTGTTTAGTTTTGTGATACACCCCTCAAATTCTTATATTCTTGTTTACCCAATGTAAGAAACAAACACGTCATTCAGTATGATTTTACTAATCAAACACACTGAACTTTTAACAGACTGGAATGCCATAAAAGTTTTAGCACAGCAAATTCTGTAATGGGGGGCACGGTAAGGGTAAATCTACCCATAAACTGCTCACTTAACAAAGGACATGACTATAATTTTGTAGACAATTAGATTAATTTATGAAGCAGACAACCCACTTATGCTCTATCTTTCAACAATGACAATTCCTTTGTCCATTTCTTAACAAGGTCATTTGCTGGGTTTTGTCTATAAAAGGAAATAATGGTTTAAGTTGAATAATATACAGTATGTTCTCCAAGATTAACCAGAAACACTGATAATAAACCTGATTCAGCGACAAGACCTTTGCAGATATTGGCAATGTGTTCACTGTTCAATACTCTCTCCCAAAGGTATATAATCCTTCAGACTACAACGCATTTCTATCATCTTATGCTGGTATCAATACAGTTTGCTTTAACATAACAAGGCTTCTATCTCTCTAGATCGATATGCTGATTTTTTTTTTTTTACTTTATTCAGTCAAGTCTGAATTAATGATGTACATATGTTTCCTAATCAATCACATCTCTTCCTAGATCATTATTTTCTCCGATTTACTGTGTCTTTGGGCCTGAGATACATAATCCGTATATGTTATCATGCAGTTGGCTCATTGGATCAATGCTTCTGCCAATGTATTTTTTAAACCACTAAATCTAGCCTGTCCTAAAAGAATATCAAAAAGGACACTAATCTCGAATAAATAAATAAATCTATCATATTTATGAAAACGTATATGTTGAACTACTCATGGGATCGTAGGTTTCAATAACTTGGGAATTACCATTAGTTTTATTTAATTACACATGTGCAATGAATACCATTTTATATTCTGTCATTTTACAACTGACCAGTTGAGCAATATTATTAAGTTCTTATTAAATAAATACATGATGTTTCTTATTAACAAGAGAACTGAACAAAGCCAATGAAAACGCACGCAAATATCCAATATATGTAATGGGGTTTTCAAGTTGGTAATCGTTTGATTTTTTTTACCCCAGAGCTTTCTTTTGCTAACTATATTTAAACCCTATTCAGTGAGTGAGCCATACAAATGATATATGGCTTTGTTTTTTTTTGTTCACAATATGTCATTATTATATTTATAATTCATGGCATGTGAGATTGCGGCGGCAAACACTGTAAAAAAAAAAAAAGTATAATTTGTACTTAGATTTTAGTAAATAATATTGAAAACGGCCAAGTGACCACTGTTGTCACGGTGATCTCCTGACTGAATTGTCATCAAGAGTAGACGCCTGTGAAAAATGTGGTTATCATATAGATTATAGAGGCCCCATTGTGCAATACAGAAATAAAAGCACTTTTTTTTCTTGCACCTGACTATACAGATAAAATTCATATATAGATATATTTTTTAAGAGAGGCAATTGTCTAGTGGAACATAAACTTTATTAGGGGTCTCTTGACATAACAGGTGTTTTTATGGTGCAAATAATATCCAATTTCAAAGCAAATCCCTGTGTGTTGTGTGTACTTTGTAGCACCATTCCAGTACCACCACCATGTGAAAGATCAAGTGAATCTCTTTAAAATGAGGGGGCTTTGAGGTTTGTAGCTGCTAAGGGAGCTGAGATTGAGGGGTTTGATTAACCTCCCCCCATACAGCTCCCTTGTAGCTATACTAAGCTTCCCGGTTCTGCTGCTTAGTGATGTCACTACGTGCGTACGTGACAATGTTACCGGCACTACCATAAAACCACTAACAATCCCCGGCCTGTATGGTGGCGGGATTGCCATAAAAACAGTGTTTAATCAGCGATCCCCCACCAAAAAGGGCTCTCATGCACCCACAGATCGCTCGTAGCTCATCATGTGCATTAACGTGGTTAAAGAAATACAGAGATCAAAATGAGACGTTCTGGACATCTTTCCAGGAGAGTATACTTAGATATGCTAAAGGGTGTGCATGTGTCATGTGAACTATATGCATAACAATGATGGAATCATTGCATCTACCCTTTTTGCAATAATTATATTATTTTATATAAAATAATGGTATTTGAGACATTTTGGGGCATATCTATCAAGCTCCGAAAGGAGCTTGATGGCCCGTGTTTCTGGCGAGTCTTCAGACTCGCCAGAAACAGCAGCTATGAAGCCGCGGTCACAAAGACCGCTGCTCCATAACCTGTCCACCTGCTCTGAGCAGGCGGACAGACATTGTGGGAAATCAACCCGATCGGGTTGATTGACACCCCCCTGCTGGCGGCCCATTGGCCGCGAGTCTGCAGGGGGCGGCTTTGCACCAGCAGCTCTTGTATTGCTCTCCGTATTCACCGAGGTCTGGCGGACCTGATCCGCACTGTCGGATCAGGTCTGCCAGACCTTGATAAATAGAGCCCTTTGTGTCTACTGAAACGTTGTAGGTATTAAGTTCTACAGCTATTTTGTAGGTAAAACTGCCTTTCCTCTAGCCTTAAATTGTTTTGACTGAAAGAGAGAGAATACAAATAAAATATTCCAATTCACTTCTATTGTCAATTTAACATGTTCCTCTTGAAACTTAGCTAGTTTTCATGACAGCATACTGACGTATGCTCAAGAGATGTGCATGTGACTTCAGGACAGTGTTTGTAACAGCGGATAAAATCATGTGATTACTTTGTATGGATTTTTTATTTATTAGTATAGACCTCACTTTGTCCATGTTTGACCACAACTTAATTATATTAGCTGCTGATTGGCTGACAAATACATTTTCCTTTTCTCTGGAAAAGCCTCAATTAAAATAAAAAAGTCATTATTTTCCGCACAAACATTTTTTTTTAAGAAAAAAAAAATGGACAAAAATGTGTAATGGATTTCACAATTTTGTCTTTTAGATACAAATATGAAGTCAAAAGTACATGTAACCCCAGATTTTTTTCATGATTCAAATAGATCATACTATTTTAAACAATTTTCCAATTTAGTTCTATTTTCTAATTTGCTTCATTCTCTTGGTAACCTTTGTTGAAGGAGCAATAATTCCCTTAACATGTGCCGGTCCTGTTTTTTTCTGATGCAATCTCTCAATACTTACCAACACATTTACTGACTGACTTTTCACATATTAAATCCCACAGCTTAAAAGACTCAATAAACCCCCAGACAACACTTTCCCAATTATTACAGAGTAACCCAAAGATTTATTGGTTTTGTGCAGGCGCTGCACACACTGTCATTGCCCAGCACTCCAGCAGCATATAGTGTGACATTATGAAGCTAAAACGTCACATATATATATATATATATATATATACACACGCTACCTGCTGAATCATTTAACGTTACAAAAACAACAATAAACACTTTTTTTTACACAAATATAAAATAATCAAATCCAAAAACCAACAATCACACACGCCCCTTGTACCCATAATGTGATTGCCAGATTTATGCTTTTGTAAGATCAGCAGACTAACATCTGTGCAAATCCAGATCAAAGTGTGATTTTTCACAAGCATAAATCCGGCTCCGAAAAGAGCAAAAGTCAACGAGGGGCCACTTACTTCCGCATTCGTCAGCTAACAAAACTGTCAGATGTAGATCTATAAAGAATCATAAGATTTAACATGCAAGAGGCATTTTAGTATTGTGACCACTGGTTAAAACACAACAAACAGATCAACCTTTAGATAATTTGATAATAGAAAGTTATCTAAAATGATTCAAATATAATTAAACACATTTGCAAAGGAAACAGATATGCACAAATTGCAATAGTCAAAACTGTTTTGTTAAAAAATAAGATATCAACCAGAATTAATAGTCAATAGATAAATAAAGCAAATCCAAAAACATAAATCTGTACAATGATTTAACAACTGATATTTTATTAGGAAAAAAAATCAAACCAAATGTATTATTAACCTCTTAGTGACCACGACATACCCTGTACGTTGCTGGTCGTTAAAGGGTTTTCGGACCATAATAACGTGATATCACGGCATCCCTCGCTACTGCAGACCTCCTGAAATAGAGCAGACCAATCTTTTAAAAAAAAGTCCCAGGATATGTCACTGGTCATTAAGGGGTTAATTTTACATGATTATAAAATATTTCTTTGCTGCACAGATCATTTTAAACACAGTGTCTCGCTGCTGATACAAGTTAACTCATATGTAAAACAAAAGGGCCTTTCAAGCCCATTAAACCCAAAATATAATTGACAAGTGTTTTCCTAATATACAATTAATCAGTTTGTCACAGTAACTACGTAGGAAAATCAATCCAAATGAGAGTAATCAATAGTAATCACTTGCCGGGAGATGAAGCAGTTAATTCATCAGCTACATCTGCAGATGTCTATTCCCAACAATGCTGGTTTTTCATCCTCCCTTAAACTGAGCACTGTAAGATGACTATCACTAACTAAAGGCACAACTTTTTTCTTTCATTATTCAGACAGAACATACAATTTTTATCAACTTTCCAGATTCATTCTATAATCATTTACTTTATTCTCTTGGTATCCTTTGTTGAATGCACTACTGAGAACTAGTTGAAAACATCACATGAGCTTATGACGAGGCATATATGTGCAGTCACCAATTAGCAGCTATCTCCCAGTAATGCATTGCTGCTCCTTAGGTCGGCTTTTAAACAAAGGCTACCAAGAGAACAAGGCACATTAGATAATAGAAGTCATTTGGAAAGTTGATTAAAATCTAATGCACTGGACCATGAAATAATAATTTTCGGTTCCATGTCCCTTTAAGTATTTACAGAACATATTACAAATAGCTAGTGACCAATTACAGACATTTTATTATTGCTCCATCTTGCTAGCAGTTTGCGTGTTTTGAGCAAGATATTATGTATCGGCGCCTCACTCAATTACAAATATTAATTACAGGAACTTGTATTGTCTAGAAACGCGTTTCCAGCACATTGTGTCTAGTTTACACTGGCGCCACCTTGTGCTTTTTTCTGGCATATACTGTATATGTGTCTATAATAGTCAGTCCGTTTACTCCCAATATACCATAGTGGTGACCTTTGTATTTATTCTCATCTCATTTAATGTTCCATAGGTCTTTTTTATATATATTTATTTATATCCAGCAATGTATACAGGTATACAAATTACATGTTGTTACATCACACAATGCACGAGTATCTTACTACGTGCATAGAAAAAAAAAAAGACACATTTGTACAAACAATAATAATTAGCTTATTCTGATGTGGTATCTTCTACGTTCTACTAACTGTTTAATGACTATCGCTCATATAATGTATGTATACATTGTTGACATGTTTATATTTTTAGGTTCAACAAGACTAGATAACGACTAAAAAAAACATATTCAGACTTGTATCGTCTCCTATTACGGTAGAAAGCTTCCTGTATTACAGTTGTAACAACATGAACTTTTACGAACTCTCAATTTTTCCTTTCTTAAATTCTATTTTTCTGTATGCTCTACATTCCATACAGAGGAAAGCAAGGGGGTCATAAACGACCTACAAAATATTGAATAACAACTCTCAACAAAAGAAAGACTACAACTTGTTACAGTCGTTTTGCATCTGTCAAAAGGCACAAAATGAATATCATTCTAACACAAAATACATTATTTTTTTGTCTCAATACTTTGGGGTATATTTATTATAGTGCGAGCGGACATGATACGATGTAGCGTATCAAGTCTGCTGCACATCAATAAATGCCGACAGCATTTATCATTGCACCAGAAGTTCTTGTAAACTAACAAACACACAGATCTACGGTGCTCACCAGCTCCACGATAACCACGGCAGCGTTTTCTTCAGCATGTGCATACAACCGTAGTAGCCACTTGTTCCCTTATGAGGGTGCAACCGGACAGCCTTCTTGTTGGAATGCCAAAAAGACCAAAGGAAAGGAAAAATCCGTAGCAACTCCTTTTTCACAAGTAACGAAGTATCTGTATAATAAAATAGAAAAAATTAAAAATGTATTAATTTGTAGCAAGTGCAGCATAAAAACAGAACGTGAGCACAAGGCTCACACGATCAGGAAGGAATATCCAGTAGTGCAGAGAACGGCAGACAAGTTTCGTGTGGGGTCTCCACACTTGTTCACTGCTATAGACTGCACATACTGGTTTCACCTTTTAAAGGTACATACAACATGTTAACACACATGTGACTTTAGCAACTTCCTGTCTACACTGATTAGTTATATACACACAGTCATATGTCAAACAGGCTGACTCTGAAAATTAGCATAATAATAATCAAAATTAGAGCGTAAATTACAACATATATGTCATTAACGCTAAGGGGTAAAGGAGATCATGCAGATATATACAGATTAAATAAACAGGTTAACATCCGTTTCCATATTTGTGCCTAGAGGGTGTCTGGTGCGCAAAATATCCACTGTGCTTCCTTGTAACTCAATCTATACTCTCTGTCACCTCCCCTCTTATGTCTAGGGATATGATCTATTGCTTGGAAAGATGCCAGAGATGAATCTGCTGCATGCATGTTTTAAATGTGCTTAGCTACTGGGGTGAAGACATCAGGGTTATCAATATCTCTGATGTGTTCAAGTGCTCTGTCTCTGAGCATTCTCTTAGTTTTCCCCACATATTGAATCTGGCACCCCCTGCAGGTCAAGAGGTAAATTACATATTTTGAGTTAAAATTTAAATTGTGTCAAATTTGATAGTTTATATTGGAAACTGAAGAAGTTAAAGACTCACTCTGTGACATAGATACATGTCTTACAAATTTTAGATTTACACTTATAAAATCCTATTCTGTGTTGCAACCAGGTACATGTATTATACTCAGGCAAGTAAGAAGGAGCTACCATGTTACCTATGGTTTTTGCTTTCTTTGCCACAAATTTACAACCGTTGGTTGCCACTTTCTCTAGGGTGGAATCAGTGGTATGGATATGTAGGCATTCCCTGATTAGACTACAGATTTTATGGAATTCAAGACTATAGGGAGTGCTGAAAATTAGCTTCTCCCTACAGTCAACACGTCTTGATTGGGCCATATCGTTACGTTAATACTCCAAAAGAGTGTTACGTGGAATGTGGTCAACTTGTTCCCTGGTGGACTGAAGTAAATTAGTAGGATAGCCATGCTCATATAATCTACTAGCCAAGATGTCAATTTGTTCTCTGTAGGCAACATCATTAGAACATATCCTTTTTGTTTTTATATATTGACCTTTTGGTATAACCTTGAGAATATGTCTTGGATGGCACGACTTGTAATTCAAAATAGTGTTGCCGCCTGTGGGCTTCCTATACAGACAAGTATCAATGGTATGTGTGCATATTCATGCATTGAGCTCAATGTCTAGAAATTTAGTCTGAAGTGAGTGTTGTTCAAAGGTTAATTTCACGTTTACTTTGTTCATGTTGATATATTCGACAAAACCCAAGACACTGTTCTCATCTCCATTCCACACCAGCAGCAGATCATCTATATAACGACCAAAATAAATGATGTTATTTTTGAAGGGGTTGTTACCTCCATAGACGTGGAACAGCTCCCACCATCCCATAAAGAGATTGGCATAGGAGGGGGCAAACTTTGCCCCCATAGCCGTTCCACGTCTCTGGAGGTAACAACAACCCTCAAACATAAAAAAGTTATGCGTGAGTAAAAATTCAATGGCCATGATAAGGAATTGTTTCACATCATCTGAGTAATTTGAATAGTTGTCTAAAAGGAAACAAACCACATCCAATCCCTGCTAGTGTGGAATGGAGGTATAGAGAGATTCCACATCTATGGTGACAAATCTATACGTCTGTTCCCAATTGATATCCTGTACAATTCTCAGCACTTGAGTAGAGTCCCTAACATAGCTCATAAGGTTGCTGCAAAAAGGAGTCAACCAATTCAGAGAGTGGCTCCAAAAGGGAGCCTACCCCTGATATGATAGGACATCCAGGTGATTTTAGTGCATCTTTGTGCAATTTAGGCAAAAAGTAAAAGATTGGGATTAGGGCAGCATTAGGGAGCAATGAGTTCATCATTGAAGGAGAGATAGCATCCTTTTGTTGCCCAAAAGTGAGTATATCCTCCAAAAGAGGCTTATAGGCATTTGTGGGATTGAAAGTTAATCGTTTATAGACTTCTATATCGTTTAGTTGTCTAAAACATTCATGCACATAACGCATAACTTTTTTATGTTTGCCTGAGTATAATACACGTACCTGGTTGCAACACAGAATAGGATTTTATATGTGTAAAGCTAAAATTTGTAAGAAATGTATCTATGTCACAGAGGGTGAGTCTTTCACTTCTTCAGTTTCTAATATAAACTATCAAAATTGACACAATTTAAATTTTAACTCAAATATGTAATTTACCTCTTGACCTGCAGGGGGGTGCCAGATTCAATATGTGGGGAAAACTAAGAGAATGCTCAGAGACAGAGCACTTGAACACATCAGAGATATTGATAACCCTGATGTCTTCACCCCAGTAGCTAAGCACTTTTAAAACATGCATGCAGCAGATTCATCTCTGGCATCTTTTCAAGCAATAGATCATATCCCTAGACATAAGAGGGGAGGTGACAGAGAGTATAGATTGAGTTACAAGGAAGCACAGTGGATATTTACTCTGCGCACCAGACACCCTCTGGAAACGGATGTTAACCTGTTTATTTAATCTGTATATATCTGCATGATCTCCTTTACCCCTTAGCGTTAATGACATATATGTTGTAATTTACGCTCTAATTTTGATTATTATTATGCTAATTTTCAGAGTCAGCCTGTTTGACATATGACTGTGTGTATATAACTAATCAGTGTAGACAGGAAGTTGCTAAAGTCACATGTGTGTTAACATGTTGTATGTACCTTTAAAAGGTGAAACCAGTATGTGCAGTCTATAGCAGTGAACAAGTGTGGAGACCCCACATGAAACTTGTCTGCCGTTCTCTGCACTACTGGATATTCCTTCCTGATCGTGTGAGCCTTGTGCTCACGTTCTGTTTTTATGCTGCACTTGCTACAAATTAATACATTTTTAAATTTTTCTATTTTATTATACAGATACTTCGTTACTTGTGAAAAAGGAGTTGCTACAGATTTTTCCTTTCCTTTAGTTCTTGGGAACTGCTGGTGCAACGCCGCCCCCTGCAGATTCACAGGGGATGTCAATCAATCTGATCGTATTCGATCAGGTTGATTTCTGTCCGCTGCTTAAGAGCCGGCGGACAAGTTATTCTTTAGACCACTGCTTCCTAACTTCTGTTTCCGGTGAGCCTTCTCCATACGGAGCTTGATAAATCGGCCCCATTGACACTAACAGAAAAACTTAAATGCTCTATGATATCTTGTAATAGAAGTACGCACTAGTCAAGCCCGCCATCATTGTTATGTGCCACATGAAGCCATGGCTGGTTTTGTCTATATTTAAAAACCTATCAACACAACAGAAAAAAACAAAACGAAAACAAGACAGAACAAGATAAATACATTTATACAGATACTCTTTATTATTATCAGGTATTTATAAAGCGCCAGCAGATTACGTAGCGCTATACAAGAAATAATGGAACATTACAGGGATGCATTAAATACACAAACAAGTACAGTATTGGGGTACATTACAGTTGTAGGTGCAATAATTGAGTTATACAAAAGGAGAGGAATGCCCTGCCCTTGAGCACAATCAGTAGTAGTTCACTTTAAATACAAAGTGACCTACAGGTAGAGAGGCTCTCAAGCTTACAATCTAAAGGAGAGGGAATGGAGACAGAAGGTGAGGGAGAAGGGAAATATGTCTAATATAAGGCAGTGTAAATTGAGAGTGAGTGAAATGTGTGGTGAGTAAATGAGGGTTAGAAAAGTGTAACAGAATATGATAAAGTGTGAGTTCAGAGGCTGTGAGTGTGAGTAGTGTCTCTATCCTGGATCATTAGTGACAGCTGCACCTAATTGCTGTTAGGTGTTTATATATTAAGGTAAGCACCAGGGTGGGAGGTGGAGGGAGGATTGGTGGGCTAGTGCATGCAGAGAGCCTGTAGGACTGCTTGTTGCTGTGAGGTCTGTGTGAGAAAGAGAGTTTTAAAGGTAAAACTTCCTGTTGATAAAGGGTAGGTGTATGGGGGGAGGTGTAGTTTGGAGAGGGGGAGTGGGGGAGAGGGGGAGTGGTGGAGAGGGGGAGAGGGGAATGTTAAAACCAATTTCAAATTAGCCCAACAGATATAAAAATAAAATGCACTCATTGGCCTCTATTTATCAAGCCGTCAACCGCAAATACGCTGGAATTCTGCAGCGTATTTGTGGCGAGCCTGATTCGCCTTAGTTATCAAACCCTATAGACCAGCAAAAGTAGAATTTAGTGACTCAGTCCGATACAGATCGATGCTTACGTCACTCCAGATGTTCTGAATGTAAGTTCGGCACAATCTGACTACTTTTGTTAGTTATCAAATATCTAGCAGGTACGCTCAGCACTTTTCCGGCCCAGTGTACCATAGGAATCAATGGGAGTCTCAAAGCAGCAGTGAAAGCTCGTGTTCGCTGCTCCCCGATATCCCATTGATTCCTATGGTAGCGTCTACACCTAACACCCTAACATGTACCCCGAGTCTAAACACCCCTAATCTAACCCCCCCTACACCGCCGCAACTAAATAAAGTGTTTAACCCCTAAACCGCTGCTCCCGGAGCCCACCGCCACCTACAATATATTTATTAACCCCTAAAGCGCTGCTCCCAGACCCCGCCTCAACTCTAATAAATGTATTAACCCCTAAACCGCTGCTCCCGGAGCCCACCGCCACCTACATTATACTTATTAACCCCTAATCTGCCGCCCCTACATCTCCACCACTCTATTAAATTTATTAACCCCTAATCTGCCCCCCTACACCGCCACCACTATATTAAATTTATTAACCCCTAAACCTAAGTCTAACCCTAACCCTAACACTCCCTAAGTTAAATATAATTTAAATAAATCTAAATAAATTATTCCTATTTAAAACTAAATACTTACCTATAAAATAAACCCTAAAATAGCTACAATATAACTAATAGTTAAATTGTATCTATCTTAGGATTTATTTTTATTTTACAGGCAACTTTGTATTTATTTTAACTAGGTACAATAGTTATTAAATAGTTATTAACTATTTAATAACTTCCTAGTTAACATAAATACCAAAGTACCTGTAAAATAAAACCTAACCTAAGTTACAATTACACCTAACACTACACTATAATTAAATTAATTCCCTAAATTAACTACAATTAACTACAATTAAATAAAATTAAATAAAATTATCTAAAGTACAAAAACAAACAAACACTAAATTACAGAAAATAATAAAATAATTACAAGTTTTTTAAACTAATTACACCTACTCTAATCCCCCTAATAAAATTAAAAAGCACCCCAAAATAATAAAAAGCCCTACCCTATACTAAATTACAAATAGCCCTTAAAAGGGCTTTTTGCGGGGCATTGCCCCAAAGTAATCAGCTCTTTTAACTGAAAAAAAGTACAATGCCCCCCCCAGCATTAAAACCCACCACCCACACACCCAACCCTACTCTAAAACCCACCCAATCCCTCCTTTAAAAAACCTAACAGTAACCCCTTGAAGATCACCCTACCTTGAGAAGTCTTCACCCAACCGGGCCGAAGTCCTCAACGAAGCCAGGCGAAGTGGTCCTCCAGACGGGCAGAAGTCTTCATCCAAGTCGGGCAGAAGAGGTTCTCCAGGCGGGCAGAAGTCTTCATCCAGACGGCATCTTCTATCTTCATCCATCCGGCGCGGAGCGGCTCCATCTTCAAGACATCCGACGTGGAGCATCCTCTTCTTTTGACGTCTTCAAACAGAATTAAGTTTCCTTTAAATGATGTCATCCAAGATGGCGTCCCTTCAATTCTGATTGGCTGATAGAATTCTATCAGCCAATCAGAATTAAGGTAGGGAAAATCCTATTGGTTGATGCAATCAGCCAATAGGATTGAAGTTCAATCCTATTGGCTGATCCAATCAGCCAATAGGATTGAGCTGGCATTCTATTGGCTGTTCCAATCAGCCAATAGAATGCAAGCTCAATCCTATTGGCTGATTGTTTAAACCAATAGGATTTTTCCTACCTTAATTCCAGGTATTAATAGTCCTAAAATGCTTATATTTGTCTGAGTTGCATAGAAAAAATATATCTTGACATTCTAAGTTGATTCTTTGCCCCAATATTGTCTTTAGCCAGAAACTAATTTTGCTCCAAAACTGATTAATCTTAGGGAAACCCCACAAACAGTGGAGCAAATCTGCCGAGATTCTACTACATTTAAAGCACTTACTAGGAATGTTTGGGGACCACTTACTTATCTGGGCGGGAGTAATATAAACTCTATTGATGAGTTTACAGTGAGATTCTTTCCATGCAACCAATGTAGAGCCGCTTCCTGCCAATCCAAATCTTTCCTGTATAATTTCCTGCATCAAACTAGGAAAATTATATCCCCAGCGTATGAGGAGAGAATTCAAGTGTTTCTGGTCCAGGCCATTAATCAAAATATTGTAGGGAAATGAAATAGAATATTTACCTTGCCTATAGAAATTTATCACAGACTCCAGATTCCAAAGGCTCAAGGAAAGGTTTGTCTTACCTATGCATGCTAGGAGGAAATGAAGCAATTGTAGGTAGGCGTAGAAGTCATGTTTATGTAGGGAGAATTCTTCACAGAGTGCCCCAAATGTTTTATCGTCCATAACTTGTATCACGTATTTAAGACCTGAAACAGACCATAGTTTATACACTGATGAGGTGTAGCCTGGTATAAAGGCGGGATTACCAGCTATCATTAAGTATCTAGATAGTTGGTACTCTAACTGCAATTCCTTGCAATAATACTGCCATGCCAGAATAGGATATTTAAATACAGTTAGTTGGGAGACCAGGTTAGGTAGTCTGTTGTGTGGACAGTGAATTAAAGCATTTAATGAGAAAGGTGCTATCATAGCTGTTTCTAAATTTAAGTTAGCTACATATTCTTTCTCGGTTATCCAGTCCAATACTAATTTGGTCAAGGCCACAAGATTATAAAATCTGAGGTTAAGAAATGCTAGTCCACCTGCATTCATATGGGGAGTTAGTTTCAAGGCTGAGATACGTACCCTCTTTTGATGCCACAAGAATGTTGCCGATATCCGGTTGAAAAAAAGCAGATCTTTGGTGTAGATAAATAGTAGAAGGTTCTGTAGTAAATATAACATTTGAGGAAAAAAATTTGTTTTGATTAAGGCTATCCTTGCCTATAGAGAAATAGGGAGGGGCATCCATTTTATAAGATTTCGATTATAGTTGGAGAAAAAGGGAACAAAATTTAATTCATACCATTTTAAAGGATTCTTATTAATTTTAATCCCTAGATAATTAATTGTGTCCACAGATTTAAAAAGGCAACCATGTTCTGAAGATT
The DNA here is from genome assembly GCF_027579735.1 of Bombina bombina. NCBI lineage: Eukaryota > Metazoa > Chordata > Amphibia > Anura > Bombinatoridae > Bombina > Bombina bombina. Next base: position 24,683,805 of record NC_069505.1, read on the forward strand.
TATTTTTAATGACCCATAAAATTTCAGATTTTAACGGGTTGATTCTATAGCCTGAAAATGAATCAAATTTTTTTTTTTATTGCTTAAAAATAATAGCAGGTCGTCTGCAAATAGTGTAAGTACTGTTTTAACACATCTCACTGTAATACCTTCCAGCTCACTACACAAGAGAATTGCAAAGGGTTCAAACGCTAGATTAAATAACAGAGGTGATAACGGGCACCCTTTTCTGGTTCCTTTTCCCAGGATGATACTCTCAGAGAGTTCATAATTAATAAAAAAAATTGATGGATTTTTAGAAATATTCTTAAGCAGACTCAAAAAGTTCCCTTGATACCCAAATGCTGCAAGACTCGTAAAAAGATGATCTTAACCTATTAGATCAAAAGCTTTCTTTGCATCGACGGAGAGAATAGCCAAATCTGTCTTGATCTCCTTACTCCTTCTCTTCTTCTTATTCCAAAAGTAATTTACTATAGATAGGGCTTTGCGGATTATTTTAGTTATGTTCCTTCCCTTCATAAAACCCCCTTGGTGTTTGTGGATCAATAGACCCAGATGTTTTTTTAATCTATCTGCGATAATGGCCATAAGAAATTTATAATCCTGGTTAAGAAGGGATATAAGTCTGTATGATGTCATATACTGTGGATTTTTATCTTTTTTTGGAATAGGAATAATTGTGGAGTTTGTAAAATATTTAGATGATGTTTCGTTGTCAATGAAGTATTTATTATAGAGACCTACTAGGCTTGCCAGAATATGCTCTATTAAGATCTTGTACAATTCTGCAGGGAGATGGTCCGGTCCTGGGGCTTTATTTAGTGTACTTAATTTAATCTGTCTGACCACTTTATCCCATGAAATCGGTTTATTTAATTCCGCCAAGTCTTGTCTAGTAACCTTGGAAGTTACAAGTTTAGACCAAAAACACTGCTTGTTCTGAGCATCTATGTTATCTTTCTTGTAATTTTTTTATAGTGGTCTAAAAAAGCCTTTCTAATTTCCATAGGGTCTGTGATCACCTTCTCATCTTTTTTTCAATGATTTGATCACTTTATTAGCTTGTCTGTTTTTAACTAATATTGCTAGAAATTTAGTTGACTTGCCGTAGGAACCAGCAAACTTTGCCTTTTCTTTTAGGTCCTCCTGACAAATTTTATGTTTTAAGAAGAGGTCCCTCTCATGTCTTGATCTGAGATATTGCTTACTTTTAATTGGGATTGATATGTATGCTATTTTTTACCTAATTCGCAAGTTGGACTTCCCGCGCTTTTGTTTTCTTTTTCCACTTACACAAGTATGCTAAAATGTCACCTCTTATAAAAGCTTTGAAGGCTTCTAAGAAAACCTCAGGTTTTGATTTATACTCCAAGTTGTTGGCTGCATATTGTAGCCACTTATCCACTAACCAATTTAAGAAGTGATGGCTATTTGCTAAATATTTGGGGAAGAAGAAGCTTGAGAATCTGGAGCCCGTTTTCCTTTCCAAAAGTATTTGCAAGTAGATGACCGCATGGTCAGAAATCACAATATATTTAATCCCTGCTACAATATTCTGCTTGAAAAGAGCATCTGAAACGAGAGAAATAAGTCTATCCATGAGAAGGAACCATAAGTTTTGGATTCGCAGGAGAACATTCTCTGGCCGGGGTTCTGTAGTCGCCAAATATCATATAAGTTTAAGTCCGTGGTAAATTGTTTAAGTATCTGTGTAGAACTCTTCTCGCTCCATCTTTGCGTATTTAAAAAAATCTATCTAACTGTTAACCCATTGTCATGTTAAAGTCACCTGCTACTACCACCTTCCTGCCCACTTGGGGATGCGTGACCATATAATTAATTAATTTAGCTTTTAGCTGTTGCCAGAAGACTTTATCAACCTTGTTTGGACCATATACATTACATACTATGAGTTCTACCTCTTGCAATTTAACTAGTACAATTAAAAATCTGCCTAGCGGATCTGCTTCTTGCTCTATGATCTCATATGAAATACTTTTGTGGAAAAGAATCGCCACACCCTTCTTCTGTCCACAAAAAGGAGTGGAGAGAATGCCCCAACCCATTTAATTTTTAATTTGGCTGTTTCCTCTGGGCTTAGATGTGTCTCCTGCAGGAACACTACGTGGGGTTGGAATGAATTCAGATGTTTTAAAATAATTTTTCTTTTAATCGGGGATGTTATACCTCCTACATTCCAGGACAAAATATTTAATTTTTCACTAAACATAACCAGCCGAGAAACATGGACCACTTAAAAATCTTTGCGAATTAACCCAGTCATGGGGAGAATGGGTATGGGGTAAAATTGCGAGGAAAAAAGACACACACAAACAGAAATCTCCTCATACCACATAAAGAAAAAACATTGTAATTTGGGCTGTTGGTCTCATAGTTAATGTCCCAACCCAAGCTCTGTACATAACGTCAAAGCTTCTGTGGGGTTCTTTAAGACTTGCATCTGGCCATTTATTTTTATCAAAATTTAGCGGGGTACACCATTCTTGCATGGTATTCTGCATTGATAAATTTCATGCAGAAGGGTGCCATTTCTCTTCTCTTATTAGCCATCTCTGCAGAAAAATCTTGAAATAGAAGAATTTTGTTTTGTTCAATTATAAATTCTTTAAAGGGACATTAAACACTAAATACATGCTAGATAGAATGATGCATTCAAAGAAAAGATTAGTCCATGACAAACATGTAAATTTATTTTTCAAAGTTTCATTAGTTGTTTAACAAGTGACAAAATAAGTGTAAAGTTTTAGTGTCTATAAAACACTGGGAGCTGCCATGTTGTAACTTGTGTTACCTTCTCTGCTGTGGCCAATTAGGGACAGTTATACATAGGTCACTAGAGTGTGCAGCCAATGGTTGTGCTGGATTTAACAGTGTTCTGCCCTTCCATTTCTAACAGGAACTGAAAAGCTCACAATATCAGAATGGAATTACAGGCAAAGAGGACAAAATAAATAATGAAAGTATATTGCAGAATTGTTTTATAAATACAATTTATCATTTTATATTACCATCTCAAACGCCTAGATTTAGAGTTTTGTCGGTAACGACCCGCGTAGCTAACGCTGGCTTTTTTTCCCCCGCACCTTTTAAATACTGCTGGTATTTAGAGTTCACAGAATGGCTGCGTTAGGCTCCAAAAAGGGAGCGTAGAGCATAATTTACCGCCACTGCAACTCTCAATACCAGCGGTGCTTACGGACGCTCGTGCACGATTCCCCCATAGAAAACAATGGGGCATTTTGAGCTGAAAAAAAACCTAACACCTGCAAAAAAGCAGCGTTCAGCTCCTAACGCAGCCCCATTGTTTCCTATGGGGAAACACTTCCTAAATCTGCACCTAACATCCTAACATGTACCCCGAGTCTAAACACCCCTAACCTTACACTTATTAACCCCTAATCTGCCGCCCCCGCTATCGCTGACCCCTGCATATTATTATTAACCCCTAATCTGCCGCTCCGTACACCGCCGCAACCTACATTATACCTATGTACCCCTAATCTGCTGCCCATAACCCCGCCGACCCCTATATTATATTTATTAACCCCTAATCTGCCCCCCACAACGTCCCCTCCACCTACCTACAATTATTAACCCCTAATCTGCCGACCGGACCTCACCGCTACTATAATAAATGTATTAACCCCTAATCCGCCTCACTCCCGCCTCAATAACCCTATAATAAATAGTATTAACCCCTAATCTGCCCTCCCTAACATCGCTGACACCTAACTTTAAGTATTAACCCCTAATCTGCCAACCGGACCTCACCGCTACTCTAATAAATGTATTAACCCCTAAAGCTAAGTCTAACCCTAACACTAACACCCCCCTAAGTTAAATATAATTTAAATCTAACAAAATAAATTAACTCTTATTAAATAAATTATTCCTATTTAAAGCTAAATACTTACCTGTAAAATAAACCCTAATATAGCTACAATATATATTACTTTGTAATATCAGCCAATCAGATTGAGCTCACATTCTATTGGCTGAGTGGAACAGCCAATAGAATGCGAGCTTAATCTGATTGGCTGATCGGATCAGCCAATCGGATTGAACTTGAATCTGATTGGCTGATTCCATCAGCCAATCAGAATTTTCCTACCTTAATTCCGATTGGCTGATAGAATCCTATCAGCCAATCGGAATTCGAGGGACTCCATCTTGGATGACGTCCCTTAAAGGAACCTTCATTCGTCGTCTAGTCGTCGGAAGAGGATGGATCCGCGCCGGAGGTCTTCAAGATGGAGCCGCTCGTCATCGGATGGAAGAACATAGAAGATGCGGCTTGGATGAAGATGTTTGCCGGTCCGGATCGACTCTTCTGCCCGGATAGGATGAAGACTTCTGCCCGAAGATGGAATTCTTTAGCCGCCGCTTGGATCAAGACTTCAGCCGGAGGATGGACGTCACTCTTCAGCCCCCGCTTGGGCTTGGATGAAGACTTCGGAGGCTCTTCTGGACCAATCGGGACCCGGTGTGGTGAAGACAAGGTAGGGAGATATTCAGGGGCTTAGTGTTAGGTTTATTTAAGGGGGGTTTGGGTTAGATTAGGGGTATGTGGGTGGTGGGTTGTAATGTTGGGGGGGTATTGTAAGTTTTTTTTTTACAGGCAAAAGAGCTGAATTCTTTGGGGCATGCCCCGCAAAGGGCCCTTTTAAGGGCTGGTAAGGTAAAAGAGCTTTTCTATTTTAATTTTAGAATAGGGTAGGGCATTTTTTTATTTTGGGGGGCTTTGTTATTTTATTAGGGAGCTTAGAGTAGGTGTAATTAGTTTAAAATTGTTGTAATATTTTTCTAATGTTTGTAAATATTTTTTTATTTTTTGTAACTTAGTTCTTTTTAATTTTTTGTACTTTAGTTAGTTTATTTAATTGTATTTATTTGTAGGTATTGTATTTAATTAATTTATTGATAGTGTAGTGTTAGGTTTAATTATAGATAATTGTAGGTATTTTGTTTAATTAATTTATTGATAGTGTAGTGTTAGGTTTAATTGTAACTTAGGTTAGGATTTATTTTACAGGTAATTTTGTAATTATTTTAACTAGGTAGTTATTAACTATTTAATAGCTATTGTACCTGGTTAAAATAATTACAAAGTTGCCTGTAAAATAAATATTAATCCTAAAATAGCTACAATATAAATATAATTTATATTGTAGCTATATTAGGGTTTATTTTACAGGTAAGTATTTAGCTTTAAATAGGAATAATTTATTTAATAATAATTTATTTCGTTAGATTTAAATTATATTTAACTTAGGGGGGTGTTAGTGTTAGGGTTAGAATTAGCTTTAGGGGTTAAAAAATGTATTAGAGTAGCGGTGAGGTTCGGTCGGCAGATTAGGGGTTAATACTTGAAGTTAGGTGTCGGCGATGTTAGGGAGGGCAGATTAGGGGTTAATACTATTTATTATAGGGTTATTGAGGCGGGAGTGAGGCGGATTAGGGGTTAATACATTTATTATAGTGGCGGAGAGGTCCGGTCGGCAGATTAGGGGTTAATAATTGTAGGTAGGTGGAGGCGACGTTGGGGGCGGCAGATTAGGGGTTAATAAATATAATATAGGGGTCGGCGGTGTTAGGGGCAGCAGATTAGGGGTACATACGGATAACGTAGCTGGCGGCGGTGTGCGGTCGGCAGATTAGGGGTTAAAAAATTTTATAGAGTGGCGGCGATGTGGGGGGGGCCTCGGTTTAGGGGTACATAGGTAGTTTATGGGTGTTAGTGTACGTTAGAGCACAGTAGTTAAGAGCTTTATAAACCGGCGTTAGCCCAAAAAGCTCTTAACTACTGACTTTTTTCTGTGGCTGGAGTTTTGTCGTTAGATTTCTAACGCTCACTTCAGCCAAGACTCTAAATACCGGCGTTAGAAAGATCCCATTGAAAAGATCGGATACGCAAATGGCGTAGGGGGATCTGCGGTATTGAAAAGTCGCGGCTGCAAATTGAGCGTTAGACCCTTTCCTGACTGACTCTAAATACCAGCGGTAGCCCAAAACCAGCGTTAGGAGCCTCTAACGCTGGTTTTGACTGCTAACGCCAAACTCTAAATCTAGCCGATAGTGTTTAATGTCCCTTTAAAGGGACACTGAACCCAATTTTTTTTCTTTTGTGATTCAGATAGAGCATGGAATTTTAAGCAACTTTCTAATTTACTCCTATTAGCAAATGTTCTTCATTCTCTTGTTATCTTTATTTGAAAAGCAAGAATGTAAGTTTAGATGCCGGCCCATTTTTGGTGAACAGCCTGGGTTGTTATTGCTGATTGGTGGATAAATTCTTCCACAAATAAACAAGTGCTGTCCAGGGTTCTGGACTTTCTTTTTCAAATAAAGACAGCAAGAGAACGAAGAAAAATTGATAATAGGAGTAAATTAGAAAGTTGCTTAAAATTGCATGCTCTATCTGAATCACGAAAGAAAAAATTTGGGTTCAGTATCCTTTTAAGCTTCCGATAGTGAGCTAAAATATTAACCTTATCTTGAAAGTTTGAGAATCGAATCATTATGGGACGGCCCTGATTTTTGGAGACTGAGTTTTGTCTTACTGGGCCCATTCTGTGGGCTCTTTCAACAGCTAACGGCATATTAACAGAGAGGCCGAACACTTACGGGAGTTGAACTGAAGCAAAAAACAGAAATCTTTAAATTTTGTTGAGTCCGTATGGCCAACCACTTTAACATTATTTCGTCTTGACCTGTCTTTAAGATCCTCTATTTTTGCCTGCAGAACCGCTACCTGTTTCTTTTGAAGGGAAATGGTGCCTTCTACATCAGTCATCAAATCTTCAATGTTAGATATCCTCATCTCGGCTTCTGCTATTCTGCCTGCAAATTGCCTTATTTCAGTCGCTAACCCAGATATTTCACTTTTAAGCTCAAATTTAAGGCCTTCAAATTGTGGGGTAATGAGGTCAGATATTTGTTGTAGCAATGATTTGCTTTCTAGTGTACTAGTCTGTACATCTTCAGTCAGAGTCACGCTAGAATCTGAGTTTTTTGGATATGATCCTTCTGCGGGAGATTTTTGTGATATATATCTATCCATTCAAAGGACCTCACCAATAAAAATAGAGTGCAATTTGTGTAAAATAAAAAAATCTCAGTTTCCTCCTCCCTCCAAGATTAAAACGTGAAGAAAGAAAAAAATCACACAAGTGAAAGCTTCCCCCCTCTAAGGGTTCTAAAGCAGAACAGATACTGTGAAGTGACAAATAAGTGTAATTATTTAAAGAGCTATGGCTCAGACCCTTGATGGGTGGACCTGTATCTCCCACTAAGCAAAATTCCCACTAGGCAAAATACCTATCTAAATATCAAGAAAGAAACAGAAGTAAATACAACCAGAAATAAGATGGGGCGCTCTCTAGCAAAAAACAAAACAGTGGACTGTTGCAATAAAGATACAACAGTTAGGTATATAACATCACAATATCATATAATGCAATCAGATACAAAATCGATAATAATAGTAGAGTAATAAAATGTCTGAAAAAGGTGGGGTAGTGCTATGCACTGTCCACAAACGTGTGTGGTATCCAAACAGAAGGCACAGGATGAACGGCTGCTCTACTCCTCTCAGATCTCTCCGGATCAGGCACTAGAAATAAACACAAAACAGAGGGGCGCCTCATGTGCAGATCAAAAATGCCACCAGCAAAAAAACATCCATAGATGCCAAATACAGGGGGCTATATGTCTATGCCCCATCCACTTATTGCTTGATGTTTTTAATGGGATTTTTAAATAGACTAACAAAAGCTAAGTGCTAGCACCTTATTATCTGTTGGAACTGCATCCTGGGGCCTACTGTTCTTGGAACTCGCATCCTGTTTTTCAGTCTGAAGCCAGGACAAGGGTTAGCTCATACACCCTGAGTTATCAGCCTGCAACTACCAGCACATAAGGGTGCTATTGCTACATGTAAGTACCCATTTGGCATCTATGGATGTTTCTTTGCTGGTGGCATTTTGGATCTACACATGAGGCGCCCCTAACCAGGCACTGTGTCAGCCGTGGCAAAGAACCCTTTAACTATAGGTTCGAGCACTGCCACTACTTAATCAAAGATGGTAACTTCAACTCTTCTACCTACAGGCAGGCCCTGTAATCTATACATGGACCCAATATAGTTACAATAATCGTATTCGCCTGGTTTCAAAAGAAAAAGTTAGCCTTTGAGTGTCAGTGTAACTGAATAAGTGTTGTGTGCTTTAGGGTAGCTACCACCACCCAGGCTATGCTTTTAAGGCAGATAATGTAACTCTTTTGGATCACTCAGTTTCCACTTCTCCTTTTTCCCTTGTGGTCAGTGATTGGTAGACAAAATGGCAACCGGGTGCCCGCTTTACTGAGGGGTGTGTCTCAGCCACTGCCTTAGGTTTCTTGCTGGCAAGCCGTTCCAGTTCTTTGGGCAGACCAGTTACAGTCACAGCGGATCGCCTCACACTGTACCAGCCCTGGATAAGTGGGTTTCCGATCTCTCCTTCAAGGAATTAAGTTTGGCAACCCCCAAAGAAATAACTTTAATAGGTAGAGTCTTTTACTTCTTTCTGTCTCCAAGCCAAGTTTCCTGCTGGTTTGTGCTGGTTACAGGTGTATGTAATTTATTCTCAGGGGCGCATCCTCCTTCAAGATACAGCACTAATTTGAGTGTATGTTGTTACTATACGAGAAGTGCCTGCAACGTTAAACTTGTTCCCTCAAGTGCACCACTTGCATGCATTTTATAGGCACCGGAGGACCCACAGCTTTCCACCTTAACTCCACGCCAACAGTGGATGATATGAATCAGGAGAAGCACCGTCCTTGCATTTTACTCTTTATTAGCCCTCAACGTTAATGTGCCGGCCAGGGAATCCGTGTCCTCGCTGGCTCCCAAGTGAAGGCTAATTATGTCTCAATTGGTGCCGGCTGTAGTGATCGCTTTAGACACTGATGGTGCGCCAATCTAGCTGCCTCCATGGAATCCTTCTAGGTACTGAGTGGTCAGGTGCAGCGCTTGTCAGTTTTTAGCCCCCTGATCCGTTTTCTGCTTTGAATTTGTACCAGGAGCAGCCTCACAGCTGATGCAGTACCAGGATGTGCAGCCCAAAAGTGAGCGGAGATTCACTCAGGCAAATGAGCGAAATACAGCCCAGACCGGATCGATGCTCCTGTGCAGCATGCCTGGCCCCAGTAGCCACCCACCAACTGCGGCGTTAGGCTTCCAAGCACACTGACTTCTGGTGGCTAAGGAAAAGCTGCAGGCGTGGGTCGTTGGTTCAAAGTGCTCTCTCGTCAAGCGACTGGCTAGTGGCTTGCTGTGCTAGCCCCTCCCACCGGAAATCATTTCCCGTTCCATAGGTCCTAAAGGGACACTAAACCCCAAAAAAATATTTCGTGATTCAGGTAGAGAATACAATTTTTAATAACTTTCCAAATTACTTATATTATCTAATTTGTTTCATTCTTTAGATATCCTTTGTTAAAGAAATAGCAATGCACATGGGTGAGCCAATCACACGAGGCATCTATGTGCATCTACCAATCAGCAGCTACTGAGCATATCTAGATATGCTTTTCAGCAAAGCATATCAAGAGAAGGAAGCAAATTAGATAATAGAAGTAAATTAAAAAGATGTTTAAAATTGCATGCTCTTTCCAAATCATGAAAGAAAAAAATGTGGGTTTCATGTCCCTTTAAGTGCTCATTGTCTGAGCATAATACAGAACATCTGCTTGTTTTGTCTACTAGCTTGTACACAGCACATTGTATCTAGTGTACACTGGCGCCACCTTGTGCTTATATCTGGCACATACATGTGTATATAAGAGTCAGTCTGTTGACTCCTGATACACAATAGTGGTGACATTTATATTTATTTTAGTTAGTATTTTATAGGTTAACAATACTCATTGTCTGAGCATAATACAGAACAGGAAATACCTCACATGTATTGTCTACTATCTTGTACACAGCACATTGTATCTAGTGTACACTGGCGCCACCTTGTGCTTATATCTGGCACATACATGCGTATATAAGAGGCAGTTTGTATACTCCCAATACAACATTGTGGTGACGTTTACATTTATTTTATTTAGTGTTTTATAGGTTAACAATACTCATTGTCTGAGTGTGCTACACAGCAAGAAGTATCTGACTGACAGACCAAGAGTCAGTGTCTGTTTACTCCTTAAATGTGACCTTTATATTTATTCTCATCTTATTTAATGTTCTATAGATCTTCATTACTCTTTATCTGAGCATAATACAAAATAATATCTGACTTGTATTGCCTAGTAGTGTGTACACAGCACATTGTGTCAGGATGTACTGGCGACATCTTGCGGTGTACATGTGTATGTCAGAGACCATTTGCTCACACCTAATATACCACTGTTTCTCACTTTAGTTAGATTTTCAATACTTATCTAAGTGTGATACAGAACAGGTTTTATATGACTTTTAAAGAAACAGTACAATTAAATATTATATCATGCTTATTAAAGACCACAATTTAACTATTTTAAATGTATACTTGCCTGAAAAGGGTTATGTTAAACCTGTTTATTTTTATTTTCAGGCTAACATTTAGTGCATATTTGTGTACAACTGGTCCTTAAAGACTGATTTTCTTTGGCTGATAAGCAGATCTCACACTGTCTTATTTGTCAATAATGACACATTTCATAAACATAAAAATGTTTTGTTTTTCTCTGTATAGGAATATCAATTTTATAAAAAAAATATTAATTTTAAAATGTTTTATATAAGTTTATATAAATTTAAGTAACATATATTCCTGTGCCCCTTAAAACCAGCACCACTTACCAAATCCTGAGCTAATCAATCAAATGGTTTCTGTTCTCAGATAGCAGAGGTGACTCATATAAATCATTTGCTGCTGACAAAAGCTGGAATCCGTAACATCAGCTGATCTCACAGTTCCCACAGATTGATCCAAAGAAACAGGAGAGATGTGAAGCATTATTAACCCCTCAGACACCACAGGGGGGCAAGAATCCATTGAGATGCACAGTGCCCTTTTTTTAGTGTTGGGAGTAATTATAGCTAATTAGAAAATATTGCATTTTCATGACAATTAGTGTATATGAGATGTCAAGTGACATATAATGACAGTAATGCTGTTCTCACATATACGCTTGCATTGCTAACAACCACTGTGCGTTAAAAATACTTTCTAAATAGTGCTCATGCACATGCACATGGTGTGCACAAGCAGTACACAATACTTTTTATTTTCTTTAAAAAAAAGTCTAAATTAGCCTTTTCAAACAAAATTTGCATTGCACCTTTATGTCCTTTAAAAAAACCCATTTAATATCAGATATGGTAAAAATGTATTAACCCTTTTACTGCTCGGATTTTTCAGTCTTTATTATTATTGTTGTTATTATCAGTTATTTGTAGAGCGCCAACAAATTCCGCAGTGCTAGACTTTTGCATTTTTAAACCATATATGGGGATCTGTCATATTCTTTATGAATTAGTTTGTATTGCAACTGATAATGCTGCTGTATCTATTTTGGAGGATAATATAGATATTTAAGAAAAGAGAATAATCACTGTCTGTTGAGGTCTCCCAGAACTAACCTCACTAGGCGGGACATCCCTGAATAAATAATATCCTTTTGGCCTCTTAGATATCTGGAACAATTAGATGCAACTTGAAACCATAACATATGGACCCTCTGTGTATTAGCAGACAGTACTTATGCAGATTGCTACACAAGCTTCATATCTTCCCTACGCGTTTCGCTGGCAGTAAGCCAACTTCTCTAGGGAGTTGGAAAACAAAAATGTAAAGAGTGAAACTTCATCAAGACAGAAAATGTGGATATTGTGTGTGGCTTTAAGGTGCTAACTGAACGTCTCTCCTTGGCTGGATAGAAAAAATATATATGAGTCTTGCTGTCTCCCCTAATTATATATAACAAAACCAGCAGCAGATGTTTAGCAGATTCTTTCATTATTTTGAAAATTAATAACAAGCTTATTTTGTTTGTCTGTAAACAAGTTAGTGATAATCAGTGAAGTGTCTTATTTACAATTAAATAAATTATTAATTATTCACAAGACAGACAGCATTTACTAAATAATAAGCAGAGGGAGTTGTAGAGCAGAGGAGGTTTAATAGATTTAACCCTATAATGGCTAAAGAGTGCTGGATAGATAGGTTAGGAAAAAAATGTCCCCATATATAATAATATCCACACAGACAAGTGTAAGTGATGAGAAAACTACTAATCCTATATATGTTCCGTAGTTCTTCTAACTGTGAGATCCTTCATCATTTTAACCCTACATCACCTGATCTACATTACTGTAATTACACTTCTAATAAAATCATAAAGTAAAGGAAACCAGTGGTGCCCAACCATAAGTGCTTCCCTACAGTCTCACCAGCTTCTATGTTATTCTATGTAAGTAATTCACTAAAGCTCCCTCCAGCCTCTCCAGCTTCACCAGTTCCTATGGTATTCTTTGTAACAGATTCACTAAAGCTCCCTCAAGCCTCTCCAGCTTCACCAGTTCCATTGTTATTCTATGTTACTTATTCACTAAAACTCCCTCCAGCCTCTCCAGCTTCACCAGTTCCTATGTTATTCTATGTAACTGATTCACTAAATCTCCCTCCAGCCTCTCCAGCTTCACCAGTTCCTATTTTATTCTATGTAACTGATTCACTAAAGCTCCCTCCAGCCTCTCCAGCTTCACCAGTTCCTATGGTATTCTATGTAACTGATTCACTAAAGCTCCCTCCAGCCTCTCCAGCTTCACCAGTTCCTATGTTATTCTTTGTAACAGATTCACTAAAGCTCCCTCTAGCCTATCCAGCTTCACCAGTTCCTATGTTATTATTTGTAACTTATTCACTAAAGCTCACTCCAGCCTCTCCAGCATCACCAGTTCCTATGTTTTTCTATGTACCTCGTTCACTAAACCTCCCTCCAGCCTCTCCAGCTTCACCAGTTCCTATGTTATTCTATGTAACTGATTCACTAAACCTCCCTCCATCCTCTCCAGCGTCACCAGTTACTGTGTTATTCTATGTAAATGATTCACTAAAGCTCCATCCATCCTCTCCAGATTCAGTGGTTCCTATGTTATTCTATGTAACTGATTCACTAAAGCTCACTCCAGCTTCACCAGTTCCTATGTTATTCTATGTAACTGATTCACTAAAGCTCCCTCCAGCCTCACCAGCTTCACCAGTTCCTATGTTATTCTATGTAACTAATTAACTAAAGCTCCCTTCAGCCTCTCCAACTTCACCAGTTCCATTGTTATTCTATGTTACTGATTCACTAAAGCTCCCTCCAGTCTCTCCAGCTTCACCAATTTTATGTTATTCTCTGTAACTAATTAACTAAAGCTCCCTTCAGCCTCTCCAACTTCACCAGTTCCATTGTTATTCTATGTAACTGATTCACTAAAGCTCCCTCCAGCCTCTCCAGCTTCACCAGTTCCTATGTTATTCTATGTAACTGATTCACTAAAACTCCCTCCAGCCTCTCCAGCTTCACCAGTTCCTATGTTATTTTATGTAGCTGATTCACTAAAGCTCCCTCCAGCCTCTCCAGCTTCACCAGTTCCTGTAATTCTATATATCTGATTCACTATTGCTCCCTCCAACTTCACCAGTTCCTATGTTATTCTATGTAACTGATTCACTAAAGCTCCTCCAGCCTCTCCAACGTAAACAATTCCAATATTATTCTATGTAACTGATACATTAAAGCTCCCTCTAGCCTCTCCAGCTTCACCAGTTCCTATGTTATTCTATGTAACTGATTCACTAAAGCTCCCTCCAGCCTCTCCAGCTTCACCAGTTCCTATGTTATTCTATGTAGCAGATTCACTAAAGCTCCCTCTAGCCTCTCTAGATTCACCAGCTCCTATGTTATTCTATGTAACTGATTCACTAAAGCTCCCTCAAGCCTCTCCAGCTTCACCAGTTCCTATGTTATTCTATGTAACTGATTCACTAAAGCTCTCTCCTGCCTCTCCAGCTTCACCAGTTCCTATGTTATTCTATGTAACTGATTCACTAAAGCTCCCTCCAGCCTCTCCAGCTTCACCAGTTCCTTCTCTATTATATGTACCTAATTCACTAAAGCTCCCTCTAGCCTCTCCAGCTTCAGCAGTTCCTATGTTATTCTATGTAACTGATTCACTAAAGCTCCCTCCAGCCTCTCCAGCTTCAGCAGTTCCTATGTTATTCTATGTAACTGATTCACTAAAGCTCCCTCCAGCCTCTCCAGCTTCACCAGTCCCTATGTTATTCTATGTAACTGATTCACTAAAGCTCCCTCCAGCCTCTCCAGCTTCACCAGTTCCTATGCTATTCCATGTAACTGATTCACTAAAGCTCCCTTCAGCTTCACCAGTTCCTATGCTATTCTACGTAACTGATTCACTAAAGCTCCCTCCAGCCTCTCCAGCTTCACCAGTCCCTATGTTATTCTATGTAACTGATTCACTAAAGCTCCCTCCAGCCTCTCCAGCTTCACCAGTTCTTATGTTATTCTATGTAACTGACTCACTAAAGCTCCATCCAGTCTCTCTAGTTTCACCAGTTCCTATGTTATTCAATGTAACTGATTCAATAAAGCTCCCTCCAGCCTCTCCAGCTTCACCAGTTCCTGTTATTCTATGTAACTGATTCACTAAAGCTCTCTCCAGCCTCTCCAGCTTCACCTGTTCCTATGTTATTCTATGTAACTGTTTCACTAAAGCTCCCTCCAGCCTCTCCAGCTTCACCAGTTCCTATGTTATTCTATGTAACTGATTCACTAAAGTTCCCTCCAACCTCTCCATCTTCACCAGTTCCTTTGTTATTCTATGTAACTGATTCACTAAAGCTCCCTCTAGCCTCTCCAGCTTCACCAGTTCCTATGTTATTCTATGTAACTGATTCACTAAAGCTCCCTCCAACCTCTCCAGCTTCACCAGTTCCTTTGTTATTCTATGTAACTGATTCACTAAAGCTCCCTCCAGCCTCTCCAGCTTCACCAATTCCTTTGTTATTCTATGTAACTGATTCACTAAAGCTCCCTCTAGCCTCTCCAGCTTTATCAGTTCCTATGTTATTCTATGTGACTGATTCACTAAAGCTCCCTCCAGCCTCTCCAGCTTCACCAGTTCCTATGTTATTCTATGTAACTGATTAATTAAAGCTCCCTCCAGCCACTCCAGCTTCACCAGTTCCTATATTATTCTGTGTAACTGATTCACTAAAGCTCCCTCCAGCCTCTCCAGCTTAAACAGTTACTATGTTATTCTATGTAATTGATTCACTAAAGCTCCCTCCAGTCTCTCCAGCTTCACTGGTTCCTATGTTATTTTATGAAACTGATTCACTAAAGCTCCCTCCAGCCTCTCCAGCTTCAGCAGTTCCTATGTTATTCTATGTTACTGATTCACTAAATCTCCCTCCAGCCTCTCCAGCTTCACCAGTTCCTATGTTATTCTATGTAACTGACTCACTAAAGCTCCCTCCAGCCTATCCAGCTTCACCAGTTCCTATGTTTTTCTATGTAACTGATTCACTAAAGCTCCCTCCAGCCTCTCCAGCTTCACCAGTCCATATGTTATTCTATGTAACTGATTCACTAATGCTCCCTCCAGCCTCTCCAGCTTCACCAGTCCCTATGTTATTCTATGTAACTGATTCACTAAATCTCCCTCCAGCCTCTCCAGCTTCACCAGTTCCTATTTTATTCTATGTAACAGATTCACTAAAGCTCCCTCCAGCCTCTCCAGCTTCACCAGTTCCTATGTAATTCTATGTAACTGATTCACTAAAGCTCCCTCCAGCCTCTCCAGCTTCACCAGTTTCTATGTTATTCTATGTAACTGATTCACTAAAGCTCCCTCCAGCCTCTCCAGCTTCACCAGTTCCTATGTTATTCTATGTAACTGATTCACTAAAGCTCCCTCCAGCCTTTCCAGCTTCACCAGTTCCTATGTTATTCTATGTAACTGATTCACTAAAGCTCCCTCCAGCCTCTCCAGCTTCACCAGTTCCAATGTTATTCTATGTAACTGATTCACTAAAGCTCCCTACAGCCTCTCCAGCTTCACCAGATCCTATGTTATTCTAGGTAACATAGTAACATAGTAGATAAGGTTGAAAAAAGACTGAAGTCCATCGAGTTCAACCTATACAAATCTAAAATACTTACAAAAAGCTCCAGTTAAGCTTAAATAACCCCATTAAAATGTGACCCATTTAATACTAGCAATCATATCCATGAATTTTGTTAATATACAGAAATTTATCCAGACTATTTTTAAATGTATCTATGGTATTGGCATTCACTACCTCCTTTGGTAATGAGTTCCACAATTTTATTGCTCTTACAGTGAAAAAACGTTTCTGTCGCAGGAGATTAAATCTCCTTTCCTCCAACCTTAAATTATGACCTCTTGTCAGAACCAATTTTCTTGGAATAAAAAGAGCTTCTGCCATCTCTGTATATGGGCCTTGAATATATTTATATAAAGTAATCATGTCACCTCTCAAGCGCCTTTTTTCTAAAGAGAACAGACCCAGTTTGGCTAGCCTCTCCTCATAGGTTAATTTCTCCAATCCCCTTATTAGCTTTGTGGCCCTTCTCTGAACTTTTTCTAGTTCTGCAATATCTTTTTTAGCAATCGGTCCCCAGAACTGCACTCCAAACTCAAGGTGAGGTCTTACCAGGGCTTTATATAATGACAGAATTATGCTTTCCTCCCTTGAATCAATGCCTCTTTTAATACATGCTAGTATATTATTAGCCTTTGAAGCCGCTGCCCTGCATTGTGCACTCATCTTTAGCTTGTTATCTATTACTACTCCCAAATCCCTTTCCTCCTGTGTTTGGCTAAGTCTTGTCCCATTTAAAAAATACATAGCCTGCTTTTTTTTACTTCCAAAATGTAGAACCTTACATTTTTCCGTATTAAATCTCATTTTCCATTCACTTGCCCATAGTTCTAATTTTTGCAAATCCCTTTGCAAAGAGAGTTCATCCTGCTCTGACCTAATGACCTTACTTAACTTAGTATCATCTGCAAAAATAGAGATGTCGCTATTTAATCCTTGCTCCAAGTCATTTATAAAAATATTAAAAAGAACAGGGCCCAGTACTGATCCCTGGGGGACGCCACTGATTACCTTTGTCCAATCTGAGTATGATCCATTTACTGCTACTCGTTGCTCCCTATCTTTTATCCAGTTATTTATCCATGAGCTAACATTTTCAGCTATTCCCAGTCCCTTAATTTTGTGCATTAATCTCTCATGTGGCACTGTATCAAATGCCTTTGCAAAATCTAAGTATATCACATCAACTGATTCCCCTTTATCTATATTTTTACTTACTTCCTCGTAGAATCTAATTAGATTAGTTTGACATGATCTATTTCTCCTAAAGCCATGCTGATTAGAACTCATAATCTTGTTTACACAAATATGCTCATCAATATAATCCCTTATAATCCCTTAAAATATCTTCCCCACTATTGATGTCAGACTAACTTGTCTATAGCTTCCTGGATCATCCCTGCTTCCCTTTTTGAAGAGTGGCACCACATCAGCTTTACGCCAATCCTGGGGTACCATGCCTGAGGATAATGAGTCTTGAAAAATTAAGAGTAAAGGTTTGTCTATAACAGTGCTAAGTTCACTTAACACCCTTGGGTGTATTCCATCTGGGCCAGGAGTTTTATTTACCTTAATATTTTTTTGTTTTTTCCTGATATCCTCTAAACAAAACCCAGTTAGTGGTATGGACTGGCATGTTCTATTCGGTTCCAAAGTATCATTCAATGGTTCCTCTCTTGTGTATACTGAAGAAAAAAACTCAGCCTTCTCCCTGTCATTATTTATCATGCTACCCTCCACACATTTTAATGTACCTATACTATCCTTCTTAGATTTTTTGCTATTTATGTACTTAAAGAACCTTTTAGGGTTAGACTTAGAATCCTTGGCAATTAATTTTTCATTTTCAATTTTGGCTAATTTGATTGCTTTTTTGCATGCTTTGTTACATTCCTTATAAATATTGTATGCTGAGTCTGTACTATTTTCTTTTAATAATTTAAATGCCCTACGTTTTTTCCTAATTTCTTTTAACACATTTTATTTAGCCATAACGGCTTAGTTTTTTTATTTTTATTTTTATAACCATATGGTATGTATTGATATGTATATTTATTTAACACATTTTTAAATATTATCCATTTATCCTCTGTATTTTTATTAGAGAATACATTGTCCCAACTTATATTATTTAATGATTTCCTTAAATCGTTGAATTTTGCTTTCTTGAAATTAAAAGTCTTAGTTAAGCCTTTAAAACACTGCATATGAAAAGAGATTTCAAATGTGACCATGTTATGATCACTGTTACCCAAATGTTCTTTAACTTCTATGTTTGATATTATATCTGTATTGTTTGATAGCACTAAATCCAATATAGCTTTACTCCTAGTTGGCTCCTCTATTAATTGTGACAAGAAGTTATCCCTGAGAACATTTAAAAATCTATCCCCCTTAGCTGAATTACTAGTTTCATTGGCCCAGTTTATATCAGGGTAGTTAAAATCTCCCATAATTACAGCACTGTTATTAGCAGCCTTACCTATTTGGATAAGTAGTTGAGTTTCCTCCGGGTCACTAATGTTGGGAGGCTTGTAGCATGTTCCTAGTAATATTTTTTTAGGATTTTTCCCCCCACTCTTTATTTCAACCCACAGGGTCTCTACATTGTCACTTGTATCATAAATATCTTCCCTTATTGTAGGTTTAAGGTCAGGTTTAATATACATGCAGATTCCTCCACCCCTTTTATTATTCCTGTCCCTCCTAAATAATGTATACCCCTCTAAGTTAACTGCCCAGTCATGTGAATCATCCCACCAAGTTTCAGTTATACTGATAACATCATAGTCCTCTTCTGCAACTAAGAGCGTCAGCTCCCCCATTTTACCTGTCATGCTTCTTGCATTTGTTGTCATACATTTAATTTTCATGTGCTTTCTGCTGCTACTTGGTGTACTTTCCTCTATACTTTCTAATGTGACATTTCTTAAGTCATCCCTTCCTTGAGATATTAAGGGAGTGACATATTCAGACACTGATCTCTCTGTTCTATTTTGTTCTAATTGACCCTCCCCCCCCTTTGCCTAGTTTAAAAGGTTCTCTAAACGTGCTACCATCCTTTCCCCCAACACACCTGCACCCATGTCATTCAGGTGCAATCCATCCTTACTGTACAATTTGTACCCTAGTGAAAAATCAGCCCAGTATTCTAAAAAGTCAAACCCCTCATTTTTACACCATGTTTTTAGCCATGAATTAACAGACCTTAGCTCCTTCTGCCTTACTGAATTAGCACACGGCACTGGTAATATCTCAGAAAATATTACTTTGGAGGTCCTTGCTTTAAGCTTGCTACCTAACTCCCTGAAGTCATTTTTTAGGACTCTCCATCTCCCACTGATTTCTTCATTAGTACCAATATGCACCATGACTGCAGGATCAGACCCGCATCC
This sequence comes from Bombina bombina, assembly GCF_027579735.1. Classification (NCBI taxonomy): domain Eukaryota; kingdom Metazoa; phylum Chordata; class Amphibia; order Anura; family Bombinatoridae; genus Bombina; species Bombina bombina. The sequence goes on from NC_069505.1 coordinate 24,703,393, forward strand.
CTCTAACAATCTATCAATACGCTCCACAATATGCCTAACACAAGCCCCTGGAAGACAGCAAACTGTTCTATGTAAAGGGTCTGGATGACAAATTACCCTATCAACCTTCCTTATAATAGAGTCTCCTACCACCAACATCTGCCTCTGGCCCGGACTTGTATGCCCCTCTTCCATGACTGAAGGACTGCCCACCATAGTATGCTCCTCTTCCACAGCTAAAGGACTGTTCACTATACTAGGCAACACGGCCCTCTCTGACACTGCCACCCCTGAACTGATATCCCCAACATCTTCACTTAATCTTGCAAATCTATTGGGGTGTACCAGCTCAGAACTGGCCTGTCTCTTCCGCTTACTTCGCCCTCTAACTGTGACCCAGCTACATCCTGGTAGCTGATTCACTAAAGCTCCCTCCAGCCTCTCCAGCTTCACCAGTTCCTATGTTATTCTATGTAACTGATTCACTAAAGCTCCCTCCAACCTCTCCAGCTTCACCAGTTCCTATGTTATTCTATGTAACTGATTCACTAAAGCTCCCTCCAGCTTCACCAGTTCCTATGTTATTCTATGTAACTGATTCACTAAAGCTCCCTCCAGCCTCTCCAGCTTCACCAGTTCCTATGTTATTCTATGTAACTGATTCACTAAAGCTCCCTCCAGCCTCTCCAGCTTCACCAGTTCCTATGTTACTCTATGTAACTGATTCACTAAAGCTCCCTCCAGCCTCTCCAGCTTCACCAGTTCCTATGTTATTCTATGTAACTGATTCACTAAACTCCCTCCAGCCTCTCCAGCTTCACCAGTTCCTTTGTTATTCTATGTAACTGATTCACTAAAGCTCCCTGCAGCCTCTTCATCTTCACCAGTTCCTATGTTATTCTATGTAACTGATTCACTAAACCTCCCTCCGGCCTCTCCAGCTTCACCAGTTGCTATGTTATTCTATGTAACTAATTCACTAAAGCTCCCTACAGCCTTTCCAGCTTCACCATTTCCTATGTTATTCTATGTAACTGATTCACTAAAGCTCCCTGCAGCCTCTCCAGCTTCACCAGTTCCTATATTATTCTATGTAACTGATTCACTAAACCTCCCTCCAGCCTCTCCAGCTTCACCAGTTGCTATGTTATTCTATGTAACTGATTCACTAAAGCTCCCTCCAGCCTCTCCAGCTTCACCAGTTCCTATGTTATTCTATGTAACTGATTCACTAAAGCTCCCTCCAGCCTCTCCAGCTTCACCAGTTCCTATGTTATTCTATGTAACTGATTCACTAAAGCTCCCTCCAGCCTCTCCAGCTTCACCAGTTCCTATGTTATTCTATGTAACTGATTCACTAAAGCTCCCTCCAGCCTCTCCAGCTTCACCAGTTCCTATGTTATTCTATGTAACTGATTCACTAAACTCCCTCCAGCCTCTCCAGCTTCACCAGTTCCTTTGTTATTCTATGTAACTGATTCACTAAAGCTCCCTCCAGCCTCTCCAGCTTAACCAGTTCCTATGTTATTCTATGTAACTGATTCACTAAAGCTCCCTCCAGTCTCTCCAGCTTCACCGGTTCCTATGTTATTCTATGAAACTGATTCACTAAAGCTCCCTCCAGCCTCTCCAGCTTCACCAGTTCCTTTGTTATTCTATGTAACTGATTCACTAAAGCTCCCTCTAGCCTCTCCAGCTTAACCAGTTCCTATGTTATTCTATGTAACTGATTCACTAAAGCTCCCTCCAGTCTCTCCAGCTTCACCGGTTCCTGTGTTATTCTATGAAACTGATTCACTAAAGCTCCCTCCAGCCTCTCCAGCTTCACCTGTTCCTATGTTATTCTATGTAACTGATTCACTTAAGCCCCCTCCAGCCTCTCCAGTCTCACCAGTTTCTATGTTATTCTATGTAACTGATTCACTAAAGCTCCCTCCAGCCTCTCCAGCTTCACCAGTTCCTTTGTTATTCTATGTAACTGATTCACTAAAGCTCCCTCCAGCCTCTCCAGCTTCAGCAGTTCCTATGTTATTCTATGTAACTGATTCACTAAAGCTCCCTCCGGCCTCTCCAGCTTAACCAGTTCCTATGTTATTCTATGTAACTGATTAACTAAAGCTCCCTCCTGTCTCTCCAGCTTCACCAGTTCCTATGTTATTCTATGTAACTGATTCACTAAAGCTCCCTCCTGCCTCTCCAGCTTCACCAGTTCCTATGTTATTCTATGTAACTAATTCACTAAAGCTCCCTCCAGCCTCTCCAGCTTCACCAGTTCCTATGTTATTCTATGTAACTAATTCACTAAAGCTCCCTCCAGCCTCTCCAGCTTCACCAGCTCCTATGTTATTCTATGTAACTGATTCACTAAAGCTCCCTCCAGCCTCTCCAGCTTCACCAGTTTCTATGTTTTTCTATGTAACTGATTCACTAAAGCTCCCTCCTGCCTCTCCAGCTTATCCAGTTCCTATGTTATTCTATGTAACTAATTCACTAAAGCTCCCTCTAGCCTCTCCAGCTTCACCAGTTTCTATGTTATTCTATGTAACTAATTCACTAAAGCTCCCTCCTGCCTCTCCAGCTTCACCAATTCCTATTTTATTCTATGTAACTGATTCACTAAAGCTCCCTCCAGCCTCTCCAGCTTCACCAATTCCTATGTTATTCTATGTAACTGATTCACTAAAGCTCCCTCCAGCCTCTCCAGCTTCACCAGCTCCTATGTTATTCTATGTAACTGATTCACTAAAGCTCCCTCCAGCCTCTCCAGCTTCACTAGTTCCTATGTTATTCTACGTAACTGATTCATTAAAGCTCCCTCCAGCCTCTCCAGCTTCACCAGTTCCTATGTTATTCTATGTAACTGATTCACTAAAGCTCCCTCCAGCCTCTCCAGCTTCACCAGTTCCTATGTTATTCTATGTAACTGATTCACTAAAGCTCCCTCCAGCCTTTCCAGCTTCACCAGTTCCTATGTTATTCTATGTAACTGATTCACTAAAGCTCCCTCCAGCTTCACCAGTTCCTATGTTATTCTATGTAACTAATTCACTAAAGCTCCCTTCAGCCTCTCCAGCTTCACCAGTTTCTATGTTATTCTATGTGACTGATTCACTAAAGCTCTCTCTAGCCTCTCCAGCTTCACCAGTTCCTATGTTATTCTAAAAAAAGTATTAAGAGGGATATTGTGATATTAGAGTAATACCACAAATCCCCTATAGGAGGCGCTAATGACTCAGGGCAGAAAATAGTACTGAAATACAATCAAAAAACCCCTTTGGTGATACCAAAAATGTAAAAAAAACCTATAAAACAATATATAAAAAATAAATGGTAAAATCTGTAAAATGTAAAATATAAAACATAAAATATAATGATAGAATAAAAAATATATATATGAGAATACAGACGTATCAATAGGTGAAATGGGAAAGATCCCAACTGAAGTCCAAATAAGTCCAAATAAATGGAAGTATAAATAGAAGGCAGCTCTCGGTCTTCACCCAAACGATGGTGTATCTTCAAAAAGAGGTTTCACTGCAAGGAAAACAGAAACAGAGGCGCCACATGTGTAGATCAATCAAAACAGACAATATCCAAGTTAGATGAGATACAGGATACTCACAAACGTGAAGGCACTCTCTTGTGCCTGTAGGAGCGGGCTGGTATTTAAACAGCAAACCAGCTAGCTGTACCAAGGGATCCCCGTCAGGATATCCTCGCAACAGTAATCCTTCACTAGATTGATTCCAGCAAAAAGGAAAAAATGTTCAGAGGGGAGGAAGGCTAAACAGCCTTATGGTTACTGGCAAGGGAAATGCCACACGAACACCAGATTTGTTTAAAAAGTATCAAGTATTTTATTTTACAAAAGATAAAAAATACCATCAATAACAAATTACAGCTTGGTGTATTTAATGGCAAATCTCCTTGTATATAGAGATAATAGCGACGCGTTTCTCAGGGAAGACCCTGTTTCATCAGGCTTGTATACTCTAGAACCATTTAAAACCCCTTTATATAGGGATCAGTAACCATATGTTTGCAATAAACCCTCCCCTTCCTTGACATAAACCAATGAAACCTTTTCTTTCCGAAAACTCCCACTTGTTGCCTTAATTAGAAGTTTATAATAGTTTTTCCTTTAGTATTATGTCCACTTGATCAATAATCTGTGAGCCCATATCCTAATGTGGTTATGTGTGATGTTAGATCTAGATCGTAATGTGTCGATTGTGAGATAATTAAAAGTGTATGAATGTAAACATACTTAATCGGTGATCGTTTTTTGACCAATTAAAAGCCTGCTTTAGGAGGCTTGTACAATTTGAAACACCCAATTGGTTCATGTGCTCTTAGTTTGATGACTACAATTACCATCATACCTCTCTACCGGAACTATAAGGAAATAGAATTTGCCTAATTGTGAATTGTTCTCTGACCGTCTAATTTCAGTGACTACAAGTACCATAATGCTTCTCTAGTCTCTACCGGAAGTGCCCGGATAGTGTGTCTGCGTGACTGTTATTTTGTAGTCTTTTTCGTCTAAGTGGGGGCTTGTACTTAATAATCCATTCGATTGGTTGGTGTCACATTCCCACTTTAACTGCAGTTTGACTCTGATGGACTACAACTCCCATCCCATTTAAAAAAGTGGACTGTAATAATTTTTTACATTTCCAAAGCAACCATCTAACAAGATGGAAAACAAATATTCCGTACAGTCAGTTCTGTCGTCTACGCAGGAACTGCAGTACAGTAGAACAATATAATAAACAAGCAAGCATACTCACATCCAGATTCCTAGAAAAAGGGTATCCCTCTGAATTAATTAACTCGGGCCAACAGAGAGCCAGGGACCTTGATAGGGAACTTTTGCTATCAACAGTCACTACCTCAGATCAACATAATAGCCAGAAAGAAACTACATTTAACAAACAACCACTATTTGTCACACAGTATAATTCTAACCACAGAATCATTAACAAAGTTCTAAAAAAACATTGGCCTATCCTCCTTAAAGATCCGATTTTAAATAAAACTTTACCACTACAACCAAAATTAGTTTTTAAAAGAGCACCTACATATAAACAGAAACTAGCTCCTAGTAAGGTTGTTATGTCAAAAAGGAATATGGTGAATAAGTCTAGAGGAACAAGAAAGAAAGGTAATGACATCTTTAATAGGATAGGAGCCTTTAGATGTGGAAAGAAACTTTGTTTTATGTGTGACCACATCACGCAAGGTTCCACTGAGATTGTTTCACATAACACCGGGGAGACTTTTTCCATCAAAAACAAAATGACTTGTGACTCTAATTTTGTTATCTATGTACTCACATGCGAATGTGGGATACAATATATAGGCAGGACCTGTAGGAAGGTCAGAACTCGGTGGAGTGAACACTTAAGAAACATTAAGGTAAAATCATCTAAACATAGCGTATCCCGTCACACCTGTCAAAAATCTATATCTGGTAAATGTCCATTTAAAATCACCCCAATAGAATGCATTCCTAAAAGTAATCTGTACAATAGGTTCAGTAAGTTGAGACAAAGAGAAACATATTGGATCTTTAAATTCAATAGTTTATTTCCAACTGGCCTCAATGAAGTCATAGACTCTGCTGCGTTCTCTTAAGCTATTTCATAATATGTCAATTTCTGAAGTTATTAGTATACTATGGTTATAATTATTATGGGCTCTGTTAAGATTTGTATGTTTAACACGGTATCATTCACTGATTTGGTGATGTTTTTTATATTTCCTTTTTTCACTGTGTTAAACAGTGGGAATTCTTGGTATACTTTACTTTCCGAGCTCACTTGCTGCCTAGTTACATCCAATTGGGATAATAATTTATCACACCATCATACACATGATAAATAATCATAGACACAGCAGTATAGGTGACATCACAACTTCATCGTCATTATAAGTGGTATTAAGTGGTAGCTTTAAACACTATTAGGAATTCACTATCACAATCATTTTCACTATGTTTGAAAATTACACATATATACACGCACTTAGGTTTTGTCAGCCACCAGTGGTAATAATAGGACCACTCATATTCTTTTTCTTCATAACACATTCAGCATAATATTGAACACCACACTTAGCATAATCTTTATCTTCATTAATATTACCATTGTCATAAGGCTGATGACTAATATATGGTATAAAATAATACATATCATTTAGATTAAGGTGCACCAACATTTTTTATTAGTTAGAAAAATATATACATTAGGTGTAAAAGGTTGAGTCACTTTAACTATAAATTTATATGCACTGACATTATATCATTATGTTTAAATCGGTACACGTTTTTAATTTCATAGTTAAAGTATATAGAGTGTAATCAGCAAAGTTTATTTACAGCACTTTACAATTGTTATTGTGCTATCACATTGACCTAATTAAAGATCGAGTATTATAAGCAATGGAGCAAATTGTTTTAGAGCAATCATATTATTCATTAACATGTTATTCATAATTTAGAGTATGTAATTCTGCCCCCACCATTACACTTAGGAGCGCAATGGGTACATCTGCAAAACCATTGCGAGTGAACCAAATGCGCCTGTATAGGGAGACTACAAGTGGATGCCCATTAGACACCAGATAGCGGTTTCTATTGGACACAGAGAAGCATGATGGGAGTTGTAGTCCATCAGAGTCAAACTGCAGTTAAAGTGGGAATGTGACACCAACCAATCGAATGGATTATTAAGTACAAGCCCCCACTTAGACGAAAAAGACTACAAAATAACAGTCACGCAGACACACTATCCGGGCACTTCCGGTAGAGACTAGAGAAGCATTATGGTACTTGTAGTCACTGAAATTAGACGGTCAGAGAACAATTCACAATTAGGCAAATTCTATTTCCTTATAGTTCCGGTAGAGAGGTATGATGGTAATTGTAGTCATCAAACTAAGAGCACATGAACCAATTGGGTGTTTCAAATTGTACAAGCCTCCTAAAGCAGGCTTTTAATTGGTCAAAAAACGATCACCGATTAAGTATGTTTACATTCATACACTTTTAATTATCTCACAATCGACACATTACGATCTAGATCTAACATCACACATAACCACATTAGGATATGGGCTCACAGATTATTGATCAAGTGGACATAATACTAAAGGAAAAACTATTATAAACTTCTAATTAAGGCAACAAGTGGGAGTTTTCGGAAAGAAAAGGTTTCATTGGTTTATGTCAAGGAAGGGGAGGGTTTATTGCAAACATATGGTTACTGATCCCTATATAAAGGGGGTTTTAAATGGTTCTAGAGTATACAAGCCTGATGAAACAGGGTCTTCCCTGAGAAACGCGTCGCTATTATCTCTATATACAAGGAGATTTGCCATTAAATACACCAAGCTGTAATTTGTTATTGATGGTATTTTTTATCTTTTGTAAAATAAAATACTTGATACTTTTTAAACAAATCTGGTGTTCGTGTGGCATTTCCCTTGCCAGTAACCATAAGGCTGTTTAGCCTTCCTCCCCTCTGAACATTTTTTCCTTTTTGCTGGAATCAATCTAGTGAAGGATTACTGTTGCGAGGATATCCTGACGGGGATCCCTTGGTACAGCTAGCTGGTTTGCTGTTTAAATACCAGCCTGCTCCTACAGGCACAAGAGAGTGCCTTCACGTTTGTGAGTATCCTGTATCTCATCTAACTTGGATATTGTCTGTTTTGATTGATCTACACATGTGGCGCCTCTGTTTCTGTTTTCCTTGCAGTGAAACCTCCTATGTTATTCTATGTGACTGATTCACTAAAGCTCCCTACAGCCTCTCCAGCTTCACCAGTTCCTATGTTATTCTATGTAACTGATTCATTAAAGCTCCCTCCAACCTCTCCAGCTGCACCAGTTCCTATATTATTCTATGTAACTAATTCACTAAAGCTCCCTCCAGCCTCTCCAGCTTCACCAGTTCCTATGTTATTCTATGTAACTGATTCACTAAAGCTCCCTCCAGGCTCTCCAGCTTCACCAGTTCCATTGTTTTTCTATGTAACTGATTCATTAAAGCTTTCACTAGCCTCTCCTGCTCCTATGTTATTCTTTGCAGCTGATTCACTAAAGCTCTCCTCACTTTCACCGTTATTACCAGCACCCCTATTGTCACTGCCTTCAGCAGCCTCCCCAGTATCATTAGTTCTTTAGTGAAGAATTTGAATAAATCAGCTCCATAGATACGTGCACGCTGCTGTCACTACCTCAGTATGTTCTCATGGAAGACATATTTCCCTTGTTCCTTCTGTTTATTTTTTTTTCTTTCATATCTCTTTAAGATAAAACTAGCACAAATTTGCAGTGGCATACCTTTGTATTCATTCTAATTTACTACTTTTTTCATTGTAGCTAGGGGCATGTTATCAAATGTTTTTTTCATTCAACATTGAAACAAAGATATTATAATTTGAAATATGTTCTTTATGGTGAAAAACACATAATTCACAGATCTGAGTTTTGTTTCTGAAACTAATATTTACATTTCTAAGACATATAATTAATATTCAGATGATCAGCATTATGTGTTTACAGGTAAAAAAAAAAATTGGCTACATTTTCAGTACTTTCCATTAATGGATAATAATAACTCTATTAGTGAATACAGAATACCAGCAGATGGCTCTATAGAGTTTCCGACCATTATTGGAAAAGTACCCATGAGTGAAGAAATTCACCCATCTCCACTATCTTTTTTGCCTTTGCCTGGGGGGGGTTTAAGGTTAGGGAAGCCCCCCTTGTAAACATAATTCCCCAAGGATCACTTAGGGTGGATGCCATAGGATCGGCAAATCGCCCGATAAGTGTGACAAACGTAAGAGCAGCAAGAACAATGCGTAGAAAGAGCATCAAGCACCTGAGAGGGAATATATGCTTCTGAAAATAGTGGTACTTTTCCATTAGGAGACCAAAACTCTATAGCGCCATCTGCTGGCATTCTGTATTCACCAAAAGAGTAGTGGTCCGTTAATGGAAAAGTACCAAATTATATATTTGAGTTTTTAGCTGAAGTGCAATCAAAGTATTTGTACCAATTTGGGAAACACAAGGATAGTTCATTTTAAAGAATTAAAGGGCTGATCACAATTTATTCACAATTTATTACAAGTGGTGTGGTGTTTAAATGTCTGTGAGTTTGTTTGCTTGACTTTGCAATAAATTGCGCTCCCTATACTTTCTATGGGCACCATCCAGCGCAAAAATTGTGCTCGTATTATCATGCGACTCGTTTACCAGAGAGCAAAGTTAACTAATCGCGCTTCTATGATTTCAATACATTTCAGCTGAATATGTTCAAGAATCATTACTAGGGTGTCCGCATTGGACTATACACTAAACAAACCCCATAGTCAATATTTCACAGCTGACCATCTTGGTGTATCAGATCCTTTTTTGCAGGGGTGTCCAAACTTTGCTCTCCAGAGGTTTTGGAACTACATTTCCCATGATGCTCAGCTAGATAAAATGCTGGCTGAGCATCATCGGAAATGTAGTTCCAAAACCTCTTGAGAGCAAAGTTTGGACACCATTTAGCGTGTTTGATTACCATTGCGTCCAGTTCTCTCTTGCTTGGCTTTATTGCACTGCAATTATAGATCCCGAGTTAGCTAACTTGCTTGATGTTGGAGAAGTCTGTCTCAACAAAATCATATGTACGAGGCGTCTTGCCAAAAGGCACAGGGAACGTGTGATAGATAGGCCTTTGCCCAGGGTGTGTGCACCACCAGTGTACAAGCTGAGGCTCACCTTGGATTCATTCAGTGATTTTTCAGGTATATGACATGTATAGGCTCAATAGGCAGCAGTTGGGTAGCTTAAACAAAGTCATGAAGGATGACTTTGAGCCACGCAATTGTATACGCACTGTTATTCCAGGCAATGCCAAGATGCTCTACTGCATACACATGTTAGTATCTGGAAATTTTCAATCCACAGGGGGGTATTTGAGTGGATCATCTCAAAGCACTTTCTCTGTGGATTTTGATTTACTCATACCGAGGATGCTTAGCATTATCTCAAGAGGGTGTTCTAAATTATGGTTTGCATACCTAATGTGTTAGGGCAAAATAATTAAAAAATGAGGGGAAAAGGAATAGGTCTGCTACACTTCCATTTGCTTAATATGTGCAACGGTACAACAAGCTCAAAACTGAGCAATAGAAAGGCAGATCACTAACCGACAGTCATTAGATCACACACAAGATAGTCATTAGATCACACACATTAGATACACAAGACACAGCTAAGATTTTAATCCACTCTCTCATTATTTCCATACTTGACTACTGCAACTCCATCCTCTCTGGTCTCCTTAGCTGCCGCCTAGCTCCTTATCAATCCATAATGAATTCCTCTGACAGGCTCATCTTCCTTACACGTCACTCTTCATCTGCTGCACCTCTCTGCCAATCCCTTCACTTGCTTCCTATTGCCTCCAGGATTAAACAGAAAATTCTCACTCTGACACACAAAGCCCTCAACTGCACTGCACCCCCCTACATCTCAAACCTTGTCTCCAGATACTCTCCCTTCTATCCCCTTTGCTTCTCTCATGATCTCCTACTCTGCTCCTCTCTTGTTACTGCCTCACATTCCCGTTTACAAGATTTTTCCAGACTGGCTCCCATCTTATGAAAATCTCTGCTTCGCTCCACAAGACTCTCCCCTAGTTTTGAAAGCTTCAAGTGCTCCCTGAAGATTCTACTATTCAAGGATGCATACAACCTACACTAACCTTCCTATCTCCACTGCTATCCCCTTAAACCCCATAGCATGTAAGCCTATGAGCCCATCTGTTTGTAATTCACCTTTATAAGAGCAGACTACAACAGTGAAACTCTCGGCAGGGCCCTCTACCCATTTGACCCCTGTAACTGTTATTTTGTATACCACCTATGTTCATAGCGCTGTGGAATCTGTTGGTGCTCTACAAATACCTGATAATAAATCACAGTGAGAGTTATCCTCACACACCCACTGTGTGTTTTTATAAGGATACTGACAATCAACATGAAATCGTAGTGACTCACCACTAACAGATCATGTCTGTATGGCCTCCGTCCCAGCTACTTGTGCGATCCTTCCAGTTCTAGTTCGAGTGACAGACCAAATCATTTGGTTCTTGCCCCGGTGACCTGCGGCTTTAGGATAGTGGTAAGTGTGCAAAAGTTTAGTTCGAAGATTCTCAGGAACAAAACACTTACCACTAGGTTTCTCAGGAGGTGCATTGGTTTGTGCAGCCAGGATCTCCTCCCCCAAGGGAGGAATCAAATTAGTATGTATGGTAGCAAAAATATGGTCAGGAGGTAAAACCTGGAGTAGGTATAGACTCCTCCTTGGACAGAGGCGAAAATTGTCGAGAGAGGGCATCAGCCCTAACATTCTTACTACCAGGCAGGTAGGAAACCACATAATTAAACCAAGACAAAAATAGCGTCCATCTGGCCTGTCGGGGCGACAAATGTTTTGCTTCAGATAGATAAGTTAAATTATTGTGGTCATTAAGAATGAGCACTGGTACGCTAGTACCCTCGAGAAGATGCCTCCATTCCTTGAGTGCCAACATTTTGGCCAGTAATTCCCTGTTGCTAATTTCATAATTGTACTCTGCTGGAGACAATTTCTTAGAGAAAAAACTGCACGGATGCAAGGAACCATCAGGTGTAAGACATTGAGACAAGAGGGCACCTAATCCAGTCTCAGATGCATCAACCTCAAGAACGAAAGGCAGGGCAGGGTTAGGATGAGCTAGAACTAGAGCGGCAGCAAAGGCAGTCTTAAGACTATCAAAGGCCTTAATGGCAGTAGGTGACCAATGGAGTGGAACATTCTCTTTACGGGTCATGTCTGTGATAGGTTTGACCAAGGAAGAAAAGATTTTAATACACTTTCTATAGTAATTGGTGAAGCCCAAAAAATATTTTATAGATCGAAGACCAACTGGGCGAGGCCACTGCAGAACTGCAGACAACTTGCCAGGATCCATGGAGAACCCTGCAACGGAGATAACATAACCTATGAAGATTACTTGAGTCTGATGGAACTCACATTTCTCAAGTTTACAAAACAGGCCGTTCTCACGTAGTCTCTGAAGTACCTGTGGGACATCAGAACGATGAGTCTCAAGTGTGGGTGATTGTATGAGGATGTCCTCTAAGTACACCACAACACACTGTTGCAACATATCTTGTAGGACATCATTAATAAACTCCTGAAAAACAGCAGGAGCATTACATAGGCCAAAGGGCATTACAAGATATTCATAATGCCCGCTCCTGGTGTTAAATGCTGTTTTCCATTCATGGCCCTAATTGATCCTAACAAGATTGTATGTTCCTCTCAAATCAAGTTTAGAAAAGACTGTAGCTACCTTGAGGCGGTCAAAGAGTTCCGTAATGAGTGGAATAGGGTAAGCATTCTTAATGGTAAAACGATTAAGACCCCTATAATCGATGCATGGTCTTAACTTGCCACCCTTTTTCTTCATAAAGCAGAAGCCAGCCCCTGCAGGAGAGCAGGATTTGTGGGTAATCCCCCCATGACACAGCATCGGCAACATACTCCTCCATAGCACAATTCTCCGCAACAGACAGAGGGTAAACCTGCCCCGAGGAGGAATGGCTCCGAGTTGCAGGTCTATGGTACAATCGTAAGACCGTTGAGGAGGCAACGTTCCAGCACGCACCTTGTCAAAAACGTCTAGGAACTCTCGGTACTCCTCTGGCAATTGAGATACCGAAGAAGTGCACAAGTCTTTGACTGGTTTCCGAAGACAAGTGGAAATACATTGCGGAGACCATGACAAAATTTCGGACCTGAGCCAGTTGAGACTGGGATTGTGCTTTTGGAGCCAGGGATAACCCAGAAAAAACGGAAAATGTGGAGAGTTTATCACCTGGAACTGGAGGGTTTCAAAATGGAGAGCCCCAACAGCCATGGATAATGGAGCGGTTTCGTGAGTAACGAGTGTGGGCTGAAGGGGCCTGCCATCAATGGCCTCAATAGCAAGCAGAACGGACTGAGGCAATAAAGGAATGGAGTGCTTTGATACAAAAGCACGGTCAATGAAATATCCCACAGCACCGGAGTCAACAAGAGCCTGGGTGACTATGGAGGAGTCCACCCAGGAAAGGACAATCGTGACCAAAGGTTTCTCCTTTAGTGGTTCCGGGGACGAGGATAAACCACCCAAGGTCTGCCCCAGACAGGACCTTAGGTGCAAGCGTTTCCCGGCCGTGTAGGACAAGACTTTAAAAGGTGGCCCTGTAACCCAAAATAGAGGCAGAGCCCCTCCCTCCTCCTAAAGACCCTCTCTGCCACAGAGAGACACATGAATACCAACTGCATCGGCTCCCACTTCCGCAAGCGCTCCTTGAAAGAGGGCCTCTCTCTGAGTCTGATATCAATTAGGATAAAAAAAGACACCAATGCATCGAGATCCTCTGGTAAATCTCTGGTAGCAACTTTGTCTTTAATCGCATCAGAGAGCCCATGAAAGAAGGCGGCAACAAGGGCTTAATCGTTCCAACCTACCTCTGTGGCAAGCGTACGGAACTCAATGGCATACTGAGCAACAGATCTCATACCTTGCTGAATGGACATAAGTCGTTTAGCAGCAGAGGAGGAGCGAGCCAGAACATCAAATACCCTTCAAAATGGGGCCACAAATTCAGGGTAATTTGAAAACACAGGTTTATTAGTCTCCCAGAAGGGATTAACCCAGGCAAGAGCTGTGTCATAGAGTATTGAGATGAGAAATCACACCTAAGCTCAGTCAGAGGGAAACGCCTGATGTAACATCTCAAAGAAAATGCCCACCTGGCTCAAAAACCCTCTGCACTGAATAGGATCACCTCCATATTGCTGAGGTAGAGGTGCAGAACCGGACATGCTCCCGGTAGGCAGCAGCACCTAGTCCAAATGTGCAGTGTGAGTCAGCAGGGTTTGCTGGGCTAGTGCAAATTGATTCAAGAGGTGATCCTGTTCATCCATCCTGGAAATGATAGTAGGTAAAGGTGGATTATTAGCACCATCAGGATTCATGGCCCTTGCCTAATGTCAGGGTGCCAGGAATCAGACTGAGACAAACAAAAATAATCACACCTTTATTAAAAACAAAAAATAATAAAAAGTCCACAAGTCAAACAACAAGCCAGGAGTCAAAGTCAGAACTGGTAGTCAGACGAGCCGAGTCAGGAGCCAAAGCGAATAGTCAGACGAGCTGAGTCAGGAGCCAAAGCAAGTAGTCAGATGAATCAGGAACAAGGAGAACATCAGAGTCAGGAACAAGCCAGGGATCAGGAACCTGGAGGGACGTCAGACAGCCAGGTAATATACTGGAACACAGAAACTCACAAACAGGTCTGAGACAACGAAAGGGCAAAGCATACTGAACAGAGGCCCTTTAAATAATAAGTGATGACATCACAATTCTGAGACTGCAACCTGTCTTACACAGATGATGTACACCAATCTGGCCATAAGAGGGTGTGCAGGAAATGAGCAGCATCACACACTCTGCACCAGATTCAGCAAGAGAGATGAGTAAAATGGCTGCCAGCAGCGCATGGCAAAACAAGCAGGGAAAAAACCCTGACAGCTGGGTGCATGCGAACACCACTTCTATCTGGTGTTCAGTGCCTCTGTTCCTCACAGCTGTCCGGTTGTCGCTGTTGACCAATCCTCCGCAGGCTCACTACACTAACACATGCTTACTTCTGGCCAATCCATGCACAGAAAACACAAAAGTTCAAGGAGCACTGTGTTAGGAGTAAAACATACACTTTATTTGTATTTGGATAAGAAACACAGGGTATTCATAACCCTGAGGGTAAAATACAGTGATTGTATAAGGAAGAAAATAACTCAGGCTGACGCGTTTCAGCTTGCGCCTTACTCCTAGCCCCGTAGCCTAGGGGCTCCCTTTTACAGTGCTAATACTGGTGCCTTACAGATTCCATAATCCTCCTCTGATTCCACACTGCATTTAAGGCGATCATGATCTCTTGCCAGATCCTCTGCTTGCCTGGGCCACACACTGATGTGTTTTCCATCTTCAAAGCTCTCTCACAAGTCTTGTGAAATGTTCTAATATTAGTGCATCTCAGGAGTGTCCTCCAAGCATGTTAGTATGTGTTGATTATGAATATTAATAATTAATAATAACAATAAATTTGTCGTCAATTATAATATTAATATTCAATCACACTTTAAAATATTTCCTAAATTCTGACCAGTTAATCTTTATGAAAACAATGATTACATTTATTCAGTAAACTGAATATCACTTATGACCATATATATATCAATTGTTTATTACAATATTAAAGTAATTTAACACGCTATAAAAATCTTTAGATCAATTAATATTCAATTAAATTGCCTGTAATTCTGTAGATGGGTACAATATTATCTGTAAATTTACCTTAATTCAAAATGAATTACTTATCAAATATCACACTTGAAGGTTACTAAAATAATTCATAATTAGCCAGAAACATTAACCAATTCAATATATAGCTTCTTTAGCAAAATTTGGACAGCGCATATATCCAGATCTCACAATAAAATCTTAGCTTAACTCCCACAAATCTAATGGAATTTCCAGGAAAATATAATTTAATTATCTAATCCAAAATATAGACTTAAATGACTTTAAATAATCAACCAGACATTTTTACCTTGTTAATGATTCAATATATCATTCAGCACAGCATTAATAATCTGACCTAGCCACAATTATACAATTTCGAAAATATTTTACAGTAACTTCAAATCAATTTATAAGTATAAAATACAAAATCTCTCTTTTTTCACAATGGTCAAATTACTTAATGTTAAATATGGTTATTATAATCTAAAATACCCTGGTCTATGCAATGTTAATTTATAAATACAAAATACATTTAATCTTCAGCTATTTCACTATTTCTATAAAGAATATCTAGGTAAAGTCTATTAAAAATATCTAAAACAATCGCTATACGTTACCAGTTAGCCAATTTGGGAGATTTAGCTTTTTCAATCAGAGTTCTTCACTGTCATACAAAGAGGTTGTCAACAATTTGGAAATAATAGTAGGCCTAATTAGTTTGCTCTTTTATTACAAAGAGTGTCCCACACGGTTGTCTCTCAAACACTGTATATTCCAGGCAGCAAGTCAGTCAGTGTACAAATCAGTAGCACCGGGCAAGGAGTCAGTCAGTGTACAAATCAGTAGCACCAGGCAAGGGGTCAGTCAGTGTACAAATCAGTAGCACCAGGCAAGGGGTCAGTCAGTGTACAAATCAGTAGCACCAGGCAAGGGGTCAGTCAGTGTACAAATCAGTAGCACCAGGCAAGGGGTCAGTCAGTGTACAAATCAGTAGCACCAGACAAGGGGTCAGTCAGTGTACAAATCAGTAGCACCAGGCAGCAAGTCAGTCAGTGTATAAATCAGTAGCACCAGGAAAGGGGTCAGTCAGTGTACAAATCAGTAGCACCAGGCAAGGGGTCAGTCAGTGTACAAATCAGTAGCACCAGGCAAGGGGTCAGTCAGTGTACAAATCAGTAGCACCAGGCAAGGGGTCAGTCAGTGTACAAATCAGTAGCACCAGGCAAGAGGTCAGTCAGTGTACAAATCAGTAGCACCAAGCAAGGGGTCAGTCAGTGTACAAATCAGTAGCACCATGCAAGGGGTCAGTCAGTGTACAAATCAGTAGCACCAGGCAAGGGGTCAGTCAGTGTACAAATCAGTAGCACCAGGCAAGGGGTTAGTCAGTGTACAAATCAGTAGCACCAGGCAAGGGGTCAGTCAGTGTACAAATCAGTAGCACCAGGAAAGGGGTCAGTCAGTGTACAAATCAGTAGCACCAGGCAAGGGGTCAGTCAGTGAGATGAGAAATCACACCTAAGCTCAGTCAGAGGGAAACGCCTGAGGTAACATCTCAAAGAAAATGCCCACCTGGCTCAAAAACTATCTGCACTGAATAGGATCGCCTCCATATTGCTGAGGTAGAGGTGCAGAACCGGACATGCTCCCGGTAGGACTAGGTGCAGCAGCACCTAGTCCAAATGTGCAGTGTGAGTCAGCAGGGTTTGCTGGGCTAGTGCAAATTGATTCAAGCGGTGATCCTGTTCATCCATCCTGGAAATGATAGTAGGTAAAGGTGTATTATTAGCACCATCAGGATTCATGGCCCTTGCCTAATGTCAGGGTGCCAGGAATCAGAGTGAGACAAACAAAAATAATCACACCTTTATTAAAAACAAAAAATAATAAAAAGTCCACAAGTCAAACAACAAGCCAGGAGTCAAAGTCAGAACTGGTAGTCAGACGAGCCGAGTCAGGAGCCAAAGCGAATAGTCAGATGAATCAGGAACAAGGAGAACATCAGAGTCAGGAACAAGCCAGGGATCAGGAACCTGGAGGGACGTCAGACAGCCAGGTAATATACTGGAATACAGAAACTCACAAACAGGTCTGAGACAACGAAAGGGCAAAGCATACTGAACAGAGGCCCTTTAAATAATAAGTGATGACATCACAATTCTGAGACTGCAACCTGTCTTACACAGATGATGTACACCAATCTGGCCATAAGAGGGTGTGCAGGAAATGAGCAGCATCACACACTCTGCACCAGATTCAGCAAGAGAGATGAGTAAAATGGCTTCCAGCAGCGGATGGCAAACCAAGCAGGGAAAAAACCCTGACAGCTGGGTGCATGCGAACACCACTTCTATCTGGTGTTCAGTGCCTCTGTTCCTCACAGCTGTCCGGTTGTCGCTGTTGACCAATCCTCCGCAGGCTCACTACACTAACACATGCTTACTTCTGGCCAATCCATGCACAGAAAACACAAAAGTTCAAGGAGCACTGTGTTAGGAGTAAAACATACACTTAATTTGTATTTGGATAAGAAACACAGGGTATTCATAACCCTGAGGGTAAAATACAGTGATTGTATAAGGAAGACAATAACTCAGGCTGACGCGTTTCAGCTTGCGCCTTACTCCTAGCCCCGTAGCCTAAGGGCTCCCTTTTACAGTGCTAATACTGGTGCCTTACAGATTCCATAATCCTCCTCTGATTCCACACTGCATTTAAGGCGATCATGATCTCTTGCCAGATCCTCTGCTTGCCTGGGTCACACACTGATGTGTTTTCCATCCTCAAAGCTCTCTCACAAGTCTTGTGAAATTTTCTAATATTAGTGCATCTCAGGAGTGTCCTCCAAGCATGTTAGTATGTGTTGATTATGAATATTAATAATTAATAATAACAATAAATTTATCGTCAATTATCATATTAATATTCAATCACACTTTAAAATATTTCCTAAATTCTGACCAGTTAATCTTTATGAAAACAATGATTACATTTATGCAGTAAACTGAATATCACTTATGACCATATATATATCAATTGTTTATTACAATATTAAAGTAATTTAACACGCTATAAAAATCTTTAGATCAATTAATATTCAATTAAATCGCCTGTAATTCTGTAGATGGGTACAATATTATCTGTAAATTTACCTTAATTCAAAATGATTTACTTATCAAATATCACACTTGAAGGTTACTAAAATAATTCATAATTAGCCAGAAACATTAACCAATTCAATATATAGCTTCTTTAGCAAAATTTGGACAGCGCATATATCCAGATCTCACAATAAAATCTTAGCTTAACTCCCACAAATCTAATGCAATTTCCAGGAAAATATAATTTAATTATCTAATCCAAAATATAGACTTAAATGACTTTAAATAATCAACCAGACATTTTTACCTTGTTAATGATTCAATATATCATTCAGCACAACATTAATAATCTGACCTAGCCACAATTATATAATTTCGAAAATATTTTACAGTAACTTCAAATCAATTAATAAGTATAAAATACAAAATCTCTCTTTTTTCACAATGGTCAAATTACTTAATGTTAAATATGGTTATTATAATCTAAAATACCCTGGTCTATGCAATGTTAATTTATAAATACAAAATACATTTAATCTTCAGCTATTTCACTATTTCTATAAAGAATATCTAGGTAAAGTCTATTAAAAATATCTAAAACATTCGCTATACGTTACCAGTTAGCCAATTTGGGAGATTTAGCTTTTTCAATCAGAGTTCTTCACTGTCATACAAAGAGGTGTCAACAATTTGGAAATAATAGTAGGCCTAATTAGTTTGCTCTTTTATTACAAAGAGTGTCCCACACGGTTGTCTCTCAAACACTGTATATTCCAGGCAGCAAGTCAGTCAGTGTACAAATCAGTAGCACCAGGAAAGGGGTTAGTCAGTGTACAAATCAGTAGCACCAGGCAAGGGGTCAGTCAGTGTACAAATCAGTAGCACCAGGCAAGGGGTCAGTCAGTGTACAAATCAGTAGCACCAGGCAAGGGGTCAGTCAGTGTACAAATCAGTAGCACCAGGCAAGGGGTCAGTCAGTGTACAAATCAGTAGCACCAGGCAGAAAGTCAGTCAGTGTACAATTCAGTAGCACCAGGCAAGGGGTCAGTCAGTGTACAAATCAGTAGCACCAGGCAAGGGGTCAGTTAGTGTACAAATCAGTAGCACCAGGCAAGGGGTCAGTCAGTGTACAAATCAGTAGCACCAGGCAAGGGGTCAGTCAGTGTACAAATCATTAACACCAGGCAAGGGGTCAGTCAGTGTACAAATCAGTAACAACAGGAAAGGGGTCAGTCAGTGTACAAATCAGTAGCACCAAGCAAGGGGTCAGTCAGTGTACAAATCAGTAGCACCAGGCAAGGGGTCAGTCAGTGTACAAATCAGTAACACCAGGCAAGGGGTCAGTCAGTGTACAAATCAGTAGCACCAGGCAAGGGGTCAGTCAGTGTACAAATCAGTAGCACCAGGCAAGGGGTCAGTCAGTGTACAAATCAGTAGCACCAGGCAAGGGGTCAGTCAGTGTACAAATCAGTAGCACCATGCAAGGGGTCAGTCAGTGTACAAATCAGTAGTACCAGGCAAGGGGTTAGTCATTGTACAAATCAGTAGCACCAGGCAAGGGGTCAGTCAGTGTACAAATTAGTAGCACCAGGAAAGGGGCAGTCAGTGTACAAATCAGTAGCACCAGGCAAGGGGTCAGTCAGTGTACAAATCAGTAGCACCAGGCAAGGGGTCAGTCAGTGTACAAATCAGTAGCACCAGGCAAAGGGTCAGTCAGTGTACAAATTAGTAGCACCAGGAAAGGGGTCAGTCAGTGTACAAATCAGTAGCACCAGGCAAGGGGTCAGTCAGTGTACAAATCAGTAGCACCAGGCAGCAAGTCAGTCAGTGTACAATTCAGTAGCACCAGGCAAGGGGTCAGTCAGTGTACTAATCAGTAGCACCCGGCAAGGGGTCAGTCAGTGTACAAATCAGTAGCACCAGGCAAGGGGTCAGTCAGTGTACAAATCATTAACACCAGGCAAGGGGTCAGTCAGTGTACAAATCAGTAACAACAGGCAAGGGGTCAGTCAGTGTACAAATCAGTAGCACCAAGCAAGGGGTCAGTCAGTGTACAAATCAGTAGCACCAGGCAAGGGGTCAGTCAGTGTACAAATCAGTAACACCAGGCAAGGGGTCAGTCAGTGTACAAATCAGTAGCACCAGGCAAGGGGTCAGTCAGTGTACAAATCAGTAGCACCAGGCAAGGGGTCAGTCAGTGTACAAATCAGTAGCACCAGGCAAGGGGTCAGTCAGTGTACAAATCAGTAGCACCATGCAAGGGGTCAGTCAGTGTACAAATCAGTAGTACCAGGCACGGGGTTAGTCAGTGTACAAATCAGTAGCACCAGGCAAGGGGTCAGTCAGTGTACAAATTAGTAGCACCAGGAAAGGGTCAGTCAGTGTACAAATCAGTAGCACCAGGCAAGGGGTCAGTCAGTGTACAAATCAGTAGCACCAGGCAAGGGGTCAGTCAGTGTACAAATCAGTAGCACCAGGCAAAGGGTCAGTCAGTGTACAAATTAGTAGCACCAGGAAAGGGGTCAGTCAGTGTACAAATCAGTAGCACCAGGCAAGGGGTCAGTCAGTGTACAAATCAGTAGCACCAGGCAGCAAGTCAGTCAGTGTACAATTCAGTAGCACCAGGCAAGGGGTCAGTCAGTGTACAAATCAGTAGCACCAGGCAAGGGGTCAGTCAGTGTACAAATCAGTAGCACCAGGCAAGGGGTCAGTCAGTGTACAATTTAGTAGCACCAGGAAAGGGGTCAGTCAGTGTACAAATCAGTAGCACTAGGCAAGGGGTCAGTCAGTGTACAATTCAGTAGCACCAGGCAAGGGGTGAGTCAGTGTACAAATCATTAACAACAGGCAAGGGGTCAGTCAGTGTACAAATCAGTAGCACCAGGCAAGGGGTCAGTCAGTGTACAAATCAGTAGCACCAGGCAAGGAGTCAGTCAGTTTACAAATCAGTAGCACCAGGCAAGGGGTCAGTCAGTGTACAAATCAGTAGCACCAGGCAAGGGGTAAGTCAGTGTACAAATCAGTAGCACCAGGCAAGGGGTCAGTCAGTGTACAAATCAGTAACACCAGGCAAGGGGTCAGTCAGTGTACAAATCAGTAGCACCAGGCAAGGGGTCAGTCAGTGTACAAATCAGTAGCACCAGGCAAGGGGTCAGTTAGTGTACAAATCAGTAACACCAGGCAAGGGGTCAGTCAGTGTACAAATCAGTAACACCAGGCAAGGGGTCAGTCAGTGTACAAATCAGTAGCACCAGGCAAGGGGTCAGTCAGTGTACAAATCAGTAGCACCAGGCAAGGGGTCAGTCAGTGTACAAATCAGTAAGCACCAGGCAAGGGGTCAGTCAGTGTACAAATCAGTAGCACCAGGCAAGGGGTTCAGTCAGTGTACAAATCAGTAGCACCAGGCAAGGGGTCAGTCAGTGTACAAATCAGTAGCACCAGGCAAGGGGTCAGTCAGTGTACAAATCAGTAGCACCAGGCAAGGGGTCAGTCAGTGTACAAATCAGTAGCACCATGCAAGGGGTCAGTCAGTGTACAAATCAGTAGTACCAGGCAAGGGGTTAGTCAGTGTACAAATCAGTAGCACCAGGCAAGGGGTCAGTCAGTGTACAAATTAGTAGCACCAGGAAAGGGGCAGTCAGTGTACAAATCAGTAGCACCAGGCAAGGGGTCAGTCAGTGTACAAATCAGTAGCACCAGGCAAGGAGTCAGTCAGTGTACAAATCAGTAGCACCAGGCAAAGGGTCAGTCAGTGTACAAATTAGTAGCACCAGGAAAGGGGTCAGTCAGTGTACAAATCAGTAGCACCAGGCAAGGGGTCAGTCAGTGTACAAATCAGTAGCACCAGGCAGCAAGGTCAGTCAGTGTACAATTCAGTAGCACCAGGCAAGGGGTCAGTCAGTGTACAAATCAGTAGCACCAGGCAAGGGGTCAGTCAGTGTACAAATCAGTAGCACCAGGCAAGGGGTCAGTCAGTGTACAAATCAGTAGCACCAGGAAAGGGGTCAGTCAGTGTACAAATCAGTAGCACCAGGCAAGGGGTCAGTCAGTGTACAATTCAGTAGCACCAGGCAAGGGGTGAGTCAGTGTACAAATCAGTAACAACAGGCAAGGGGTCAGTCAGTGTACAAATCAGTAGCACCAGGCAAGGGGTCAGTCAGTGTACAAATCAGTAGCACCAGGCAAGGGGTCAGTCAGTGTACAAATCAGTAGCACCAGGCAAGGGGTCAGTCAGTGTACAAATCAGTAGCACCAGGCAAGGGGTCAGTCAGTGTACAAATCAGTAGCACCAGGCAAGGGGTCAGTCAGTGTACAAATCAGTAGCACCAGGCAAGGGGTCAGTCAGTGTACAAATCAGTAGCACCAGGCAGCAAGTCAGTCAGTGTACAAATCAGTAGCACCAGGCAAGGGGTCAGTCAGTGTACAAATCAGTAGCACCAGGAAAGGGGTCAGTCAGTGTACAAATCAGTAGCACCAGGCAAGGGGTCAGTCAGTGTACAAATCAGTAGCACCAGGCAAGGGGTCAGTCAGTGTACAAATCAGTAGCACCAGGCAAGGGGTCAGTCAGTGTACAAATCAGTAGCACCAGGCAAGGGGTCAGTCAGTGTACAAATCCGTAGCACCAGGCAAGGGGTCAGTCAGTGTACAAATCAGTAGCACCAGGCAAGGGGTCAGTCAGTGTACAAATCAGTAGCACCAAGCAAGGGGTCAGTCAGTGTACAAATCAGTAGCACCAGGCAAGGGGTCAGTCAGTGTACAAATCAGTAGCACCAGGCAAGGGGTCAGTCAGTGTACAAATCAGTAGCACCAGGCAAGGGGTCAGTCAGTGTACAAATCAGTAGCACCAGGCAGCAGGTCAGTCAGTGTACAAATCAGTAGCACCAGGCAAGGGGTCAGTCAGTGTACAAATCATTAACACCAGGCAAGGGGTCAGTCAGTGTACAAATCAGTAGCACCGGGCAAGGAGTCAGTCAGTGTACAAATCAGTAGCACCAGGCAAGGGGTCAGTCAGTGTACAAATCAGTAGCACCAGGCAAGGGGTAAGTCAGTGTACAAATCAGTAGCACCAGGCAAGGGGTCAGTCAGTGTACAAATCAGTAGCACCAGGAAAGGGGTCCGTCAGTGTACAAATCAGTAGCACCAGGAAAGGGGTCAGTCGGTGTACAAATCAGTAGCACCAGGCAAGGGGTCAGTCAGTGTACAAATCAGTAGCACCAGGCAAGGGGTCAGTCATTGTACAAATCAGTAGCACCAGGAAAGGGGTCAGTCAGTGTACAAATCAGTAGCACCAGGCAAGGGGTCAGTCAGTGTACAAATCAGTAGCACCAGCCAAGGGGTCAGTCAGTGTACAAATCAGTAGCACCAGGCAAGGGGTCAGTCAGTGTACAAATCAGTAGCACCAAGCAAAGGGTCAGTCAGTGTACAAATCAGTAGCACCAGGCAAGGGGTCAGTCAGTGTACAAATCAGTAGCACCAGGCAAGGGGTCAGTCAGTGTACAAATCAGTAGCACCAGGCAAGGGGTCAGTCAGTGTACAAATCAGTAGCACCAGGCACGGGGTCAGTCAGTGTACAAATCAGTAGCACCAGGCAGCAGGTCAGTCAGTGTACAAATCAGTAGCACCAGGCAAGGGGTCAGTCAGTGTACAAATCATTAACACCAGGCAAGGGGTCAGTCAGTGTACAAATCAGTAGCACCGGGCAAGGAGTCAGTCAGTGTACAAATCAGTAGCACCAGGCAAGGGGTCAGTCAGTGTACAAATCATTAACACCAGGCAAGGGGTCAGTCAGTGTACAAATCAGTAGCACCGGGCAAGGAGTCAGTCAGTGTACAAATCAGTAGCACCAGGCAAGGGGTCAGTCAGTGTACAAATCAGTAGCACCGGGCAAGGAGTCAGTCAGTGTACAAATCAGTAGCACCAGGCAAGGGGTCAGTCAGTGTACAAATCAGTAGCACCAGGCAAGGGGTCAGTCAGTGTACAAATCAGTAGCACCAGGCAAGGGGTCAGTCAGTGTACAAATCAGTAGCACCAGGCAAGGAGTCAGTCAGTGTACAAATCAGTAGCACCGGGCAAGGAGTCAGTCAGTGTACAAATCAGTAGCACCAGGCAAGGGGTCAGTCAGTGTACAAATCAGTAGCACCGGGCAAGGAGTCAGTCAGTGTACAAATCAGTAGCACCAGGCAAGGGGTCAGTCAGTGTACAAATCAGTAGCACCCAGGCAAGGGGTCAGTCAGTGTACAAATCAGTAGCACCAGGCAAGGGGTCAGTCAGTGTACAAATCAGTAGCACCAGGCAAGGGGTCAGTCAGTGTACAAATCAGTAGCACCAGCGAAGCAAGTCAGTCAGTGTACAAATCAGTAGCACCAGGCAAGGGGTCAGTCAGTGTACAAATCAGTAGCACCAGGCAAGGGGTCAGTCAGTGTACAAATCAGTAGCACTAGGAAAGGGGTCAGTCAGTGTACAAATCAGTAGCACCAGGCAAGGGGTCAGTCAGTATACAAATCAGTAGCACTAGGAAAGGGGGTCAGTCAGTGTACAAATCAGTAGCACCAGGCAAGGGGTCAGTCAGTGTACAAATCAGTAGCACCAGACAGCAAGTCAGTCAGTGTACAAATCAGGTAGCACCAGGCAGCAAGGTCAGTCAGTGTACAAATCAGTAGCACCAGACAGCAAGTCAGTCAGTGTACAAATCAGTAGCACCAGGCAGCAAGTCAGTCAGTGTACAAATCAGTAGCACCAGACAGCAAGTCAGTCAGTGTACAAATCAGTAGCACCAGGCAGCAAGTCAGTCAGTGTACAAATCAGTAGCACCAGGCAGCAGGTCAGTCAGTGTACAAATCAGTAGCACCAGGCAAGGGGTCAGGGTCAGTGTACAAATTCAGTAGCACCAGGCAAGGGGTCAGTCAGTGTACAAATCATTAACACCAGGCAAGGGGGGTCAGTCAGTGTACAAATCAGTAACAACAGGAAAGGGGTCAGTCAGTGTACAAATCAGTAGCACCAAGCAAGGGGTCAAGTCAGTGCACAAATCAGAAGCACCAGGCAAGGGGTCAGTCAGTGTAACAAATCAGTAACACCAGGCAAGGGGTTCAGTCATGTACATAATCAGTAGCACCAGGCAAGGGGTCCAGTCAAGTGATACAAGATCATGTGAGCACCAGGCTAGGGGTCAGTCAGTGTACAAATCAGTAGCACCAGGCAGGGGTCAGTCAGGTTGTACAAATACAGTAGCACATGCAAGGGGTCAGTCCAGTGTACAAATCAGTAGTACCAGGCAAGGGGTTAGTCATTGTACAAATCAGTAGCACCAGGCAAGGGGGTCAGTCAGTGTACAAATTAGTAGCACCAGGAAAGGGGCAGTCAGTGAACAAATCAGTAGCACCAGTGCAAGGGGTCAGTCAGTAGTACAAATCAGTAGCACCAGGCAAGGGTCAGTCAGTGTACAATCAGTAGCACCAGGCAAAGGGTCAGTCAGTGTACAAATTAGTAGCACCAGGAAAGGGGTCAGTCAGTGTACAAATCAGTAGCACCAGGCAAGGGGTCAGTCAGTTGTAACAAATCAGTAGCACCAGGCAGCAAGTCAGTCAGTGTACAATTCAGTAGCACCCAGGCAATGGGGTCATTCAGTGTAATATCAGTAGCACCCTGCAAGGGGGTCAGTCAGTGTACAAATCAGTAGCACCAGGCAAGGGGGTCAGTCAGTGTACAAATCATTAACACCAGGCAAGGGGTCCTAGTCAGTGTACAAATCAGTAACAACAGTGCAAGGGGTCAGTCAGTGTACAAATCAGTAGCACCAAGCAAGGGGTCAGTCAGTGTACAAATCAGTAGCACCAGGGCAAGGGGGTCAGTCAGTGTACAAATCATTAACACCAGGCAAGGGGGTCAGTCAGTGTACAAATCAGTAGCACCAGGCAAGGGGTCAGTCAGTGTACAAATCAGTAGCACCAGCAAGGGGTCAGTCAGTGTAACAAATCAGTAGCACCAGGCAAGGGGTCAGTTCAGTGTACAAATCAGTAGCACCATGCAAGGGGTCAGTCAGTGTACAAAATCAGTAGTACCAGGCACGGGGTTAAGTCAGTGTACAAATCAGTAGCACCAGGCAAGGGGTCAGTCAGTGTACAAATTAGTAGCACAGGAAAGGTCAGTCAGTGACAATCAGTAGCACCAGGCAAGGGGTCAGTCAGTGTACAAATCAGTTAGCACCCAGGCAAGGGGTCAGTCAGTGTACAAATCAGTAGCACCAGGCAAAGGGTCAGTCAGTGTACAAATTAGTAGCACCAGGAAAGGGGTCGGTCAGTGTACAAATCAGTAGCACCAGGCAAGGGGTCAGTCAGTGTACAAATCAGTAGCACCAGGCAGCAAGTCAGTCAGTGTACAATTCAGTAGCACCAGGCAAGGGGTCAGTCAGTGTACAAATCAGTAGCACCAGGCAAGGGGTCAGTCAGTGTACAAATCAGTAGCACCAGGCAAGGGGTCAGTCAGTGTACAAATCAGTAGCACCAGGCAAGGGGTCAGTCAGTGTACAAATCAGTAGCACCAGGCAAGGGGTCAGTCAGTGTACAAATCAGTAACACCAGGCAAGGGGTCAGTCAGTGTACAAATCAGTAGCACCAGGCAAGGGGTCAGTCAGTGTACAAATCAGTAGCACCAGGCAAGGGGTCAGTTAGTGTACAAATCAGTAACACCAGGCAAGGGGTCAGTCAGTGTACAAATCAGTAACAACAGGCAAGGGGTCAGTCAGTGTACAAATCAGTAGCACCAAGCAAGGGGTCAGTCAGTGTACAAATCAGTAGCACCAGGCAAGGGGTCAGTCAGTGTACAAATCAGTAACACCAGGCAAGGGGTCAGTCAGTGTACAAATCAGTAGCACCAGGCAAGAGGTTAGTCAGTGTACAAATCAGTAGCACCAGGCAAGGGGTCAGTCAGTGTACAAATCAGTAGCACCAGGCAAGGGGTCAGTCAGTGTACAAATCAGTAGCACCAGGCAAGGGGTCAGTCAGTGTACAAATCAGTAGCACCATGCAAGGGGTCAGTCAGTGTACAAATCAGTAGCACCAGGCAGCAAGTCAGTCAGTGTACAATTCAGTAGCACCAGGCAAGGGGTCAGTCAGTGTACAAATCAGTAGCACCAGGCAAGGGGTCAGTTAGTGTACAAATCAGTAGCACCAGGCAAGGGGTCAGTCAGTGTACAAATCAGTAGCACCAGGCAAGGGGTCAGTCAGTGTACAAATCAGTAGCACCAGGCAAGGGGTCAGTCAGTGTACAAATCAGTAGCACCAGGCACGGGGTCAGTCAGTGTACAAATCAGTAGCACCAGGCAGCAGGTCAGTCAGTGTACAAATCAGTAGCACCAGGCAAGGGGTCAGTCAGTGTACAAATCATTAACACCAGGCAAGGGGTCAGTCAGTGTACAAATCAGTAGCACCGGGCAAGGAGTCAGTCAGTGTACAAATCAGTAGCACCAGGCAAGGGGTCAGTCAGTGTACAAATCATTAACACCAGGCAAGGGGTCAGTCAGTGTACAAATCAGTAGCACCGGGCAAGGAGTCAGTCAGTGTACAAATCAGTAGCACCAGGCAAGGGGTCAGTCAGTGTACAAATCAGTAGCACCGGGCAAGGAGTCAGTCAGTGTACAAATCAGTAGCACCAGGCAAGGGGTCAGTCAGTGTACAAATCAGTAGCACCAGGCAAGGGGTCAGTCAGTGTACAAATCAGTAGCACCAGGCAAGGGGTCAGTCAGTGTACAAATCAGTAGCACCAGGCAAGGAGTCAGTCAGTGTACAAATCAGTAGCACCGGGCAAGGAGTCAGTCAGTGTACAAATCAGTAGCACCAGGCAAGGGGTCAGTCAGTGTACAAATCAGTAGCACCGGGCAAGGAGTCAGTCAGTGTACAAATCAGTAGCACCAGGCAAGGGGTCAGTCAGTGTACAAATCAGTAGCACCAGGCAAGGGGTCAGTCAGTGTACAAATCAGTAGCACCAGGCAAGGGGTCAGTCAGTGTACAAATCAGTAGCACCAGGCAAGGGGTCAGTCAGTGTACAAATCAGTAGCACCAGAGAGCAAGTCAGTCAGTGTACAAATCAGTAGCACCAGGCAAGGGGTCAGTCAGTGTACAAATCAGTAGCACCAGGCAAGGGGTCAGTCAGTGTACAAATCAGTAGCACTAGGAAAGGGGTCAGTCAGTGTACAAATCAGTAGCACCAGGCAAGGGGTCAGTCAGTATACAAATCAGTAGCACTAGGAAAGGGGTCAGTCAGTGTACAAATCAGTAGCACCAGGCAAGGGGTCAGTCAGTGTACAAATCAGTAGCACCAGACAGCAAGTCAGTCAGTGTACAAATCAGTAGCACCAGGCAGCAAGTCAGTCAGTGTACAAATCAGTAGCACCAGACAGCAAGTCAGTCAGTGTACAAATCAGTAGCACCAGGCAGCAAGTCAGTCAGTGTACAAATCAGTAGCACCAGGCAGCAAGTCAGTCAGTGTACAAATCAGTAGCACCAGGCAGCAAGTCAGTCAGTGTACAAATCAGTAGCACCAGGCAGCAAGTCAGTCAGTGTACAAATCAGTAGCACCAGGCAAGGGGTCAGTCAGTGTACAAATCAGTAGCACCAGGCAAGGGGTCAGTCAGTGTACAAATCATTAACACCAGGCAAGGGGTCAGTCAGTGTACAAATCAGTAACAACAGGAAAGGGGTCAGTCAGTGTACAAATCAGTAGCACCAAGCAAGGGGTCAGTCAGTGCACAAATCAGTAGCACCAGGCAAGGGGTCAGTCAGTGTACAAATCAGTAACACCAGGCAAGGGGTCAGTCAGTGTACAAATCAGTAGCACCAGGCAAGGGGTCAGTCAGTGTACAAATCAGTAGCACCAGGCAAGGGGTCAGTCAGTGTACAAATCAGTAGCACCAGGCAAGGGGTCAGTCAGTGTACAAATCAGTAGCACCATGCAAGGGGTCAGTCAGTGTACAAATCAGTAGTACCAGGCAAGGGGTTAGTCATTGTACAAATCAGTAGCACCAGGCAAGGGGTCAGTCAGTGTACAAATTAGTAGCACCAGGAAAGGGGCAGTCAGTGTACAAATCAGTAGCACCAGGCAAGGGGTCAGTCAGTGTACAAATCAGTAGCACCAGGCAAGGGGTCAGTCAGTGTACAAATCAGTAGCACCAGGCAAAGGGTCAGTCAGTGTACAAATTAGTAGCACCAGGAAAGGGGTCAGTCAGTGTACAAATCAGTAGCACCAGGCAAGGGGTCAGTCAGTGTACAAATCAGTAGCACCAGGCAGCAAGTCAGTCAGTGTACAATTCAGTAGCACCAGGCAAGGGGTCAGTCAGTGTACTAATCAGTAGCACCCGGCAAGGGGTCAGTCAGTGTACAAATCAGTAGCACCAGGCAAGGGGTCAGTCAGTGTACAAATCATTAACACCAGGCAAGGGGTCAGTCAGTGTACAAATCAGTAACAACAGGCAAGGGGTCAGTCAGTGTACAAATCAGTAGCACCAAGCAAGGGGTCAGTCAGTGTACAAATCAGTAGCACCAGGCAAGGGGTCAGTCAGTGTACAAATCAGTAACACCAGGCAAGGGGTCAGTCAGTGTACAAATCAGTAGCACCAGGCAAGGGGTCGGTCAGTGTACAAATCAGTAGCACCAGGCAAGGGGTCAGTCAGTGTACAAATCAGTAGCACCAGGCAGCAAGTCAGTCAGTGTACAATTCAGTAGCACCAGGCAAGGGGTCAGTCAGTGTACAAATCAGTAGCACCAGGCAAGGGGTCAGTCAGTGTACAAATCAGTAGCACCAGGCAAGGGGTCAGTCAGTGTACAAATCAGTAGCACCAGGCAAGGGGTCAGTCAGTGTACAAATCAGTAGCACCAGGCAAGGGGTCAGTCAGTGTACAAATCAGTAACACCAGGCAAGGGGTCAGTCAGTGTACAAATCAGTAGCACCAGGCAAGGGGTCAGTCAGTGTACAAATCAGTAGCACCAGGCAAGGGGTCAGTTAGTGTACAAATCAGTAACACCAGGCAAGGGGTCAGTCAGTGTACAAATCAGTAACAACAGGCAAGGGGTCAGTCAGTGTACAAATCAGTAGCACCAAGCAAGGGGTCAGTCAGTGTACAAATCAGTAGCACCAGGCAAGGGGTCAGTCAGTGTACAAATCAGTAACACCAGGCAAGGGGTCAGTCAGTGTACAAATCAGTAGCACCAGGCAAGGGGTTAGTCAGTGTACAAATCAGTAGCACCAGGCAAGGGGTCAGTCAGTGTACAAATCAGTAGCACCAGGCAAGGGGTCAGTCAGTGTACAAATCAGTAGCACCAGGCAAGGGGTCAGTCAGTGTACAAATCAGTAGCACCATGCAAGGGGTCAGTCAGTGTACAAATCAGTAGCACCAGGCAGCAAGTCAGTCAGTGTACAATTCAGTAGCACCAGGCAAGGGGTCAGTCAGTGTACAAATCAGTAGCACCAGGCAAGGGGTCAGTCAGTGTACAAATCAGTAGCACCAGGCAAGGGGTCAGTCAGTGTACAAATCAGTAGCACCAGGCAAGGGGTCAGTCAGTGTACAAATCATTAACACCAGGCAAGGGGTCAGTCAGTGTACAAATCAGTAACAACAGGAAAGGGGTCAGTCAGTGTACAAATCAGTAGCACCAAGCAAGGGGTCAGTCAGTGTACAAATCAGTAGCACCAGGCAAGGGGTCAGTCAGTGTACAAATCAGTAACACCAGGCAAGGGGTCAGTCAGTGTACAAATCAGTAGCACCAGGCAAGGGGTCAGTCAGTGTACAAATCAGTAGCACCAGGCAAGGGGTCAGTCAGTGTACAAATCAGTAGCACCAGGCAAGGGGTCAGTCAGTGTACAAATCAGTAGCACCATGCAAGGGGTCAGTCAGTGTACAAATCAGTAGTACCAGGCAAGGGGTTAGTCAGTGTACAAATCAGTAGCACCAGGCAAGGGGTCAGTCAGTGTACAAATTAGTAGCACCAGGAAAGGGGCAGTCAGTGTACAAATCAGTAGCACCAGGCAAGGGGTCAGTCAGTGTACAAATCAGTAGCACCAGGCAAGGGGTCAGTCAGTGTACAAATCAGTAGCACCAGGCAAAGGGTCAGTCAGTGTACAAATTAGTAGCACCAGGAAAGGGGTCAGTCAGTGTACAAATCAGTAGCACCAGGCAAGGGGTCAGTCAGTGTACAAATCAGTAGCACCAGGCAGCAAGTCAGTCAGTGTACAATTCAGTAGCACCAGGCAAGGGGTCAGTCAGTGTACTAATCAGTAGCACCCGGCAAGGGGTCAGTCAGTGTACAAATCAGTAGCACCAGGCAAGGGGTCAGTCAGTGTACAAATCATTAACACCAGGCAAGGGGTCAGTCAGTGTACAAATCAGTAACAACAGGCAAGGGGTCAGTCAGTGTACAAATCAGTAGCACCAAGCAAGGGGTCAGTCAGTGTACAAATCAGTAGCACCAGGCAAGGGGTCAGTCAGTGTACAAATCAGTAACACCAGGCAAGGGGTCAGTCAGTGTACAAATCAGTAGCACCAGGCAAGCTGTCAGTCAGTGTACAAATCAGTAGCACCAGGCAAGGGGTCAGTCAGTGTACAAATCAGTAGCACCAGGCAAGGGGTCAGTCAGTGTACAAATCAGTAGCACCATGCAAGGGGTCAGTCAGTGTACAAATCAGTAGTACCAGGCACGGGGTTAGTCAGTGTACAAATCAGTAGCACCAGGCAAGGGGTCAGTCAGTGTACAAATTAGTAGCACCAGGAAAGGGTCAGTCAGTGTACAAATCAGTAGCACCAGGCAAGGGGTCAGTCAGTGTACAAATCAGTAGCACCAGGCAAGGGGTCAGTCAGTGTACAAATCAGTAGCACCAGGCAAAGGGGTCAGTCAGTGTACAAATCAGTAGCACCAGGCAAGGGGTCAGTCAGTGTACAAATCAGTAGCACCAGGCAGCAAGTCAGTCAGTGTACAATTCAGTAGCACCAGGCAAGGGGTCAGTCAGTGTACAAATCAGTAGCACCAGGCAAGGGGTCAGTCAGTGTACAAATCAGTAGCACCAGGCAAGGGGTCAGTCAGTGTACAATTTAGTAGCACCAGGAAAGGGGTCAGTCAGTGTACAAATCAGTAGCACTAGGCAAGGGGTCAGTCAGTGTACAATTCAGTAGCACCAGGCAAGGGGTGAGTCAGTGTACAAATCATTAACAACAGGCAAGGGGTCAGTCAGTGTACAAATCAGTAGCACCAGGCAAGGGGTCAGTCAGTGTACAAATCAGTAGCACCAGGCAAGGGGTCAGTCAGTGTACAAATCAGTAGCACCAGGCAAGGGGTCAGTCAGTGTACAAATCAGTAGCACCAGGCAAGGGGTCAGTCAGTGTACAAATCAGTAGCACCAGGCAAGGGGTCAGTCAGTGTACAAATCAGTAACACCAGGCAAGGGGTCAGTCAGTGTACAAATCAGTAGCACCAGGCAAGGGGTCAGTCAGTGTACAAATCAGTAGCACCAGGCAAGGGGTCAGTCAGTGTACAAATCAGTAACACCAGGCAAGGGGTCAGTCAGTGTACAAATCAGTAACAACAGGCAAGGGGTCAGTCAGTGTACAAATCAGTAGCACCAAGCAAGGGGTCAGTCAGTGTACAAATCAGTAGCACCAGGCAAGGGGTCAGTCAGTGTACAAATCAGTAACACCAGGCAAGGGGTCAGTCAGTGTACAAATCAGTAGCACCAGGCAAGGGGTTAGTCAGTGTACAAATCAGTAGCACCAGGCAAGGGGTCAGTCAGTGTACAAATCAGTAGCACCAGGCAAGGGTCAGTCAGTGTACAAATCAGTAGCACCAGGCAAGGGGTCAGTCAGTGTACAAATCAGTAGCACCATGCAAGGGGTCAGTCAGTGTACAAATCATAGTACCAGGCAAGGGGTTAGTCAGGTGTACAAATCAGTGAGCACAGGCAGAGGGGTCAGTCAGTGTACAATTAGTAGCACCAGGAAAGGGGCAGTCCAGTGTACAAATCAGTAGCACCAGGCAAGGGGTCAGTCAGTGTACAATCAGTACGCACCAGGCAAGGAGTCAGTCAGTGTACAAAATCAGTAGCACCAGGCAAAGGTTCAGTCAGTGTACAAATAGTAAGCACCAGGAAAGGGGTCAGTCAGTGTACAAATCAGTAGCACCAGGCAAGGGGTCAGTCAGTGTACAAATCAGTAGCACCAGGCAGCAAGTCAGTCATGTACAATTCAGTAGCACCAGGCAAGGGGTCAGTCAGTGTACAAATCAGTAGCACCAGGCAAGGGGTCAGTCAGTGTACAATTCAGTAGCACCCAGGCAAGGGGGTCAGTCAGTGTACAAATTAGTAGCACCAGGAAAGGGGTCAGTCAGTGTACAAATCAGTAGCACTAGGCAAGGGGTCAGTCAGTGTACAATTCAGTAGCACCAGGCAAGGGGTGAGTCAGTGTACAAATCATTAACAACAGGCAAGGGGTTCAGTCAGTGTACAAATCAGTAGCACCAGGACAAGGGGGTCAGTCAGTGTACAAATCAGTAGCACCAGGCAAGGGGTCAGTCAGTGTACAAATCAGTAGCACCAGGCAAGGGGTCAGTCAGTGTACAAATCAGTAGCACCAGGCAAGGGTCAGTCAGTGTACAAATCAGTAGCACCAGGCAAGGGGTCAGTCAGTGTACAAATCAGTAGCACCAGGCAAGGGGTCAGTCAGTGTACAAATCAGTAGCACCAGGCAGCAAGTCAGTCAGTGTACAAATCAGTAGCACCAGGCAAGGGGTCAGTCAGTGTACAAATCAGTAGCACCAGAAAGGGGGTCAGTCGCAGTGTAGCAAATCAGTAGCATCCAGGCTAAGGGTCAGTCAGTGTACAATTCGAGTAGCACCAGCAAGGGTCAGTCAGTGTACAAAATCAGTAGCATCCAGGCAAGGGGTCAGTCAGTGTACAAATCAGTAGCACCGAGGCAAGGGGTCAGTCAGTGTATCAAATCGTAGCACCAGGAAAGGGGTCAGTCAGTGTACAAAATCAGTAGCACGGCGGCGAGGGGTCAGTCAGTGTACAATTCAGTAGCACCAGGCAAGGGTAGAGTCAGTGTACAAATCGAGTAGCAACAGGGCAAGAGGGGTCAGTCGGAGTGTACAAATCAGTAGCACCAGGCAAGGGGTCAGTCGAGTGTACAAATCAGTAGCACAGGCGAAGGGGTCAGTCAGTGTACAAATCAGGTAGCACCACGTCAGGGACAGCAGTCATGTACAAATCAGTAGCACAGGCAAGGGGTCAGTCAGTGTACAAATCAGTAGCACCAGGCAAGGGGGTCAGTCAGTGTACAAATCAGTAGCACCAGGCAAGGAGTCAGTCAGTGTACAAATCAGTAGCACCAGGCAGCAGGTCCAGTCAGTGTACAAATCAGTAGCACCAGGCAAGGGGTAAGTCAGTGTACAAATCAGTAGCACCAGGCAAGGGGTCAGTCAGTGTACAAATCAGTAGCACCAGGAAAGGGGTCCGTCAGTGTACAAATCAGTAGCACCAGGCAAGGGGTCAGTCGGTGTACAAATCAGTAGCACCAGGCAAGGGGTCGTCAGTGTACAAATCAGTAGCACCAGGGCAAGGGGTCAGTCAGTGTACAATCAGTAGCACCAGGCAAGGGGTCAGTCAGTGTACAAATCAGTAGCACAGGCAAGGGGTCAGTCAGTGTACAAATCAGTAGCACCAGCAAGGGGTCAGTCAGTGTACAAATCAGTAGGCACCAGGCAAGGGGTCAGTCAGTGTACAAATCAGTAGCACCAGCAAGGGGTCAGTCAGTGTACAAATCAGTAGCACCAGGCAAGGGGTCAGTCAGTGTACAAATCAGTAGCACCAGGCAAGGGGTCAGTCAGTGTACAAATCAGTAGCACCAGGCAAGGGGTCAGTCAGTGTACAAATCAGTAGCACCAGGCACGGGGTCAGTCAGTGTACAAATCAGTAGCACCAGGCAGCAGGTCAGTCAGTGTACAAATCAGTAGCACCAGGCAAGGGTTCAGTCAGTGTACAAATCATTAACACCAGGCAAGGGGTCAGTCAGTGTACAAATCAGTAGCACCGGGCAAGGAGTCAGTCAGTGTACAAATCAGTAGCACCAGGCAAGGGGTCAGTCAGTGTACAAATCATTAACACCAGGCAAGGGGTCAGTCAGTGTACAAATCAGTAGCACCGGGCAAGGAGTCAGTCAGTGTACAAATCAGTAGCACCAGGCAAGGGGTCAGTCAGTGTACAAATCAGTAGCACCGGGCAAGGAGTCAGTCAGTGTACAAATCAGTAGCACCAGGCAAGGGGTCAGTCAGTGTACAAATCAGTAGCACCAGGCAAGGGGTCAGTCAGTGTACAAATCAGTAGCACCAGGCAAGGGGTCAGTCAGTGTACAAATCAGTAGCACCAGGCAAGGAGTCAGTCAGTGTACAAATCAGTAGCACCGGGCAAGGAGTCAGTCAGTGTACAAATCAGTAGCACCAGGCAAGGGGTCAGTCAGTGTACAAATCAGTAGCACCGGGCAAGGAGTCAGTCAGTGTACAAATCAGTAGCACCAGGCAAGGGGTCAGTCAGTGTACAAATCAGTAGCACCAGGCAAGGGGTCAGTCAGTGTACAAAACAGTAGCACCAGGCAAGGGGTCAGTCAGTGTACAAATCAGTAGCACCAGGCAAGGGGTCAGTCAGTGTACAAATCAGTAGCACCAGAGAGCAAGTCAGTCAGTGTACAAATCAGTAGCACCAGGCAAGGGGTCAGTCAGTGTACAAATCAGTAGCACCAGGCAAGGGGTCAGTCAGTGTACAAATCAGTAGCACTAGGGAAAGGGGTCAGTCAGTGTACAAATCAGTAGCACCAGGCAAGGGGGTCAGTCAGTATACAAATCAGTAGCAACTAGGAAAGGGTGTCAGTCAGTGTACCAATCAGTAGCACCAGAGCAAGGGGTCAGGTCAGTGTACAAATCGAGTATGCACCAGACAGCAAGTCAGCTCAGTGTACAAATCAGTAGCACCAGGCAGCAAGTCAGTCAGTGTACAAATCAGTAGCACCAGACAGCAAGTCAGTCAGTGTACAAATCAGTAGCACCAGGCAGCAAGTCAGTCAGTGTACAAATCAGTAGCACCAGGCATCATGTCAGTCAGTGTACAAATCAGTAGCACCAGGCAGCAAGTCAGTCAGTGTACAAATCAGTAGCACCAGGCAGCAAGTCAGTCAGTGTACAAATCAGTAGCACCAGGCAAGGGGTCAGTCAGTGTACAAATCAGTAGCACCAGGCAAGGGGGTCAGTCAGTGTACAAATCATTAACACCAGGCAAGGGGTCAGTCAGTGTACAAATCAGTAACAACAGGAAGGGGTCAGTCAGTGTAACAAAATCAGTAGCACCATGCAAGGGGTCAGTCAGTGCACAAATCAGTAGCACCAGGCAAGGGGTCAGTCTGTGTACAAATCAGTAACACCAGGCAAGGGGTCAGTCAGTGTACAAATCAGTAGCACCAGGCAAGGGGTCAGTCAGTGTACAAATCATAGCACAGGCAAGGGGTCAGTCAGTGTACAAATCAGTAGCACCAGGCGAAGGGGTCAGTCAGTGTACAAGATCAGTAGCACCAGGCAAAGGGAGTCAGAGGTCGAGTGTAGCCAAATCAGTAGCACCGAGGCATGGGGTCAGTCAGTGTACAAATCAGTAGCACCTGGCAAGGAGTAGGTCAGGTGTACAGAGATTAGTAGCACCAGGAAAGGCGGGCAGTCAGTGTACGAGAATCTAGTAGCACCAGGCAAAGGGGTCAGTCAGTGGTACAAATCAGTAGCAACAGGCAAGGGGTCAGTCAGTGTACAAATCAGTAGCACCAGGCAAGGGGTCAGTCAGTGTACAAATTAGTAGCACCAGGAAAGGGGTCAGTCAGTGTACAAATCAGTAGCACCAGGCAAGGGGTCAGTCAGTGTACAAATCAGTAGCACCAGGCAGCAAGTCAGTCAGTGTACAATTCAGTAGCACCAGGCAAGGGGTCAGTCAGTGTACTAATCAGTAGCACCCGGCAAGGGGTCAGTCAGTGTACAAATCAGTAGCACCAGGCAAGGGGTCAGTCAGTGTACAAATCATTAACACCAGGCAAGGGGTCAGTCAGTGTACAAATCAGTAACAACAGGCAAGGGGTCAGTCAGTGTACAAATCAGTAGCACCAAGCAAGGGGTCAGTCAGTGTACAAATCAGTAGCACCAGGCAAGGGGTCAGTCAGTGTACAAATCAGTAACACCAGGC
The DNA here is from genome assembly GCF_027579735.1 of Bombina bombina. NCBI lineage: Eukaryota > Metazoa > Chordata > Amphibia > Anura > Bombinatoridae > Bombina > Bombina bombina. The sequence goes on from NC_069505.1 coordinate 24,741,122, forward strand.
AAGGGGTCAGTCAGTGTACAAATCAGTAGCACCAGGCAAGGGGTCAGTCAGTGTACAAATCAGTAGCACCAGGCAAGGGGTCAGTCAGTGTACAAATCAGTAGCAACAGGCAAGGGTCAGTCAGTGTACAAATCAGTACACCAACAGGCAAAGGGTCAGTCAGTGTACAAATCAGTAGCACGCAGGCAAGGGTCAGTCAGTGACAAATCAGTAGCACCAGGCAAGGGGTCAGTCAGTGTACAAATCAGTAGCACCAGGCACAGGAGTCAGTCAGTGTACAAATCAGTAGCACCAGGCCAAGGGGTCAGTCAGTGTACAATCAGTAGCACCAGGCAAGGGGTCAGTCAGTGTACAAATCAGTAGCACCAGCCAAGGGGTCAGTCAGTGTACAAATCAGTAGCACCAGGCAAGGAGTCAGTCAGTGTACAAATCAGTAGCACCAGGCAAGGGGTCAGTCAGTGTACAAATCAGTAGCACCAGGCAAGGGGTCAGTCAGTGTACAAATCAGTAGCACCAGGCAAGGGTCAGTCAGTGTACAAATCAGTAGCACCAGGCAAGGGGTCAGTCAGTGTACAAATCAGTAGCACCAGGCAAGGGGTCAGTCAGTGTACAAATCAGTAGCACCAGGCAAGGGGTCAGTCAGTGTACAAATCAGTAGCACCAGGCAAGGGGTCAGTCAGTGTACAAATCAGTAGCACCAGGCAAGGGGTCAGTCAGTGTACAAATCAGTAGCACCAGGCAAGGGGTCAGTCAGTGTACAAATCAGTAGCACCAGGCAAGGGGTCAGTCAGTGTACAAATCAGTAGCACCAGGCAAGGGGTCAGTCAGTGTACAAATCAGTAGCACCAGGCAAGGGGTCAGTCAGTGTACAAATCAGTAGCACCAGGCAAGGGGTCAGTCAGTGTACAAATCAGTAGCACCAGGCAAGGGGTCAGTCAGTGTACAAATCAGTAGCACCAGGCAAGGGGTCAGTCAGTGTACAAATCAGTAGCACCAGGCAAGGGGTCAGTCAGTGTACAAATCAGTAAGCACCAGGCAAGGGGTCAGTCAGTGTACAAATCAGTAGCACCAGGCAAGGGGTCAGTCAGTGTACAAATCAGTAGCACCAGGCAAGGGTCAGTCAGTGTACAAATCAGTAGCACCAGGCAAGGGGTCAGTCAGTGTACAAATCAGTAGCACCAGGCAAGGGGTCAGTCAGTGTACAAATCAGTAGCACCAGGCAAGGGGTCAGTCAGTGTACAAATCAGTAGCACCAGGCAAGGGGTCAGTCAGTGTACAAATCAGTAGCACCAGGCAAGGGGTCAGTCAGTGTACAAATCAGTAGCACCAGGCAAGGGGTCAGTCAGTGTACAAATCAGTAGCACCATGCAAGGGGTCAGTCAGTGTACAAATCAGTAGCACCAGGCAAGGGGTCAGTCAGTGTACAAATCAGTAGCACCAGGCAAGGGGTCAGTCAGTGTACAAATTAGTAGCACCAGGAAAGGGGTCAGTCAGTGTACAAATCAGTAGCACCAGGCAAGGGGTCAGTCAGTGTACAAATCAGTAGCACCAGGCAAGGGGTCAGTCAGTGTACAAATCAGTAGCACCAGGCAAAGGGTCAGTCAGTGTACAAATTAGTAGCACCAGGAAAGGGGTCAGTCAGTGTACAAATCAGTAGCACCAGGCAAGGGGTCAGTCAGTGTACAAATCAGTAGCACCAGGCAGCAAGTCAGTCAGTGTACAATTCAGTAGCACCAGGCAAGGGGTCAGTCAGTGTACAAATCAGTAGCACCAGGCAAGGGGTCAGTCAGTGTACAAATCAGTAGCACCAGGCAAGGGGTCAGTCAGTGTACAAATTAGTAGCACCAGGAAAGGGGTCAGTCAGTGTACAAATCAGTAGCACTAGGCAAGGGGTCAGTCAGTGTACAATTCAGTAGCACCAGGCAAGGGGTGAGTCAGTGTACAAATCATTAACAACAGGCAAGGGGTCAGTCAGTGTACAAATCAGTAGCACCAGGCAAGGGGTCAGTCAGTGTACAAATCAGTAGCACCAGGCAAGGGGTCAGTCAGTGTACAAATCAGTAGCACCAGGCAAGGGGTCAGTCAGTGTACAAATCAGTAGCACCAGGCAAGGGGTCAGTCAGTGTACAAATCAGTAGCACCAGGCAAGGGGTCAGTCAGTGTACAAATCAGTAGCACCAGGCAAGGGGTCAGTCAGTGTACAAATCAGTAGCACCAGGCAAGGGTCAGTCAGTGTACAAATCAGTAGCACCAGGCAAGGGGTCAGTCAGTGTACAAATCAGTAGCACCAGGCAAGGGGTCAGTCAGTGTACAAATCAGTAGCACCAGGCAAGGGGTCAGTCAGTGTACAAATCAGTAGCACCAGGCAAGGGGTCAGTCAGTGTACAAATCAGTAGCACCAGGCAAGGGGTCAGTCAGTGTACAAATCAGTAGCACCAGGCAAGGGGTCAGTCAGTGTACAAATCAGTAGCACCAGGCAAGGGGTCAGTCAGTGTACAAATCAGTAGCACCAGGCAAGGGGTCAGTCAGTGTACAAATCAGTAGCACCAGGCAAGGGGTCAGTCAGTGTACAAATCAGTAGCACCAGGCAGCAGGTCAGTCAGTGTACAAATCAGTAGCACCAGGCAAGGGGTCAGTCAGTGTACAAATCATTAACACCAGGCAAGGGTCAGTCAGTGTACAAATCAGTAGCACCAGGCAAGGAGTCAGTCAGTGTACAAAATCAGTAGCACCAGGCAAGGGGTCAGTCAGTGTACAAATCAGTAGCACCAGGCAAGGGGTCAGTCAGTGTACAAATCAGTAGCACCAGGCAAGGGGTCAGTCAGTGTACAAATCAGTAGCACCAGGAAAGGGGTCCGTCAGTGTACAAATCAGTAGCACCAGGAAAGGGGTCAGTCGGTGTACAAATCAGTAGCACCAGGCAAGGGGTCAGTCAGTGTACAAATCAGTAGCACCAGGCAAGGGGTCAGTCATTGTACAAATCAGTAGCACCAGGCAAGGGGTCAGTCAGTGTACAAATCAGTAGCACCAGGCAAGGGGTCAGTCAGTGTACAAATCAGTAGCACCAGGCAGGGGGTCAGTCAGTGTACAAATCAGTAGCACCAGGCAAGGGGTCAGTCAGTGTACAAATCAGTAGCACCAAGCAAAGGGTCAGTCAGTGTACAAATCAGTAGCACCAGGCAAGGGGTCAGTCAGTGTACAAATCAGTAGCACCAGGCAAGGGGTCAGTCAGTGTACAAATCAGTAGCACCAGGCAAGGGGTCAGTCAGTGTACAAATCAGTAGCACCAGGCACGGGGTCAGTCAGTGTACAAATCAGTAGCACCAGGCAGCAGGTCAGTCAGTGTACAAATCAGTAGCACCAGGCAAGGGGTCAGTCAGTGTACAAATCATTAACACCAGGCAAGGGGTCAGTCAGTGTACAAATCAGTAGCACTGGGCAAGGAGTCAGTCAGTGTACAAATCAGTAGCACCAGGCAAGGGGTCAGTCAGTGTACAAATCATTAACACCAGGCAAGGGGTCAGTCAGTGTACAAATCAGTAGCACCGGGCAAGGAGTCAGTCAGTGTACAAATCAGTAGCACCAGGCAAGGGGTCAGTCAGTGTACAAATCAGTAGCACCGGGCAAGGAGTCAGTCAGTGTACAAATCAGTAGCACCAGGCAAGGGGTCAGTCAGTGTACAAATCAGTAGCACCAGGCAAGGGGTCAGTCAGTGTACAAATCAGTAGCACCAGGCAAGGGGTCAGTCAGTGTACAAATCAGTAGCACCAGGCAAGGGGTCAGTCAGTGTACAAATCAGTAGCACCAGAGTGCAAGTCAGTCAGTGTACAAATCAGTAGCACCAGGCAAGGGGTCAGTCAGTGTACAAATCAGTAGCACCAGGCAAGGGGTCAGTCAGTGTACAAATCAGTAGCACTAGGAAAGGGGTCAGTCAGTGTACAAATCAGTAGCACCAGGCAAGGGGTCAGTCAGTATACAAATCAGTAGCACTAGGAAAGGGGTCAGTCAGTGTACAAATCAGTAGCACCAGGCAAGGGGTCAGTCAGTGTACAAATCAGTAGCACCAGGCAGCAAGTCAGTCAGTGTACAAATCAGTAGCACCAGGCAGCAAGTCAGTCAGTGTACAAATCAGTAGCACCAGACAGCAAGTCAGTCAGTGTACAAATCAGTAGCACCAGGCAGCAAGTCAGTCAGTGTACAAATCAGTAGCACCAGGCAGCAAGTCAGTCAGTGTACAAATCAGTAGCACCAGGCAGCAAGTCAGTCAGTGTACAAATCAGTAGCACCAGGCAGCAAGTTAGTCAGTGTACAAATCAGTAGCACCAGGCAGCAAGTCAGTCAGTGTACAAATCAGTAGCACCAGGCAAGGGGTCAGTCAGTGTACAAATCAGTAGCACCAGGCAAGGGGTCAGTCAGTGTACAAATCAGTAGCACCAGGCAAGGGGTCAGTCAGTGTACAAATCAGTAGCACCAGGCAAGGGGTCAGTCAGTGTACAAATCAGTAGCACCAGGCAAGGGGTCAGTCAGTGTACAAATCAGTAGCACCAGGCAAGGGGTCAGTCAGTGTACAAATCAGTAGCACCAGGCAAGGGGTCAGTCAGTGTACAAATCAGTAGCACCAGGCAAGGGGTCAGTCAGTGTACAAATCAGTAGCACCAGGCAAGGGGTCAGTCAGTAAGGGGTCTTCACTTTCTGGTCAGCTCTGATGAACCGCTTGTGAGGAGGGAAACGCGTCAGCGGGGTTTGTTTGCTGTGCCTGTTATGTTATACTCGTTTTGAGATGTATTAAATACAATTTTATTTGCAAATCTCTCCCAGTCCTTCTTTACACCACTGTTGCGGAATTTGTTTCTCTTCACTTTCTGTGCAACAGTTTTTATCTGTGAAAAACTCCACTTCCATTACTGAATCATTCAATGAAAAACGCTCTGAGTCTGAGCTCATCTCTCATAGTATGCTCACTTGGTGATTCAATTCTCCTTAATTAAAGGGGCAGTAAACCTTAAAAATAATGTTATATAATTCTGCACATAGTACATATAACATTATATTAGCCAAACATTTATAAAACATAATTTCCCCTATTAATTTTAAAAAAAAAAAACGCTGTTTCACAGACCCGCTCTCTGCTCTCTGCTGAGCGGGTCTGTTTTATTTACTCAGCGCACTCAGCTTATAGTCACAGCCCGGCCCGACCGCGCCATAAGACTAAGTGCAGCTCGCTCCTGTCACAGGAGGACACTATGTGCAGAATTATATAACATTATTTTTAAAGTTTACTGACACTTTAAATACCTTTGGCTGCATTACTGGTTTTGCCCATCGGGTGACAACAGGAATTGGAATGTAGCTTTGTTTTAGTACAATACTCATTATATATTTTCTTTATATCTATACTATAATTGCATTTGTAATGTCCATCGCCATCGGCAGTTGTGCACGCATCCTCAAAGGAATGTTGGCTGCGTGTGCAGCCAAAAGAATTCACCTTCCACCCTGCCATTTTCGGAATCCACCGGGATGCAGCGATGGCAAACGGAGCATTACAAAAACAACCACCCGCAATAAGTATTAAAAAAAAACAAAAACGCCCGTAAGAAGTATTAAAAAAACACCTAAACGCCCGCAGTTAGTTATATTATAGCTAGTTTAGGTTTTATTTCACAGGTAAGTATGTATTTAGTTTTAAATAGGTATTATTTAGTTAATAATTGTAACTTTATTTTAGCTCTATTTTAATTATGTTAAAGTTAGGGGGTGTTAGGGTTAGGTTTATGGGTAGGTTTCTGGTTTGGTTTAGGGGTAGGTGTAGGGGTTAATAGTTTAATTTAGGTTGTTGCGATGTGGGAGGCTGGTGGTTTAGGGGTTTATAAAAAAAATTTAGTTAATAATTGTAAGTTTAATTTAGCTCTATCTTAATTATGTTAAAGATAGGGGGTGTTAGGGTTAGGGTTACGTTAGGGTTAGAGTTACGTTAGGGTTAGGGGTTAATAGTTTTATTTAGGTTGTTGCGATGTGGGAGGCTGGCGGTTTAGGGGTTAATAGGTTTATTTAGTGGTAGTGATGTGGGAAGCCAGAGGTTTAGGAGTTAAAATTTTTATTTAGTTGCAGTGATGTTGGGGACGGCGGAATAGGGGTTAATAGATTTATTATAGTGTGGGCGATGTTGGGGTGCGGCGGAATAGGAGTTAATAACTTTCGTATAATGGTGGTGATATCGGGAGCAGCAGATTAGGGGTTAATACCTTTATTTAGGTGGCGGCGATATCGTGGGCAGCAGATTAGGGGTTAATAACTGTAGGCAGGTGTCGGTGATGTCGGGGGAAGCAGATTAGGGGAGTTTAGATGTAGGGTTTATGTTAGGGTGTTAGGTTTAAACAGTATTTTTATTTTCCCCATAGAAAATCAATGGGGCTGCGTTACGGAGCTTTTCTTTCTGCGATCGCAGGTGTTAGACTTTTTCCGACCCACTCTCCCCATTGATGTCTATGGGGAAAGCATGCACGATCACGTCAAATCAGTGCTTTTTGGTGGGGTATTGAGCTTAAAAACCCCATATCGACCACACAAGCCTGGTTTTTTAAAACTTGTAATGACAGCGCTATAGGGGATTAAATAACGCCATTTTTGTTGCGTTCATTAATTTCCCTATAGTGCTCAAAACTCTTAATCTAGCTGTTTGCATTTTAAACAAGCTGGTCTCACTGATTTGTTAAGAAAGCTGGTTTCACTGATTTGTCTCGCCAGCTGTATGCAGCTCAATATTCACAATACACTTATTTTAACTAACAGAAAAATAATATATACTAAAATATAGACGAAAGCAAGTTAAATTGTTGTGAAAACATTTTAGTAGTGATGTTGCGAACCTAAAATTTTGGATTTACGAACGGTGAACGCGAACTTCCACAAAAGTTTGCGAACCGGGCGAACCACCATTGACTTCAATAGGCAGGCGAATTTTAAAACCCACACGGACTCTTTCGGGCCACAATAGTGATGGAAAAGTTGTTTCAAGGGGACTAACACCTGGACTGTGGCATGCCGGAGGGGGATCCATGGCAAAACTCCCATGGAAAATTACATAGTTGATGCAGAGTCTGGTTTTAATCCATAAAGGGCATAAATCACCTAACATTCCTAAATTGTTTGGAATAACGTGCTTTAAAACATCAGGTATGATGTTGTATCAATCAGGTAGTGTAAGGGTTACACCCGCTTCACAGTGACAGACCAAACTCCCCGTTTAACGCACCGCAAACAACCGCAAACAGTCAATTTGCACAACCGCAAACTCCCCATTTGCACAAGGTTTTATACCAAGCTAGTAATTTCCCGTTCCTTGTCCTCACTGATGTCATTGAAGTTCTCTTCCTCCACCCAGCCACGTACAACACAAAGGGTCCCCGAAAGGTGACAACAAGCCCCCTGGGACGCCTGCTGTGTTTGGTCTTCCACCTCCTCAAAGCCACCTTCCTCCTCTGTCTCCTCTTCTTCAGACTCCTCTCTCTGCGTTGCCGCTCTCTGCGTTATTATAAGGTGTGTTAAGTAGTACTATTCCTATCAGTTTAATCCCTGTGGTGTCCCCTATCAGGGGACGTGTATATGGCAATGATTTTAGGAACCGGGAGATGGAAAAAGATGGTTGGTCGGTCCTCCTACTTCAAATTTGGGGCACTGCGCGTGCAATCTAATGTGCCACCAGATAGGAGTAGTGTGTTAAGTAGTACTATTCCTATCAGTTTAATCCCTGTTATGTGCCCTTTTATGGTTTGGTTTTTGAAGCCACAGTGCAGCACCAGAGGCCAGAAAAATTAGGCATGTACACATGCCTGAAAAATCAGGTATTGTTGCAGCCGCTGCTGTAGCAGTGGCCAGAAAAATTGATGTTTGTTTCCCAGGCAGAAAGTGCCCTAAAACATTGCGGCTTGAACCCTAGTTGGTGGCGGATAAGTCACGCAAGTCATCCGGCATTCAGAGATAAAATACAGCAGCGTATGGACCATTTTTAGCCCAAGGCAGCTCATCTCATCAGGCCTTTTTTAGTCGAATGTATCGCCCACTGTCAGTCCCTTCGGTATCCATCCCTCATTCATCTTAATAAAGGTGAGGTAATCTAGACTTTTTTGACCTAGGCGACTTCTCTTCTCAGTGACAATACCTCCTGCTGCACTGAAGGTCCTTTCTGACAGGACACTTGAAGCGGGGCAGGCCAGAAGTTCTATCGCAAATTGGGATAGCTCAGGCCACAGGTCAAGCCTGCACACCCAGTTGTCAAGGGGTTCATCGCTCCTCAGAGTGTTGATATCTGCAGTTAAGGCGAGGTAGTCTGCTACCTGTCGGTCGAGTCGTTCTCTGAGGGTGGACCCCGAAGGGCTGTGGCGATGCGTAGGACTTAAAAAGCTCTGCATGTCCTCCATCAACAACACGTCTGTAAAGCGTCCTGTCCTTGCCGGCGTGGTCGTGGGAGGAGGAGGATTACTTTCACCTCTTCCCCTGTTAGATTCTCATTGTGCTGTGACATCACCCTTATACGCTGTGTAAATCATACTTTTTAATTTATTTTGGAAATGCTGCATCCTTTCCGACTTGTGGTAATTCGGTAACATTTCTGGTACTTTATGCTTATACCGGGGGTCTAGTAGCGTGGACACCCAGTACAGGTCGTTCTCCTTCAGCCTTTTTATACGAGGGTCCCTCAACAGGCACAACAGCATGAAAGACCCCATTTGCACAAGGTTGGATGCCGAGCTACTCATGTCCCGTTCCTCGTCCTCAGTGATCTCACTGAAGGTATGTTCTTCCCCCCAGCCACGTACAACACCACGGGTACCAGATAGGTGACAACGAGCACCCTGGGATGCCTGTTGTGGTTGGTCTTCCTCCTCCTCCTCAAAGCCACATTCCTCCTCTGACTCCTCTTCCTCACAATCCTCTTCCAGCGTTGCTGCAGGTCCAGCAAGCGATGCTGATAAGTCTGTTTCCGGTGGTGATGGTGACCACAACTCTTCCTCTTCACGCTCATCTACGGCCTGATCCAGCACTCTTCGCAGGGCACGCTCCAGGAAGAAAACAAATGGTATGATGTCACTGATGGTGCATTCGGTGTGACTGACTAGGTTTGTCACCTCCTCAAAAGGACACATGAGCCTACAGGCATTGCGCATGAGCGTCCAGTAACGTGGCAAAAAATTTCCCAGCTCCGCAGAGGCTGTCCTAGCACCCCGGTCATACAAATAGTAATTAACGGCTTTTTCTTGTTGGATCAGGCGGGCGAACATTAGGAGTCTAGTGATGTCGCGAACATAAAAATTTGGGTTCGCGAACGGCGAACGCGAACTTCCGCAAATGTTCGCAAACCGGGCGAACCTCCATAGACTTCAATAGGCAGGCGAATTTTAAAACCCACAGGGACTCTTTCTGGCCACAATAGTGATGGAAAAGTTGTTTCAAGGGGACTAACACCTGGACTGTGGCATGCCGGAGGGGGATCCATGGCAAAACTCCCATGGAAAATTACATAGTTGATGCAGAGTCTGGTTTTAATCCATAAAGGGCATAAATCACCTAACATTCCTAAATTGATTGGAATAACGTGCTTTAAAACATCAGGTATGATGTTGTATCAATCAGGTAGTGTAAGGGTTACCCCGCTTCACAGTGCGCAGTGTAGGTGCTTTACCTGCCCTGACCATGCTTTGCAGACCAGGTATCAGTGGTCAGAGGAACCCTTGCCCCAACACTGTGTGCCAGACATGCCATTATAGCAGACATATGGCTTTGGCGTTGCTTTTTGATAATTAGAAGCCTGCTAAATGCCACTGCGCACCACACGTGTTTTATACCCAGCAGTGAAGGGGTTAATTAGGGAGCATGTAGGGAGCTTGTAGAGTGTAGTGTAGTAGACAACCCAAAGTATTGATCTAGGCCCATTTTGGTATATTTTATGCCACCATTTCACCGCCAAATGCGATCAAATAAAAAAAAAATGTTCACTTTTTCACAAACTTTAGGTTTCTCACAGAAATTATTTACAAACAACTTTTGCAATTATGGCATAAATGGTTGTAAATAGTGATGTCCCGAACTGTTCGCCCGCGAACGGTTCACAGCAAACATAGCTTGTTCGCGCTCGCGTTTGTGGGCGAACACATGGTGATGTTCAATCCGCCCCTATGTGTCATCATTGAGGAAACTTTGATCCTTTATGTCACAGCCGTCTGACACATTAGAGCCAATCAACATCAGACACTCCCTCACAGACCCTCACAGCTATTTTAGACTCATAACGACCTTGCTTTCTTAATGAGAGGACGTGTTGTGTTTTTGCTCCTGACATTAATAGGAAAAACATAGCTAGGCTAGTGTATTTAGTGTCCACTACAGTCCAGAAGGACTCCACTCATCTCTGCTGCAAGCACAGCACCCCAAAAAGCCCTTTTTAGGGCTATATTTCGTGCCGTTTTTTTTTTTTTTTTTCGTTTTTTTTTTTATTAGCATTTGCCTGGCTTTCAGGCTGTGTGTTTAAGGCTCACAGCATATGCTGTGATTACTGCCACCACTGATATCTCCCTAACAACATTAGTTTAAATTTAACTAACCAAAAAATTTAATTATTTTGCTAGTGTAATTTTTTTCATTTTCTATCAGGCCTGTGTCACACAGCATATACTCTGGTTCATTGCTCTGTGCCAGCCACCAGTGTTAATATCCGTTTATAACATTATTTTAAATTTAAAAAAAAAAAAATTTTTTGCTAGTGTAATCTAATTACATTTACTATCAGGCCTGTGTCTGTCAGGCTCACTCAGCATTAATATACCTCATTTTTTTCAGTCTTTTGGTTAATTGGTCTGTGCCAGCCAGCAACCCAGCACTCATATCTTCTTCACCTTAATTTAAATATAAAAAAAAAAAGTTTAAATTAGTTTGATAGTGTAATCTAATATAATTTTCTATCAGGCCTGTGTGTTTTGCTGACATAATACAGAGCCTACTGTGTTTACTTGCTGCCCTCCCTAGTCTATGAGCCATGACTCATGTGTGTTTAAGCTTTTTTTAATTCACCCCCCAAAAAAATAATTTAAATCATTTTTCTAGTGTAATCTAATAGTATTTTCTATCAGGCGTGTGTGTATGTGACTTACAGAGCCTACTGTTTTTAATAGCTGCCCTTCCAAGGCTATCAGCCACGACTCATATGTATGTGCTTAACCTTTTTCTTTAAATTCCCCCAAAAAAGTCTTTAAATCATTATGCTAGTGTAATCTAATTTTATTTTCTATCAGGCCTGTGTCTGTCTATCTGACTACACAGCATACTGTTGTTAATTGCTGCCCTACGTAGCAGCCAGCCAGTGCGACCACTCATATGTGCATTGCACTTCTTAACATAATTTTAATATTAAAATCAAAAATTTTAAAATATTTTGCTAGTGTAATCTAACTTAATTTTCTATCAGGCCTGTGTTTTTGTCACTTACACAGCATACTGTGTTAAATTGCTGCCCTACCTACCATCCACGACTCATATCTGCCAGCCTGTGTGCCAGGCCCAACTAGCCAATTAGTGGCACCAATCATAATTCTTGTAACAGTATATAAAAAAATAAAAATCATAATTTTTTGGACTTCAAATATTCAGTCTCCTAGTGCCATTGAATTGCATTTACCTCCTGCCTGCCACTGCCAGCCTTTTGGGCCAGGCCGTCTAGCCAACTATTTACACCAATCATAATTGTTGTCACAGACAGTATAGTTACTAATTAAGATTAAAAAAAATTTGATTGTTGATCTTAATCCTCAGTTTGCTTGTGCCATAGAATTGCACTTTTCTACTGCCTTCCAAGCCTGTGTGCCAGGCCTACTTGAAAAATATTTACACCGATCATATTTGTTGTCACAGTATTCTTCATAATTAATTTATTAATAGTTGTTGTGAATCCTCAGTTTGCTGGTGCAATTGAATTGCACTTTCCTCCTGCCTTGCAGCCTGCTGTGTGCCAGGCCCACCTAGCCAATTATTGCCAGCAATGATATTTCTTTTAACAGTATTGCAAAAATTGTCAATCATCACTGTTTTGACTGTCAGTATTCAGTCTCCTAGTGTCCTTGAATTGCATTTACCTCCGGCCTGCCAGCCTTTTGTGCCAGGCCGTCTTGCCAACTATTTACACCAATCATAATTTTTTGTCACAGTATAGTTACTAATTAAAATTAAAAAAATCTTGATTGCTGATGATCTTAATCCTCATTTTGCTCGTGCACTAGAATTGCACTTTTCTACTGCCTTCCAAGCCTGTGTGCCAGGCCTACTTGAAAAATATTTACACCAATCATATTTGTTGTCATAGTATTCTTCATAATTAAAAATTTAAATTTTTATTAATAGTTGTTGTGAATCCTCAGTTTGCTGGTGCAATTGAATTGCACTTTCCTCCTGCCTTGCAGCCTGCTGTGTGCCAGGCCCAGCTAGCCAATTATTGCCAGCAATCATATTTCTTTTAACAGTATTGCAAAAATTGTCAATCATCACTGTTTTGACTGTCAGTATTCAGTCTCCTAGTGTCCTTGAATTGCATTTACCTCCTGCCTGCCAGCCTTTTGTGCCAGGCCGTCTTGCCAACTATTTACACCAATCATAATTGTTGTCACAGTATAGTTACTAATTAAAATTAAAAAATTTTTGATTGTTAATCTTAATCCTCAGTTTGCTCGTGCCCTAGAATTGCACTTTACTACTGCCTTCCAAGCCTGTGTGCCAGGCCTACTTGAAAAATATTTACACCAATCATATTTGTTGTCACAGTATTCTGAATAATTAAAAATTAAAATTTTTGGTAATAGTTGTTGTGAATCCTCAGTTTGCTGGTGCCATTGAATTGCACTTTCCTCCTGCCTTGCAGCCTGCTGTGTGCCAGGCCCACCTAGCCAATTATTGCCAGCAATCATATTTCTTTTAACAGTATTGCAAAAATTGTCAATCATCACTGTTTTGACTGTCAGTAATTAGTCTCCGAGTGTCTTTGAATTGCATTTACCTCCTGCCTGCCAGCCTTTTGTGCCAGGCCGTCTTGCTAACTATTTACACCAATCATAATTTTTTGTCGCAGTATAGTTACTAATTAAAATTAAAAAATTCTTGATTGTTGATGATCTTAATCCTCATTTTGCTCGTGCCCTAGAATTGCACTTTTCTACTGCCTTCCAAGCCTGTGTGCCAGGCCTACTTGAAAAATATTTACACCAATCATATTTGTTGTCACAGTATTCTTAATAATTTTAATTTTTGGTAATAGTTGTTGTGAATCCTCAGTTTGCTGGTGCAATTGAATTGCACTTTCCTCCTGCCTTGCAGCCTGCTGTGTGCCAGGCCCACCTAGCCAATTATTGCCAGCAATCATATTTCTTTTAACAGTATTGCAAAAATTGTCAATCATCACTGTTTTGACTGTCAGTATTCAGTCTCCTAGTGTCCTTGAATTGCATTTACCTCTTGCCTGCCAGCCTTTTGTGCCAGGCCGTCTTGCCAACTATTTACACCAATCATAATTGTTGTCAGCAGTATAGTTACTAATTAAATTAAAAAAATCTTGATTGTTGATCTTAATCCTCAGTTTGCTCGTGCCCTAGAATTGCACTTTTCTACTGCCTTCCAAGCCTGTGTGCCAGGCCTACTTGAAAAATATTTACACCAATCATATTTGTTGTCACAGTATTCTTAATAATTAAAAATTAAAATTTTTGGTAATAGTTGTTGTGAATCCTCAGTTTGCTGGTGCCATTGAATTTCACTTTCCTCCTGCCTTGCAGCCTGCTGTGTGCTAAGCCACCTAGCCAATTATTGCCAGCAATCATATTTCTTTTAACAGTATTGCAAAAATTGTCAATCATCACTGTTTTGACTGTCAGTAATCAGTCTCCTAGTGTCCTTGAATTGCATCTACCTCCTGCCTGCCAGCCTTTTGTGCCAGGCCGTCTTGCCAACTATTTACACAATCATAATTGTTGTTGCAGTATCGTTACTAATTAAAATTAAAAAATCTTGATTGTTGATGATCTTAATCCTCATTTTGCTCGTGCCCTAGAATTGCACTTTTCTACTGCCTTCCAAGCCTGTGTGCCAGGCCTACTTGAAAAATATTTACACCAATAATATTTGTTGTCACAGTATTCTTAATAATTAAAAAATTTAATTTTTGGTAATAGTTGTTGTGAATCCTCAGTTTGCTGGTGCAATTGAATTGCACTTTCCTCCTGCCTTGCAGCCTGCTGTGTGCCAGGCCCACCTAGCCAATTATTGTCAGCAATCATATTTCTTTTAACAGTATTGCAAAAATTGTCAATCATCACTGTTTTGACTGTCAGTATTCAGTCTCCTAGTGTCCTTGAATTGCATTTACCTCCTGCCTGCCAGCCTTTTGTGCCAGGCCGTCTTGCCAACTATTTACACCAATCATAATTGTTGTCACAGTATAGTTACTAATTAAAATTTAATTTTTGGTAATAGTTGTTGTGAATCCTCAGTTTGCTGGTGCCATTGAATTTCACTTTCCTCCTGCCTTGCAGCCTGCTTTGTGCCAGGCCCACCTAGCCAATTATTGCCAGCAATCATATTTCTTTTAACAGTATTGCAAAAAATGTCAATCATCACTTTTTCGACTGTCAGTAATGAGTCTCCTAGTGTCCTTGAATTGCATCTACTTCCTGCCTGCCAGCCTTTTGTGCCAGGCCGTCTTGCCAACTATTTACACCAATCATAATTTTTTGTCACAGTATAGTTACTAATTAAAATTAAAAAAATCTTGATTGTTGATGATCTTAATCCTCAGTTTGCTCGTGCCCTAGAATTGCACTTTTCTACTGTCTTCCAAGCCTGTTTGCCAGGCCTACTTGAAAAATATTTACACCAATCATATTTGTTGGCACAGTATTCATAGTAATTAAAAATTAAAATTTTTGTTAATAGTTGTTGTGAATCCTCAGTTTGCTGGTGCCAGTGAATTGCACTTTCCTCCTGCCTTGCAGCCTGCTGTGTGCCAGGCCCACCTAGCCAATTATTGCCAGCAATCATATTTCTTTTAACAGTATTGCAAAAATTGTCAATCATCACTGTTTTGACTGTCAGTAATCAGTCTCCTAGTGTCCTTGAATTGCATCTACCTCCTGCCTGCCAGCCTTTTGTGCCAGGCCGTCTTGCCAACTATTCACACCAATCATAATTTTTTGTCACAGTATAGTTACTAATTAAAATTAAAAAATTCTTGATTGTTGATGATCTTAATCCTCAGTTTGCTCGTGCCCTAGAATTGCACTTTTCTACTGCCTTCCAAGCCTGTGTGCCAGGCCTACTTGAAAAATATTTACGCCAATCATATTTGTTGTCACAGTATTCTTAATAATTAAAAATTAAAATTTTTGGTAATAGTTGTTGTGAATCCTCAGTTTGCTGGTGCCATTGAATTTCACTTTCCTCCTGCCTTGCAGCCTGCTGTGTGCTAGGCCACCTAGCCAATTATTGCCAGCAATCATATTTCTTTTAACAGTATTGCAAAAATTGTCAATCATCACTGTTTTGACTGTCAGTAATCAGTCTCCTAGTGTCCTTGAATTGCATCTACCTCCTGCCTGCCAGCCTTTTGTGCCAGGCCGTCTTGCCAACTATTTACACCAATCATAATTTTTTGTCGCAGTATCGTTACTAATTAAAATTAAAAAATTCTTGATTGTTGATGATCTTAATCCTCATTTTGCTCGTGCCCTAGAATTGCACTTTTCTACTGCCTTCCAAGCCTGTGTGCCAGGCCTACTTGAAAAATATTTACACCAATAATATTTGTTGTCACAGTATTCTTAATAATTAAAAAATTTAATTTTTGGTAATAGTTGTTGTGAATCCTCAGTTTGCTGGTGCAATTGAATTGCACTTTCCTCCTGCCTTGCAGCCTGCTGTGTGCCAGGCCCACCTAGCCAATTATTGTCAGCAATCATATTTCTTTTAACAGTATTGCAAAAATTGTCAATCATCACTGTTTTGACTGTCAGTATTCAGTCTCCTAGTGTCCTTGAATTGCATTTACCTCCTGCCTGCCAGCCTTTTGTGCCAGGCCGTCTTGCCAACTATTTACACCAATCATAATTGTTGTCACAGTATAGTTACTAATTAAAATTAAAAAAATCTTGATTGTTGATCTTAATCCTCAGTTTGCTCGTGCCCTAGAATTGCACTTTTCTACTGCCTTCAAGCCTGTGTGCCAGGCCTACTTGAAAAATATTTACACCGATCATATTTGTTGTCACAGTTTTCTTAATAATTAAAAAATTTAATTTTTGGTAATAGTTGTTGTGAATCCTCAGTTTGCTGGTGCCATTGAATTTCACTTTCCTCCTGCCTTGCAGCCTGCTTTGTGCCAGGCCCACCTAGCCAATTATTGCCAGCAATCATATTTCTTTTAACAGTATTGCAAAAAGTGTCAATCATCACTTTTTCGACTGTCAGTAATGAGTCTCCTAGTGTCCTTGAATTGCATCTACCTCCTGCCTGCCAGCCTTTTGTGCCAGGCCGTCTTGCCAACTATTTACACCAATCATAATTTTTTGTCACAGTATAGTTACTAATTAAAATTAAAAAAATCTTGATTGTTGATGATCTTAATCCTCAGTTTGCTCGTGCCCTAGAATTGCACTTTTCTACTGTCTTCCAAGCCTGTTTGCCAGGCCTACTTGAAAAATATTTACACCAATCATATTTGTTGGCACAGTATTCATAGTAATTAAAAATTAAAATTTTTGTTAATAGTTGTTGTGAATCCTCAGTTTGCTGGTGCCAGTGAATTGCACTTTCCTCCTGCCTTGCAGACTGCTGTGTGCCAGGCCCACCTAGCCAATTATTGCCAGCAATCATATTTCTTTTAACAGTATTGCAAAAATTGTCAATCATCACTGTTTTGACTCTCAGTAATCAGTCTCCTAGTGTCCTTGAATTGCATCTACCTCCTGCCTGCCAGCCTTTTGTGCCAGGCCGTCTTGCCAACTATTTACACCAATCATAATTTTTTGTCACAGTATAGTTACTAATTAAAATTAAAAAATTCTTGATTGTTGATGATCTTAATCCTCAGTTTGCTCGTGCCCTAGAATTGCACTTTTCTACTGCCTTCCAAGCCTGTGTGCCAGGCCTACTTGAAAAATATTTACACCAATCATATTTGTTGTCACAGTATTCTTCATAATTAAAAATTTACATTTTTGTTAATAGTTGTTGTGAATCCTCAGTTTGCTGGTGCAATTGAATTGCACTTTCCTCCTGCCTTGCAGCCTGCTGTGTGCCAGGCCCACCTAGCCAATTATTGCCAGCAATCATATTTCTTTTAACAGTATTGCAAAAATTGTCAATCATCACTGTTTTGACTGTCAGTAATCAGTCTCATAGTGTCCTTGAATTGCATCTACCTCCTGCCTGCCAGCCGTTTGTGCCAGGCCGTCTTGCCAACTATTTACACCAATCATAATTGTTGTCACAGTATAGTTACTAATTAAAATCAAAACATTCTTGATTGTTGATCTTAATCCTCAGTTTGCTCGTGCCCTAGAATTGCACTTTTCTACTGCCTTCCAAGCCTGTGTGCCAGGCCCAACTATCCAATTAGTGCCAGCAATCATATTTCTTTTAACAGTATTGCAAAATTTGTCAATCATCACTGTTTTGACTGTCAATCTGCAGTGTACTAGTGTCCTTGAATTGCATTTTCCTCCTGCCTGCCTGCCTGTGTGCCAGTCCCAACTAGCCAATTAGTGCCACCAATCATATTTATTTTAACAGGATTGGAATTTTTGTTAATCATAACTGTTTTGACTGTGATTCTTCAGTCTCCTAGTGCCATTGAATTGCAGTTTCCTTTCTCCCAGCGTGTGTGCCAGACAGGCCCATTTGCCAACTAGTGCCAAACAATCATATTTGTTGTCACAGTACTTGTAATATTTTAAAAAATTAACAATTTGTGATTTTTAAAACATCTGTCTTTTTGTTTTTGTCAGTCTCACAGCATATACAGTCAGTGCCACCACTCAATTGGTGTAATAGTATTGTTAGTTTCCATT
This sequence comes from Bombina bombina, assembly GCF_027579735.1. NCBI lineage: Eukaryota > Metazoa > Chordata > Amphibia > Anura > Bombinatoridae > Bombina > Bombina bombina. The sequence goes on from NC_069505.1 coordinate 24,759,220, forward strand.
TAAAAAAAAATGACAGGCAGAGGCAGGCCACCCCGCAGGTTCCGTGGTCGTGGTCGTGGTGCTGTGATTCCTTTAGACCCTACAAATATGCACATTGTTCAGACGCCGGGTGTCAGGGGGGATGCGAAAACTTCTGAAGAGGACCTAGTTGAATGGCTAACACAGGACACCCAATCTTCTTCAGCTTCCGCTGCTAGTCCTCCTAACCTTGAAGCACCATCTAAGTCCAGCTGTGCTTTGGGCAGGTCTCAAGTGACCAGTGCCTCTCCTCCGCCTGTCGCCACCACCAACACTAGCACCACAGCCGCTTCACTTGATCTGTCACAGGAGTTATTGACACATCATTTGGAAGAAATGAGTGATGCGCAACCATCATTGACAGAGGATGTAGATAATAGTGATCAGTCTCAGTCAGGCAGCATTACCGACATGGAGGCACGGTGTGATGATGATGATGATGTTGTACCCGCTGCTGCTTCCTTTCTTGATGTTTCAGATACAAGTGAAGCGGTTGATGATGATGTGTCAGTGGATGTCACGTGGGTGCCTGCTAGAAGAGAAGAAGAAGAGGGGGAAAGTTCAGATGGGGAGACAGAGAGGAGGAGGAGGAGACGATTTGGAAGCATGGGGAGGTTGTCTCAAGGAGCTAGTGGCACAGTCAGACAGCATGCATCGTCACCAGGGGTCAGCCAGACAGCACGCCGACGCCCATCAACGCATGCTGTTGCCACCACCAGAATGCCGTCATCGCAGAGCTCAGCAGTGTGGCATTTTTTTGTGTGTCTGCCTCTGACAACAGCAATGCAATTTGCAACCTGTGCCAAAAGAAACTGAGTTGTGGGAAGTCCAACACCCACCTAGGTACAACAGCTTTGCGAAGGCACATGGTCTCCCATCACAAATGCCGATGGGAAGAACACATGAGTAGAAGCAGCACACAAAGTGAAAGCCGCCCTCCTCCTCCTGCTCCAGCATCTTCAGCCACGTCAACCAGTGCTGTCCTCCTTGCCCCCTCTCAACCATCCTCCACTCAGTCTCTCTTACGTAGCAGTTCCTGGTCATCTGCCCACAGTCAGGTGTCTGTCAAGGACATGTTTGAGCGTAAGAAGCCAATTTCTCAAAGTCACCCCCTTGCCCGGCGTCTGACAGCTGGCTTGTCTGAACTCTTAGCCTGCCAGCTTTTACCATACAAGCTGGTGGAGTCTGATGCTTTCAAAAAATTTGTATCTATTGGGACACCACAGTGGAAGGTACATGGCAGAAATTTCTTTTCACAAAAGGCAATCCCAAACCTGTACTCTGTTGTTCGAAAGGAAGTTATAGCATGTCTGGCACACAGCGTTGGGGCAAGGGTCCATATGACCACGGATAGCTGGTCTGCAAAGCATGGTCAGGGCAGGTATATCACCTCCACTGCGCATTGGGTAAACCTGCTGACTTCTGACAAGCATGGAATGCGTGGCTCTGCAGAAGAGTTGATGACACCGCCATGACTTGCAGGCAGGCCTGCTGCTACCTCCTCTACTCCTCCTACTCCACCCTCTTCCATAACCTCTTCCTCGGCTGAGTCCTCTTCAACTTCTGTGTTTTGCTCCACATCTACGGCACCCCCCCAGCTCCCCAGGTACTATGCTACATCCCGGGTACGGCATTGTCACGCCGTCTTGGGGTTGACTTGCCTGAAAGCGGAGAGTCACACCGCACCAGCACTCCTGACCGCCCTGAACGCACAGGTGGATCAGTGGCTGACTCTGCACCAACTGGAGATTGGCAAGGTTGTTTCTGACAATGGAAGTAATTTGGTGGCTGCATTGAAATTAGGCAAGTTGACTCATGTGCCGTGCATGGCACATGTGTGTAATCTAATTGTACAACGATTTGTCCATAAGTACCCAGGCTTACAGGATGTCCTGAAGCAGGCCAGGAAGGTGTGTGGCCATTTCAGGCATTCCTACACGGCCATGGCGCACTTGTCCGATATCCAGCATCGAAACAACCTGCCAGTGAGGTGCTTGATTAGCGACAGCCCGACACGGTGGAATTCAACACTCCTAATGTTTGACCGCCTGCTCCAACAAGAAAAAGCTGTTAATGAGTATTTTTATGACCGGGGTGCTAGGCCAGCCTCTGGGGAGCTGGGGATATTTTTTCAAAATTACTGGACGCTCATGCGCAATGCCTGTAGGCTCATGTGTCCTTTTGAGGAGGTGACAAACCTTGTCAGTCGCACCGAAGGCACCATCAGCAACATCATACCGTTTGTTTTCTTCCTGGAACGTGCCCTGCGAAGAGTGCTGGATCAGGAAGTAGATGAGCGTGAAGAGAAAGAGTTGTGGTGTCCATCACCCCTACAAACAGCCGAATCAGCATCGCTTGCTGGACCTGCGGCAACGCAGGAAGAGGATTGTGAGGAAGAGGAGTCAGAGGAGGAATGTGGCTTTGAGGAGGAGGAGGAGGAGGAAGAACAAGCACAACAGGCATCCCAGGGTGCTCGTTGTTGTCACCTCTCTGGTACCCGTGGTGTTGCACGTGGCTGGGGGGAAGAAGATACCATCAGTGAGATCAGTGAGGAGGAGGAACGGGACATGATTAGCTCGGCATCCAACCTTGTTCAAATGGGTTCTTTCATGCTGTTGTGCCTGTTGAGGGACCCTTGTATAAAAAAGCTGAAGGAGAACGATCTGTACTGGGTGTCCACGCTCCTCGACCCCCGGTTTAAGCATAAAGTGCCTGAAATGTTACCAAATTCCCGTAAGTCGGAAAGGATGGAGCATTTTAAGAATAAATTAAAAACTATGCTTTACACAGCGTATAAGGGTGATGTCACAGCACCACGGGAATGTAACAGGGGAAGAGATTAAATTAATCCTCCTCCTCCCACGACCACGGCGGCAAGGACAGGACGCTTTCCTGACGTCTTGTTGATGGCCTTTTTTTTTTTTTTATAAAGCCGGAGGACTTGCTTGACTTATCCGCCAACAACTAGTGTTCAAGCCACAAGCTTTTAGGGCACTTTATAAATGTTTTACAAACATCAATTTTTCTGGCCGCTGCTACAGCAGTTGCTACAACAATACCCAAATTTTTCAGTCATTTGTACATTCCTAATTTTTCTGGCCTCTGCTGCAGCTCTGTGGGTACAAAACTCAAATAAAAAAAATAAGGCACATAACACTAGTGATTAAACTGTTACGAATTGTACAATTTAGCACACCACTCATATCTGGTGGACCATTAAATTGAACGCAAAATGCCACAAATTTGAAGGTGGAGGACCGACCAAGCATCTTTATCCGTCTCTTGGTTGCTCTAAATTATCTCCGTGTTCCATCTAAGCCATACCTGTACTCTATTGTGCAAAAGGGTGGCATATGTGGTGTTTCATGCTGTTGTGCCTGTTGCGGGTCGTGGCCCATGGTATAAAAAGGCTGAAGGAGAACGACCTGTAATGGGTGCCCCATCAAATTTTTAGAAAAATGTTCCTGGTTCCTCTCAATTACCTCTGGGTTTCTAAAATGGATGATACCTGTACTCGCTTGTGCAAAAGGATGGCATATGTGGTGGTGTTTCCTGCAGTTGTTTCTGTTGAGGGTGCTGGACCCTCTTATAAAAAGGCTGAAGGAGAACGACCTGGAGTGGGAGTCCAAGCATGGTTTTTGGGGCTATTTCACTTTTCCAAACAATTATCTGTGGGTTTCTAAAATCAATGCCGTACCAGTACTCTATTGTTCAAAAGGATGCCATATGTTCTGTTTCCTGCTGGTATTTTGTTTGAGGGTCCTGGACCCTCTTATAAAAAGGCCTAAGGAGAAAGAGGTGTACTGGGTGTCAACTCAATTTTTTTTTCTATTTCACATTTGACCAAAATTATCTCTGGGTTTGTAAAATCAATGCTGTACCTGTACTCTATTGTTCAAAAGGATGCCATACGTCCTCTTTCCTGCTGGTGTTTTTTTTGAGGGTCCTGGACCCTCTTATAAAAAGGCCGAAGGAGAAAGAAGTGTACTGGGTGTCCATCCAATCATTTGTTTGATTCAAATTCCCGGTTGCAACAAATTATCTCCGGGTTTCTAAAATCAATGCCTTTCCTGTAATCTAATTTTCAAAAGGATGCCATATGTCCTCTTTCCTGCTGCTGGTTTTGTTGAGGGTCCTGGAGCCTCTGCTAAAAAGGCCTAAGGATTAAGAAGTGTACTGGGTGTCTAATCAATGTTTTTTTAGATTTCACGGTTGCAACACATTATCCCCGGGTTTCTAAAATCAATGCCTTTCCTGTAATCTATTATTCACAAGGATGCCATATGTCCTCTTTCATGCTGTTGTTTCTGTTGAGGCTCCGGGAGCCTCTGATAAAAAGGACTAAGGATAAAGAAGTGTGCTGGGTGTCCAATCAATGTTTTTTTTTATTTCACAGTTACAAAAAAATGTATCTATGGCTTTGTAAAATATATGCCTTACCTGTCATCTATTGTTCAAAAGGATGGCATATGTCCTCTTTCCTGCTGTTGTTTTTGTTGGGGGTCCGGAACACTATTCTAAAAAGGCCGAAGGAGAACGACCTGTACTGTACTGGGTGTCCAATCATGTTTTTGTTTTCAATTTCATGGTTCATAATAAATATCGCTGTGTAACTAAAATCAATGCCATACCTGTACTCTGTTGTTCAAAAGGATGGCATATGTGGTGTTTCATTCTGTTGTGGTTGTTGAGGGTCGTGGCCGTGGGACAGCGTATAAAACGGCTGAAGGAGAACAACCTGTACAGCCTTGCTCCTCTTTTTAGGCAGGCCAGCTCTTTGCATACATGCCCACAGACTCTGTAACGCATGCCTCTTTTCGGGAGAGGTGCAGCCATAATGCGGGGTCAGAACCTCTGCCTGCAACTGTTATACTCGATTTTGCGAAAGGAAGTAACCTTACCATGGTTCCCTGCACGCACGTATTGTTGTTATATTTTGGTGAGGGTAATCATGATGGCCATGTAGACCACCACCACTGAGAGTCCTGGAAGTAACAGGGATGAGATGAAAGAGCTAAGAATAGTAGAACTTGAAACAACAGAGTTAGCCAGCCATGGGTGTTAGTGCAAGACCGCTTGGCTTTTTTTTGGCTTTGGGTGTGGCTATTCATGCAGGCCATATAGAGCTGCCACCATTCGGTGTTGTATCAGGTATTAAACTAATAAGAACAGTACTACCAAAATACAGCCAATGAAGGGCCTTATGAAGACTGAGCCAAGATTGGATTGTAGTAATTGGTTAAGCTAATCATGATGGCCATGTAGACCACCACCGAGAGTCCTGGAAGTAACAGGGATGATGAGATGAAAGTGCTAAGAATAGTACTACTTGAAACAACAGAGTTAGCCATGGGTGTTAATCCAAGACCGCTTGGATTTATTTTTGTATTGGGTGCGGCTAATCATACAGGCCATATAGAGCTGCCACCATTCGGTGTTGTATCAGCTATAAAAATAATAAGAACTGTACTATCAAAATACAGCCAATGAAGGGCCTATGAATACTGAGCAAAGGTTGGATTGTAGTATTTTGTTCGGCTAATCATGATAGCCATGCAGACCACCCGTAACAGGGATGAAAGTGCTAAGAATAGTACTAATTGAAACAACCGAGTTATCCATGGGTGTTAGTCTAAGACCACTCGGCTTTTTTTTGGGTTTGGGTGCAGCTAATCATGAAGGCCAGATAGACCTGCCACCATTTGGTGTTGTAACAGGTATTAAACTGCAAAGAACAGTACTACTTAACACAACCTACTTACCATGGGTCCCAGAGCATATGTTTGGTTATTATATTTTGTAAGGGTAATCATGCAGGCCATATAGACCTCCACCGATAGGGTGAGTATGAGTAACAGCTATTAAAATGCGAAGGACATTACTAATTAACACAACATAGTTACCATGGGTCGCAGACCAAGAGCAGATGTCTTATTATTATATTTTGTATGGGTAATCATCCAGGCCATATAGACCTCACCAAATAGGGGGAGTTACAGAGATTAAAGTGCTAAGAATGGTAGTACTTAAAACACAACCTAGTTAAAATGGGTACCAGACCGCATGTCTTATTATTATATTTTTTCAGGGTAATCAGGGAGGCCATATAGAACACCCCCGATAGGGGGGGGGGGGACAGGTATTAAAGTGCTAAGAAAAGTACTAATTAACACAAGCTAGTTATGGGTCCAACACTGTGTGTCTTGATGTTATACTTTGTCAGGGTAATCATGCAGGCCATATAGACCTCCCTTGAAAGGGGGAGTAACAGGGATTACAGTTTTAAGAATAGTACTACTTAAACACCACCTAATTACCATGGGTCCAAGACCAGATGTTTTATTATTATACTTTGTCAGGCTAATCATGCAGGCCATATAGAGCTCCAACAAAAGGGGGGGTAAGAGGGATTCAAGTGATAAGAAAAGTTTTACTTAACACAACAAAATTACCATGGGTCACAGACCGCGTGTCTTGTTGTTATACTTTGTCAGGGTAATCATAACCGCCATATAGACCTCCACCAATAGGGGGAGTTACAGGGCTGAAAATGTGAAGAATAGTACTGCTTAACACAACCTAGTTGGGTCCAAGAACGCATGTTTAATTATTAGACTTTATCAGGGTAATTATATATCTAACAAATCTATCTATTTCTCTTCTATCGATTCTATCTAACTATCAATCTATGTATATCTATCTATCCTATCTATCAATCTATCTTCTGTCTGGGATGTTTTGAGACAGCCACTTGTGTTTCTGACAAATTTGAAGTAGGAGGACAGAACAATCATCTTCTTCCATCTCCCGGTTCCACAAATGAAGGCCATATAGACCTCATCTGATAGGGGGAGTAACAGGTTGTAGTAAAATGTTAAGAATATTACTACTTAACACACGACGGGTCACAGACCACATGTCTTATTGTTATACTCTGTCAGGAAAATTATATATATTTCAAATCCATTTATTTATATATCAAATCGATCGAACTATCAAACGTATCGATCAAATGTAGATTGCATCTATTGATCAATGTAATTCGTATCTATAAAATGTATATTACATATTTTGGTTGATGTCATTCGTATCTATAAAATGTATATTGCATCTTTGATTTGATAACATTCTTATCTATCAAATGTATATTGCATCTATTGATCGATGTAATTCGTATCGATCAAATGTATATTGCATTTATTGAGCTATGTACAGTGTATCGATCATATGTATATTGCATCGATTGAGCTATGTTATCTATGTATCTATCTATTAAATCTATCTATCTCGTTGTTGTTTTAAAGCACGTTATTGCAAACAATTTGGGAATGTTAGTTGATTTAGGCCCATTATGGGTTAAAAGCAGACTCTGCATAAACTATGTCATTTTCCATGGGAGTTTTGCCAGGGATCGCCCTCCAGCATGCCACAGTCCAGGTGTTAGTACCCTTGAAACAACCTTTCCATCTCTATTGTGGCCAGAAAGAGTCCTTGTAGGTTTTAAAATTCGCCTGCCTATTGAATTCAATGGCGGTTCGCGGGTTCGCGAACAATACCGGAAGTTTGAGTCCGCCGTTCGCGAACCGAAAATTTTAGGTTCGCGACATCACTAGTTGTAAATGCATCTCTGGGATCCACTTTGTTCAGAAATAGCAGACTTATATGGCTTTGACGTTGCTTTTTGGTAATTAGAAGGCTGCTAAATGCCACTGCGCAACACACGTGTTTTATGCCCAGCAGTGAAGGGGTTAATTAGGGAGCATGTAGGCAGCTTGTAGAGTTAATTTTAGCTTAAGTGTAGTGTAGTAGACAACCCAAAGTATTGATCTAGGCCCATTTTGGTACATTTAATGCCACCATTTCACCGCCAAATGCGATCAAATAAAAAAAAATTGTTCCCTTTTTCACAAACTTTAGGTTTCTCACAGAAATTATTTACAAACAACTTATGCAATTATGGCATAAATGGTTGTAAATGCTTCTCTGGGACCCCCTTTGTTCAGAAATAGCAGACTTATATGGCTTTGGCGTTGCTTTTTGGTAATTAGAAGGCTGCTAAATGCCACTGCGCACCACACGTGTTTTATGCCCAGCAGTGAAGGGGTTAATCAGGGAGCATGTAGGCAGCTTGTAGAGTTAATTTTAGCTTAAGTGTAGTGTAGTAGACAACCCAAAGTATTGATCTAGGCCCATTTTGGTATATTTCATGCCACCATTTCACCGCCAAATGCGATCAAATAAAAAAAAAATGTTCACTTTTTCACAAACTTTAGGTTTCTCACAGAAATTATTTACAAACAACTTATGCAATTATGGCATAAATGGTTGTAAATGCTTCTCTGGGATCCCCTTTGTTCAGAAATAGCAGACTTATATGGCTTTGGCGTTGCTTTTTGGTAATTAGAAGACTGCTAAATGCCACTGTGCACCACACGTGTTTCATGCCCAGCAGTGAAGGGGTTAATTAGGGAGCATGGTCTCGATCCGATAAAAATCGTCGCCCGCAAAAGCTGGCGACGCCAATATTTGCGCTGGTTTTGTATCCTATATACGGCGTAACCTAGAAGTTACGCGCGTATATTTCTGCCGTCGCCCATAGTTTTTTGGGCCATAGGCAGGTATACCAAACCAGCGCAGTTTGGTATCCAATATACAGCGTAAGGACTTACGTGGCGAAAATGGAGAAATCTTACTCCATTTTCACCTCGCCACAAAAAGCAGCCGTAAGAAGCCTTACGCTGACTATTGGAACCCCGTAACTCTCTAAACTAGCTGCTAAATAAACCTAACACCTAACGCATGCGCAATGTCTATCTACCTGTCAACCGCGATCTGCTAAATAAAACCTAACACCTAACGCATGCGCAATGTCTATCTACCTATCAACCGCGATCCCCCGCCGCAATCCCTAATAAAGTGTTTAACCCCTAAACCACCGCTCACGGACCCCACCGCCATCTACATAAACTAACCCCCTACTGTGAGCCCCTAAAACCGCCACCATCTAACTGATCTATCCCCTAATGTGAACCCCTTACACCGCCGCCATCTAACTTATCTATCCCCTAATCTGACCCCTTACACCGCCGCCACCTATATAAAAATTATTAACCCCTAATCTAATCCCCCTATACCACCGCCAGCTATATTAATATTATTAACCCCTAATCTAATCCCCCTAAAATAATTATCTCTATTACCAGCCCTTAAAAGGGCCTTTTGCGGGGCTTTGCCCCAAAGTAAACAGCTCTTTTGCCCTATAACCTGCCCTCCCTACACCGCCGCCACCTATATTAATAGTATTAACCCCTAATGTAAGCCCCTTACACCGCCGCCATCTATATTAAAATTATTAACCCCTAATTTAATCTACCTACCCCGCCACCAGCTATATTATCTATATTAACCCTAAGTATATTATAGTTAATATAGTTATTACATTATATATATTAACTATATTAACCCTAATTATATTAGGGTTAATATAGTTAATATAGTTACTATAGTATTTATATTAACTATATTAACTCTATCTAACCCTAACACCCCTAACTAAATTCTTATTAAATAAATCTAATTCATATTATAAACTAAAATATTCCTATTTAAATCTAAATACTTACCTATAAAATAAACCCTAAGATAGCTACAATGTAATTAATAATTACATTGTAGCTATGTTAGGGTTTATATTTATTTTACAGGTAAATTGTTAATTATTTTAACTAGGTATAATAGCTATTAAATAGTTATTAACTATTTAATAGCTACCTAGTTAAAATAATTACCCAATTACCTGTAAAATAAATCCTAACCTAAGTTACAAATACACCTACACTATCAATAAATTAAATAAACTACAAATATCAATCTAAAAATACAATTAAATAAACTAAACTAAATAAAAAAAAAATAAAAACACTAAATTACAAAAAATAAAAAATAATTACAAGATTTTTAAGCTAATTACACCTATTTTAAGCCCCCTAATAAAATAATAAAGCGCCCCAAAATAAAAAAAATTCCCTACCCTATTCTAAATTAAAAAAAGTTCAAAGCTCTTTTACCTTACCAGCCCTTAAAAGGGCCTTTAGCGGGGCATGCCCCAAAGAAATCTGCTCTTTTGCCTGAAAAAACAACACAATACCACCCCCCCAACATTACAACCCACCACCCACATACCCCTAATCTAACCCACACCCCCTTAAATAAACCTAACACTACCCCCCTGAAGATCTCCCTACCTTATCTTCACCATGCCGGGCCAAACTCCTCATCCGATCCGGGTGATGTCTATCCAAGCGGCAAAGAAGAAGTCTTCATCCCGGCGATGTCTTTATCCAAGCGGCAGCAAAGTCTTCTTCCATCCGGCAGCATCTTCCATCAAGCGGCATCTTCAATCTTCTTTCTTCGCTCCACCGACGCGGAGCATCCATCCTGGCCGACGACTGAATGACGAATGAGGTACCTTTAAATGACGTCATCCAAGATGGCGTCCGTCGAATTCCGATTGGCTGATAGGATTCTATCAGCCAATCGGAATTAAGGTAGAAAAATCTGATTGCGCTGATTGAATCAGCCAATCAGATTCAAGTTCAATCCGATTGGCTGAACCAATCAGCCAATCCGATTGATCTTGCATTCTATTGGCTGATCGGAAACAGCCAATAGAATGCGATATCAATCTGATTGGCTGATTGGTTCAGCCAATCGATTAACTTGAATCTGATTGGCTGATTGAATCAGCCAATCAGATTTTCTACCTTAATTCCGATTGGCTGATAGAATCCTACTCAGTCAATCGGAATTTGACGGACGCCATCTTGGATGACGTCATTTAGATAAAATATTTTTTATTCAAACACAAACCTCCTCTTTACACTTCAGATACTTTACATGTAACATACATTAAGCAAGCACAATAAAAAAAAAGAAAAACACAAAAAAAAAACAGAGAAGAGACATTCAGCTGCATGATAAAGAGTACCATTACTCATACTTAAATAATGAGGTACGAATGGGTTCTCAAAGCTGAAGGCAGTTCTTGAGCAGAATGTCCAATAAAACCCTCTGTATTTATCTATATCCTCATGTCCATAAGATATCTCCAATTAAATTAAGCTGCTACCTTTGCTGTAGTCTGTCTCAGAGTATATGGAGGTTCTCCCCTTTTCATATTTTTCCTTCCATTACTTCTTTTTATACATCCTTAGATATAATGACTCTAATGTTGGAAGTAACTAGTCATGGGGGGTCAGATTCACATAACTTTAGCATTATCGTTAAACTAATTAGAACAGATAAAACAAAACTCACATCTCTCGTAACATAACCAAATTAAACTGATGGAGTCACCGGTACCTCACGCCTTATATCTCACTTATATTGCTATTAGTAGCTTCCTCATCAATTTTCCTTATCTTAAATAATCTCTCGTGTCAGATCAGCGACTATCTTCCTCTAAAGGAGTCCCTGTTTTTCCTCCTACCTTATTTCTGCACCCTCTTTAATTATCCAGTAAAACCAGATCTTTTGGAACGTAGGCCCTGTGTCCTGTATATATGCTGTTGTCTCGTACATTAAATAAACCAATTATATTCTATTAAGGACCTCTGTCCACGTCGGTATCTCGCTTTTCCAATATTTAGCTATAGCTATTCTTGTAGTGGTACATAAAATTCGAATAAAAGTGTTTATGTGTGGGTTTAATCTTGGGACCGTCTCATGCAACAACGCCTGGGCTGGTGTGAGCGAGATCTGTTCGGTTAGCAGGGTGCTCAGCAATAAAGACAATTTTCCCCAAATGGTTTGGACTCTAGGGCATTCCCACCACATATGGAGATATGATCCCCTGACCCCACACCCTCTATAGCAAAGTCTAGAGTTTCCCGGTGTCATATGAGATTTTTTCACAGGTGTTAAGTACCATCTAAAGGTTGTTTTCAGTACGTTCTCTCTAAGGTCTGCGCTCATAAGGCCTTTACTAGCGTAATAGAATATATAATTCCATTTGTCAATCGCATACTCTCCAGCAATATCCTCCTCCCAGTTTAGCAGCAGTGTAGATTTAGTTACATTGTTATCTTGTAGTGATATGTATAATCTAGAAATTGCTTTCTTGGGTCTAATGGCTGCTGAGCATAAGTTTTCGAGAGTCGTCCTTTGACTATGTGTCTTGGCCCTGTTGATATATGATTGTATAGCTGAAATGACCTGTAGGTAGAGGAACCATTGTATCTGAATAGGCTCTAACTTCTGTCTAAGTTGTGTAAAGGTCAATAATTTACCTTGTGACTGCATATCTGCCACCCTGTATAGGCCTTTGCTTTCCCATTTCTTTATATGGTATATAAATTCCTCATTTATCAAATATTTTAATGGTATCATTAGGGATTGTATAGGCATTAAGCTTCCCTATCCTTTGGTATCTTAGTCCATTGTTGCCTGGTCAATTGTGTAGTTTGTTTTGATAAATCATTGTGTCTTTATTCTTTACAATACCCCAAAGGATATCATCGGGTTCCTACACCCCCCCCCCCATAGCAGCCTCTAAGGCAGGCCAGAGAACATCTTTCTGTCTCTCCGCAAGTATTGAGTCTTGCGCCAGTCTAGCTGCTTTATAGTAGTCATGTAAGTTGGGGGCCCCCACCCCCCAATTGTCTGTGTCTCGTCAGAATTTGATGTGGAATCCTCGGGTGTTTTGTTGTCCCTTAAGAATCTATGTATGTCTCGTTGAAGATTATCTAAATCTAAGTTATTGACTTTAATTGGGAGGACCCTAAATAGATTAGAGGATTCTGGGCAAAATCGTCATCTTGACGGCAGAATAGTCTCCCATACCAAGAAAAACCCATCTTCCTCCATTTTCCCAAGTCTGATCTAATTGCCTTGTATATGGGAAGGTAATTTGCGGCGTATAACTTGGAAGAGTGAGTAGTCAATTTTATCCCCAGGTATTTTAGCCCATCTGAAACCCACTTGAAATCAAAATTTGTCTCAATCGTCTTAATGGTGTGCTTAGGTATCGACAGGGAAGTGCTTCACATTTGTCCACATTAATTTTATACCCGATATCTGAGAAAATAATTTGTATGGGCCTGATATACATGTGGCAATGAGATCAGTGGTTTCGAAATGGTTAGTAGCACATCATCTGTGAACAAAGTAATCTTATGATGTATCGTCCCTTCCTCTAGTCCCCCAGATATCCAGGCAGTTACGTATATATGCAGCAAAGGGTTCTATGCAAAGCGCAAAAATCAAGGGTGACAGAGGACATCCCTGCCGTGTGCCATTGAGGTATATGTATGGTCTCTGACTGATGTCCAATTGCTCTGACCTGGGCGTGTGGGTGTCGAATATAATCCCTCAATAGCGTTCATAAACCGTCCCTTAAATCCCATTAATGCCAGCAATCGTAGCATGTATTTCCAATCAAACCTGGTCGAATGCCTTCTCCGCATCCAAAGATAGGATCAGAGAAGGCATCCCCCTATCCCCGAAGAAAGTCAATGACCGATACCATCCTTTGAATATTATCAGGGGCTTCCTATCCTTAACAAATCCGACATAGGTCAGGAAGTATGACTGAGGGTAGGATGTGTTTCAGGCCTGTTGGCTAAGATTTTGTAACTATTTAAGGTCCTGGTTGATAGGGAAATTGGTCTATAATTAGCGCACAAATGGGGGTCCCTCCCCTGTTTTGGTATCACCACTATCCTACGCCTGAAGCAGTTCTATAGGTATATCTCCCCCTTCCATAATGTTGTTGGCAAATACTACTAGGTGAGGCAGTAGTATATCCCTGAAAGCTTTATAATATTTCCCCCGGGAAACCATCTGGGCCCGGGGCTTTGCTTGGCTTAAGATCTTTGATAGCTGCTCGGTACCTCTGCATAGGTAATTTTTGGCATTAAGGATTTCTCTTCTATCTGCTTCAGTAATTGATTTCAGGGTTTGCTTTGTGTAGAAAAGAGTCAAATAGTTTGTCCGTCAGGGGGGAATGTTGCACTTTAGAGTCCCATCGTACAATTCACTATAAAATTGAGCAAATGTGTCCACAAATTCCTGTGGGTGGGATGTCATATGACCTTTTGAGTTCTGTATGTTTGGTATTGATAGTGCCTGATAATTGTCTCTTATTTTTTTCGCTAGGTATTTATCTGGTTTGTTGGGAGAAAATAAAGTCTGTGTGCCACCTTTACGGATTGTTCATTTAATATGGCTTGTAACTTATTTTAGTGTTTATCAATTGTGTCAATGTATCTTGGGATTTAGTTATTCTATGTGTCTTCTCTAATGAAGTAATCTCCGAGTATAGCTGCCTCAGAAGAAGGGTGTATTGTTTCCTAGCTGTTGTCTTTTCTTTAAATCAGTACACCCCTAATCACTGCCTTAATGTGCCCGCCCATGGTATGATAGGATTGTTTGTGTGGTATCTAGATTAATCCGCCAATATTCTTCTAGATCTTTAAGGATTTTATCCTTGATGATCGGGTTTTTGATACAAGATGGTCATAACGTCCAGGATTTCGTTCTCATTGGGTCTAACAGGTCACCTAAATTGAGTTTAGTGATTGAATGGTCTGACCATACACAGGGAAGAAAATCTATATGTTGTAATATTGGTTTGGAGTATCTGACTCGTATAATATATTAGTCTATCTTCGTGTAGCTATTGTGTGCAGATGAATAGAATGTAGTGTCCTTCTAGCATCCCCATGGAGTATCTGCCAAGTGTCCTGCAGTGTGTGCTGCTCAAGCAACCCCCCTTTTTTTTAGCTACCCCCTCTGTCGTTGTTTCTTTTTAGATTGCAAATTGGCCGTGTCTTTTGTTAATGGCTTGTATGTCTATGTTAAAGTCTCCTGCTAGAACTTACGCATGCCTAGACCAATCAGTCAGCAGGTGAGATATGTTTTGGGAAGAATTTGTCTTGTTGCTCATTTGGAGCATACACATTACAGAAGAGTATGTCTATTCCTCCTATTTGACCAGACACCATGAGTGTCTGCCTTCCTTATCAGCTATTGTTTCTTTGTGTGTGAAGGGAATGGAAGAATGGATAAGAATGGAAACTCCTCTTTTTTTTGGAGTCTATCGTGGAATGGAATTGCTGTGGGAAATCCTTTGCCCAGTATTTTGGTATGGTGGAGTGTAGGAAATGTGTTTCCTGAAGGAAAACTACATTAGCCTTCAGTCCGCCTATAATTAGTCATATGCAGTCCTTCTTTTTATGTCAGTGTTAAGGCCTCTCGCGTTGTGTGAGAGTAATGTAATTCTAAGGTAATGACATTCTTAAAGGTATGGTTGTACTCTACTCTATTCTTACAGACAAATAAAAATTCTAAGGGTACCTTAATCACCATCTGATGAGACCTCTCCCAGAATCTCGCCGATCTACTCATAATTGATGAGCTCTGTATTGCGTGTAAGGCATCCCGTGACTCCAAAACAACAAAGAAAATATAAACAACATGTGTCAATACCACCACGGTGTGTGTTCCGTACGTGGTCACAACAAAAACCACAATAATAAATATCATATAAGTATTGATGAACATACAGTAGATCTTTAGGCCTAGTGCCTTCTTAACCCCTCTCTTTGTCGTGAGGTTAAGAATCTTCCTCTATAGCTCATGTTCCTATATCAGGAAAATAAAAATCTTTCAAGTGGGTTACTGTTCTGTTTATATCTGAGTCTCAGGTTTTAGCTTTCTTTTAGTAACTTTTTTCCATCTTGGTCTCTGAGGTTTTGCTTGAGAGTGAGAGGGTTCCGAAGAGCCTGCTGCTGTGTCCCCCTCTACAATTTCTGGCGGATCCAGCTCCAAGAATTTACAAATATCAGGTATTTCTGCTGTGGTCTTGATCGTGGCTGTTCTGCCATTCCTCACAACATGCAGGGCAAAGGGGAAACCCCATCTGTATGGAATGTGGTGTTTCTGAGGAGGAGGGTGAGCGGTCGGAAGGTAATCTTCTTTGCAGGGTCTTGATGCAGAGATCCTGGAAAAACTGGATAACATTACCCTGGAATTTAAATGTGGGATTATGTCTGGCAGCTGTTAATATTTTTTCTCTGTCAGGATATCTCAGAAGCTTAAGTATCACATCTCTCGGGGGTTGCTCTGGTTTAGGCTTTGCTCTGAGGGCCCTATGGGCTCTTTCTATTCGCTAGTGCTCCCAATATTACTCTGAATAGCTGTTGGAGGTATTCATATAGGTCTTCGGTTCCGATTGTCTCGGGAACCCTTAAGTCGAATATTAGATCTTCTGCTCCTATTTTCGATGTCCTCAATTTTCTCTTCCAGCTCTATTATTGTTTGTTGTTGAGTTGTCAGTGTTTTGGGATACTTCAGGAGCCATTTCTTCGCTCATTTCATCGGTTGCATTTTCTAAGGAATCCACCCGAGTCCCTAGTTCTGAGATCTCAGTTTTGATATCAGTGAGACTGTTAGTAATTGTTTCTTGGAAGCTATCCATCTTTTCCCAGAGTTTATCGAAGTTGGACGCAATATCCTGTTTTGATACCAAGGCGTGGAGGTTCCGCCTTAGTCACAGGGTTCATGTCCTCAAGATCTCCCTCAATTTCAGATTCAGGATCTTCCTCAACTTCATTGAGAGCAGCTCTTTACCTTTATGGATTCTGGTGTTCTAAACAATGCCTCCATAGATGTGGACTTCAATACCTTATCCGCCTTGTTCCCTTTCCTGTCGACATTATGAATATCTCTTCAGGTCTCCACCTTCCGTGGGTCAATTAGGCAGTTTAGGGAGTCTTGCAGGAGATAATAAAAACCAGGATCTCTTGACGTCCTTTGACGTATTGAAGGTTATAATATTGAGTTCACTTTTCAAAAACCCTCCTCCTCTATATGGTTAGGGGGCGTGATTCCATATATTTATCTTAAATCCCTTTCTTCTTGGAGTGCTTTAGATGGTATATATATGTGATATCATGAGGGACAAATAGTGGCCTAGATTTAGAGTTTGGCGTTAGCAGTGAAAACCAGCGTTAGAGGCTCCTAACGCTGGTTTTAGGCTACCGCCGGTATTTGGAGTCACTCAAAATAGGGTCTAACGCTCACGTTCCAGCCGCGACTTTTCCATACCGCAGATCCCTTACGTAAATTGCGTATCCTATCTTTTCATGGGATCTTTTTAACTCCGGTATTTAGAGTCGTTTCTGAAGTGAGCGTTAGACATCTAACAACAAAACTCCAGCCGCAGGAAAAAAGTCAGTAGTTAAGAGCTTTCTGGGCTAACGCCGGTTATAAAGCTCTTAACTACTGTGCTCTAAAGTACACTAACACCCATAAACTACCTATGTACCCCTAAACCGAGGTCCCCCCACATCGCCGACACTCGAAAAAATTTTTTTAACCCCTAATCTGCCAACTTCCCACCTACGTTATCCTTATGTACCCCTAATCTGCTGCCCCTAACACCGCCGACCCCCTGTATTATATTTATTAACCCCTAATCTGCCCCCCTCAACGTCGCCTCCACCTGCCTACACTTATTAACCCCTAATCTGCCGACCCGCAAAGCGCCGCCACGTACGTTATCCTTATGTACCCCTAATCTGCCTGCCCCCTAACACCGCCGACCCCTATATTATATTATTAACCCCTAATCTGCCCCCCACAACGTCGCCTCCACCTTCCTACACTTATTAACCCCTAATCTGCCGACCGCAAAGCGCTACTATAATAAAGTTATTAACCCCTAATCCGCCTCACTAACCCTATCATAATAGTATTAACCCCTAATCTGCCCTCCCTAACATCGCCGACACCTAACTTCAATTATTAACCCCTAATCTGCCGACCGAATCTCGCCGCTATTCTAATAAATGTATTAACCCCTAAAGCTAAGTCTAACCCTAATACTAACACCCCCCTAAGTTAAATATAATTTAAATCTAACGAAATTAATTAACTCTTATTAAATAAATTATTCAATTTAAAGCTAAATACTTACCTGTAAAATAAATCCTAATATAGCTACAATATAAATTATAATTATATCTTAGCCATTTTAGGATTTATATTTATTTTACAGGTAACTTTGTATTTATTTTAACCAGGTACAATAGCTATTAAATAGTTAAGAACTATTTATAGCTAAAATAGTTAAAATAATTACAAATTTACCTGTAAAAGAAATCCTAACCTAAGTTACAAATAAACCTAACACTACACTATCAATAAATTAATTAAATAAACTACCTACAATTACCTACAATTAACCTAACACTACACTATAATAAATTAATTAAATACAATTGCTACAATTAAATACAATTAAATAAACTAGCTAAAGTACAAAAAATAAAAAAGAACTAAGTTACAAAAAAATAAAAAAATATTTACAAACATAAGAAAAATATTACAAAAATTTTAAACTAATTACACCTACTCTAAGCCCCCTAATAAAATAACAAAGCCCCCCAAAATAAAAAAATGCCCTACCCTATTCTAAATTACTAAAGTTCAAAGCTCTTTTACCTTACCAGCCCTGAACAGGGCCCTTTGCGGGGCATGCCCAAGAAATTCAGCTCTTTGCCTGTAAAAAAAAACATACAATACCCCCCCCCCAACATTACAACCCACCACACACATACCCCTAATCTAACCCAAACCCCCCTTAAATAAACCTAACACTAAGCCCCTGAAGATCATCCTACCTTGTCTTCACCATACCAGGTTCACCGATCGGTCCAGAAGAGCTCCTCCGATGTCCTGATCCAAGCCCAAGCGGGGGGCTGAAGAGGTCCATGATCCGGCTGAAGTCTTCATCCAAGCGGGCCAGAAGAGGTCTCCATCCGATTGAAGTCTTCATCCAAGCGGCATCCATCCGAGCGAAGCGGCAGCATCCTGAGACCTCCACCGCGGAACATCCATCCTGGCCGACGACTGAACGACGAATGACGGTTCCTTTAAATGACGTCATCCAAGATGGCGTCCCTCGAATTCCGATTGGCTGATAGGATTCTATCAGCCAATCGGAATTAAGGTAGGAATATTCTGATTGGCTGATGGAATCAGCCAATCAGAAATCAAGTTCAATCCGATTGGCTGATCCGATCAGCCAATCAGATTGAGCTCGCATTCTATTGGCTGTTCCGATCAGCCAATAGAATGCAAGCTCAATCTGATTGGCTGATTGGATCAGCCAATCGGATTGAACTTGATTCTGATTGGCTGATTCCATCAGCCAATCAGAATATTCCTACCTTAATTCTGATTGGCTGATAGAATCCTATCAGCCAATCGGAATTCGAGGGACGCCATCTTGGATAACGTCATTTAAAGGAACCGTCATTCGTCGTTCAGTCGTCAGCCAGGATGGATGTTCCGCGGTGGAGGTCTTCAGGATGCTGCCGCTTCGCTCCGGATGGATGCCGCTTGGATGAAGACTTCAATCGGATGGAAGACCTCTTCTGGCCCGCTTGGATGAAGACTTCAGCCGGATCATGGACCTCTTCAGCCCCCCGCTTGGGCCTTGGATCAGGACATTGGAGGAGCTCTTCTGGACCGATCGGTGAACCTGGTATGGTGAAGACAAGGTAGGATGATCTTCAGGGGCTTAGTGTTAGGTTTATTTAAGGGGGGTTTGGGTTAGATTAGGGGTATGTGGGTGGTGGGTTGTAATGTTGGGGGGGGGGTTATTGTATGTTTTTTTTTACAGGCAAAAGAGCTGAATTTCTTGGGGCATGCCCCGCAAAGGCCCTGTTCAGGGCTGGTAAGGTAAAAGAGCTTTGAACTTTAGTAATTTAGAATAGGGTAGGGCATTTTTTTATTTTGGGGGGCTTTGTTATTTTATTAGGGGGCTTAGGAGTAGGTGTAATTAGTTTAAAATTTTTGTAATATTTTTCTTATGTTTGTAAATATTTTTTTATTTTTTGTAACTTAGTTCTTTTTATTTTTTGTACTTTAGCTAGTTTATTTAATTGTATTTATTTGTAGCAATTGTATTTAATTAATTTATTGATAGTGTAGTGTTAGGTTAATTGTAGGTAATTGTAGGTAGTTATTTAATTAATTTAGTCTAGTGTTTAGGTTTATTTGTAACTTAGGTTAGGATTTCTTTACAGGTAAATTTGTAATTATTTTAACTATTTTAGCTATTAAATAGTTCTTAACTATTTAATAGCTATTGTACCTGGTTAAAATAAATACAAAGTTACCTGTAAAATAAATATAAATCCTAAAATAGCTAAGATATAATTATAATTTATATTGTAGCTATATTAGGATTTATTTTACAGGTAAGTATTTAGCTTTAAATTGGAATAATTTATTTAATAAGAGTTAATTAATTTCGTTAGATTTAAATTATATTAACTTAGGGGGTGTTAGTATTAGGGTTAGACTTAACTTTAGGGGTTAATACATTATTAGAATAGCGGCGAGATTCGGTCGGCAGATTAGGGGTTAATAATTGAAGTTAGGTGTCGGCGATGTTAGGGGAGGACAGATTAGGGGTTAATACTATTTATGATAGGGTTAGTGAGGCGGATTAGGGGATAATAACTTTAATATAGTAGCGCTCAGGTCCGGTCGGCAGATTAGGGTTAATAAGTGTAGGCAGGTGGAGGCGACATTGTGGGGGGCAGATTAGGGGTTAATAAATATAATATAGGGGTCGGCGGTGTTAGGGGCAGCAGATTAGGGGTACATAGGGATAATGTAAGTAGCGGCGGTTTACGGAGCGGCAGATTAGGGGTTAATAATATATGCAGGGGTCGCGATAGCGGGGGCGGCAGATTAGGGGTTAATAAGTGTAAGGTTAGGGGTGTTTAGACTCGGGGTACATGTTAGAGTGTTAAGTGCAGACGTAGGAAGGGTTACCGCATAGCAAACAATGGGGCTGCGTTAGGAGCTGAACGCGGCTTTTTGCAGGTGTTTTGTTTTTTTTTTCAGCTCAAACAGCCCCATTGTTTCCTATGGGGGAATCGTGCACGAGCACGTTTTTGAGGCTTGCCGCGTCCATAAGCAACTCTGGTATCGAGAGTTGAAGCTGCGTTAAAAATGCTCTACGCTCCTTTTTGGAGCCTAACGCAGCCTTTATGTGGACTCTCGATACCAGAGTTATTTTATGGTGCGGCCAGAAAAAAGCCGGCGTTAGTTTTTCGGGTCGTTACCGACAAAACTCCAAATCTAGAGGCCAGTGTGAGGTGGAAAAAGGCACTATTCTGCTTACATCTGTACTAATTTATCTTTACTATGCGGCATTGTTGACCACTCTAACACATAACTTTACATCTTTAATTTCTTTAACATCCCAGTGGCTCAGTTTTGTGCAAATGGGTCATCAGAAGAGCTCCTAACCCACTGGCCTGCTGAATCTCTGTGGTCAGGCTCTGCAGTTGTGTCGTGAACTTTATATTTAACTATCCAGCCACTATGTGGACCTGCAGTCTATGTGCACAGTCCAATATGACAGGTCTTCCTTGTCTACAGCTCTGTCCTGATGTTCACTGAGTGATCTTTCATGTGTATTGCTTGTACTCTGTGGGGTTTATATATTATCTGACTTGTGTGTTCCACTTATAATAGTGAGGAAAGAGCATTCCACTTGTTACACTGATCAGAGGTCTTTCTGACTATAAGCAGTATTTAAAGTGTCAGGAGCCCTCCGCTGTAATCTGCCCTTATTCCCACTATTCTCACTCATCAAGTGTATTTATTTGAATCAAAACTGTCACCACCGGTAAGGCCGTTATATGCTGCAGTGTGTGAGGTTATCCCCAAAATGGCGTCTTTTCGCGCCACTGACTTTTCCTCTCTGTTTAATCTATTGTGTCTCTCTCCAGCTCTAATGTCTCCTCTCTCACTATTTAGCGCTGGCCAGACAGGGGTTCTCCCCTAGGATTATCCCCAACCTTCGCTCACCTCTTCAGAATGCCTCAATCCGACAGTTGCATCGGATCAGGTGAGTCCCCTGCTGCATATGCCTCCGGAGACTTTCAAGACTGCTGTAACAGCTCCGGAGCGGAGCCCCGACCCTCTGGAGTCGCAAACCGGTCTCTGGTTTTCCAATGGGTTGTAGATATATGTATTCTCGGAGCATGTATATGGCAGGTCTAGTATAAGCAATCGGGCCGCACAACTAGTCTCACTATCGCGGCTCTTCTATATCGATGACGTCATTTAAAGGTACCTCATTCGTCGTCCAGTCATCGGCCGGGATGGATGCTCCGCGAAAGAAGATTGAAGATGCCGCTTGATGGAAGATGCTGCCGGATGGAAGAAGACTTTGCTGCCGCTTGAATAAAGACATCGCCGGAATGAAGACTTCTTCTTTGCCGCTTGGATAGACATCACCCGGATCGGATGAGGAGTTCGGCCCGGCGTGGTGAAGATAAGGTAGGGAGATCTTCAGGGGGGTAGTGTTAGGTTTATTTAAGGGGGGTTTGGGTTAGATTAGGGGTATGTGGGTGGTGGGTTGTAATGTTGGGGGTGGTATTGTGTTTTTTTTTTTCAGGCAAAAGAGCAGTTTTCTTTGGGGCATGCCCCGCTAAAGGCCCTTTTAAGGGCTGGTAAGGTAAAAGAGCTTTGAACTTTTTTAATTTAGAATAGGGTAGGGAATTTTTTTTTATTTTGGGGGGCTTTATTATTTTATTAGGGGGCTTAGAATAGGTTTAATTAGCTTAAAAATCTTGTAATCTTTTTTTTATTTTTTGTAATTTAGTGTTTGTTTGTTTTTGTAATTTAGTTTAGTTAATTTAATTGTATTTTTAGATAGATATTTGTAGTTTATGTAATTTATTGATAGTGTAGGTGTATTTGTAACTTAGGTTAGGATTTATTTTTACAGGTAATTGGGTAATTATTTTAACTAGGTAGCTATTAAATAGTTAATAACTATTTAATAGCTATTATACCTAGTTAAAATAATTAACAATTTACCTGTAAAATAAATATAAACCCTAACATAGGTATAATATAATTATTAATTATATTGTAACTATCTTAGGGTTTATTTTATAGGTAAGTATGTAGATTTAAAATAGGAATATTTTAATTAATAATATTAATATTAATTAGATTTATTTTAATAAGAATTTAGTTAGGGATGTTAGAGTTAGATAGGGTTATTATACTTAATATATAAATAATATAATAATGATATTAACCCTAATATAATTAGGGTTAATATAGTTAATATATATATAATATAATAACTATATTATCCCTAATATAATTAGGGTTAATATAGTTAATATAGCTGGCGGCGGTGTAGGGGGATTAGATTAGGGGTTAATACATTTATTATAGGTGGCAGCGGTGTAGGGGGATTTAGATTGTAGTCAAAAGAGCAGTTTACTTTGTGACAAAGCCCCACCAAAAGCCCTTTTAAGGGCTGGCAAAAGAACAGTTTACTTTGGGGTAATGCCACACAAACAGCCCTTTTCAGGGCTATTTGTAGGGTTAGACTTAGGTTTAGTGGTAGGGATAGTTTAGTATTTTAGGGGTTAAATAA
Source organism: Bombina bombina (assembly GCF_027579735.1). NCBI lineage: Eukaryota > Metazoa > Chordata > Amphibia > Anura > Bombinatoridae > Bombina > Bombina bombina. The sequence continues at coordinate 24,782,723 of NC_069505.1, forward strand.
TTTATTATAGATGGCGGCGGGGTAGGGGGATTAAATTAGGGGTTAATAATTTTAAAATAGATGGCGGCAGGGTAGGGGCTCACTTTAGGGGGTAGGTAAGGTAGATGGCGGCGGGGTAGGGGCTCACTTTAGGGGGTTATAGATTTAATATAACTGGCGGCGGGGTCCGGGAGCGGCAGTTTAGGGGTTAATAAATTTATTAGGTAGCGGCGGGGTCCTGGAGCGGCGGTTTAGGGGTAAATACATATTTTATTGTTAGGATAGTGAGGGGGGATAGCGGATAGGGGGTTAGACGTGTCGGGCTATGTTAGGGAGGCGTGTTAGACAGTGCGGGTGATTTAGACTTTAGTCAGGTTTTGTAGGTGCCGGCAGTTTCTAACGTGGTGTAAGTCACTGGCGACGCCAGAAATTTGTACTTGCGCAGATTTCTGGACATCGCTGGTTTATCCGACTTACAGCACGTTAGCAGCTGACGGCGCCGTATATTGGATAGCTCGAGATGCGAGCTGAAACTGCGGACGACGCGGGTTCCCTCACTTGCGCCGCAAACTATGCCATATATCGGATTGCGCCCCATGTAGGCAGCTTGTAGAGTTAATTTTAGCTTAAGTGTAGTGTAGTAGACAACCCAAAGTATTGATCTAGGCCCATTTTGGTATATTTCATGCCACCATTTCACCGCCAAATGAGATCAAATTTTAAAAAAAACTTAAATTTCTTCGCAATTTTAGGTTTCTCACTGAAATTATTTACAAACAGCTTGTGCAATTATGGCACAAATGGTTGTAAATGCTTCTCTGGGATCCCCTTTGTTCAGAAATAGCAGACATATATGAATTTGGCGTTGCTTTCTGGTAATTAGAAGGCCGCTAAATGCTGCTGCGCATCACACGTGTATTATGGCTAGCAGTGAAGGGGTTAATTAGGTAGTGTGTAGGGAGCTTGCAGGGTTAATTTTAGCTTTAGTGTAGAGATCAGCCTCCCACCTGACACATCAGACCCCCTGATCCCTCCCAAACAGCTCCCTTCCCTCCCCCACCCCACAATTGTCCCTGCCATCTTAAGTACTGGCAGAAAGTCTGCCAGTACTAAAATAAATCTTTTCAATGGGATCTTTCTAACTCCGGTATTTAGAGTTGTGGCTGAAGTGAGCATTAGAAATCTAACGACAAAACTCCAGCCGCAGAAAAAAGTCAGTAGTTAAGAGCTTTCTGGGCTAACGCCGGTTCATAAAGCTCTTAACTACTGTACTCTAAAGTACACTAACACCCATAAACTACCTATGTACCCCTAAACCGAGGTTCCCCCACATCGCCGCCACTCGATTACATTTTTTTAACCCCTAATCTGCCGACCGCCACCTACGTTATACTTATGTACCCCTAATCTGCTGCCCCTAACACCGCCGACCCCTATATTATATTTATTAACCCCTAATCTGCCCCCCACAACGTCGCCGCCAGCTACCTACAATAATTAACCCCTAATCTGCCGACCGCAAAGCGCCGCCACCTACATTATAGCTATGTACCCCTAATCTGCTGCCCCTAACACAGCCGACCCCTATATTATATTTATTAACCCCTAATCTGCCCCCTTCAACGTCGCCTCCACCTGCCTACACTTATTAACCCCTAATCTACCGAGCGGATCTCACCGCTACTATAATAAAGTTATTAACCCCTAATCCGCCTCACTCCCGCCTCAATAACCCTATAATAAATAGTATTAACCCCTAATCTGCCCTCCCTAACATCGCCGACACCTAACTTCAAGTATTAACCCCTAATCTGCGGATCGGAGATCACCGCTACTCTAATAAATTTTTTACCCCCTAAAGCTAATTTTAACCCTAACCCTAACACCCCCTTAAGTTAAATATAATTTTATTCTAACTAAATAAATTAACTCTTATTAAATAAATTATTCCTATTTAAAACTAAATACTTACCTGTAAAATAAACCCTAATATAGCTACAACATAAATTATAATTATATTATAGCTATTTTAGGATTAATATTTATTTTACAGGCAACTTTGTATTTATTTTAACCAGGTACAATAGCTATTAAATAGTTAAGAACTATTTAATAGCTAAAATAGTTAAAATAATTACATAATTACCTGTAAATAAATCCTAACCTAAGTTACAATTAAACCTAACACTACACTATAAATAAATTAATTAAATACAATATCTACAATTAAACCTAACACTACACTATCAATAAATTAATTAAATAAAATACCTACAATTATCTACAATTAAACCTAACACTACACTATCAATAAATTATTTAAATAAAATATCTACAAATAAATACAATTAAATAAACTAACTAAAGTACAAAAAATAAAAAAGAACTAAGTTACAAAAAATAAAAAAATATTTACAAACATTAGAAAAATATTACAACAATTTTAAACTAATTACACCTACTCTAAGCCCCCTAATAAAATAACAAAGCCCCCCAAAATAAAAAAAATGCCCTACCCTATTCTAAATTAAAAAAGTTCAAAGCTCTTTTACCTTACCAGCCCTGAACAGGGCCCTTTGCGGAGCATGCCCCAAAGAATTCAGCTCTTTTGCCTGTAAAAAAACCCACATACAATACCCCCCCCCAACATTACAACCCACCACCCACATACTCCTAATCTAACCCAAACCCCACTTAAATAAACCTAACACTAAGCCCCTGAAGATCTTCCTACCTTATCTTCACCATACCAGGTTCACCGATCGGTCCTTGGAAGTGTTGATCCAAGCCCAAGCGGGGGGCTGAAGAGTGACGTCCATCCTCTGTCTGAAGTCTGGATCCAAGCGGCGGCTGAAGGAATCCATCATCGGGCTGAAGTCGGAAGTCCATCATTGGGATGAAGTCTTCTATCAAGCCGCATCTTCAATCTTCTTTCTTCTGGAATGGAGCGGAGCCATCTTCTTCCAAGCCGATGCGGAATATCCTCTTCAACCGACGCCTACTCGCCGAATGACGGTTCCTTTAAATGATGTCATCCAAGATGGCGTCCCTCGAATTCCGATTGGCTGATAGGATTCTATCAGCCAATCGGAATTAAGGTAGGAATATTCTGATTGGCTGATGGAATCAGCCAATCAGAATCAAGTTCAATCCGATTGGCTGATCCAATCAGCCAATCAGATTGAGCTTGCATTCTATTGGCTGATCGGAACAGCCAATATAACATTAGCAATTACCTACAAGTGTATCACATCTAACTGATTGTCATGTGATGAATGTAGTGACACAGATGAGATATCCAGCCAATAAAACAACTATCATATGCTCACACCACTTACTTGTTATATTAGCTCATTAATAAGAGCACTAAGATACAACACACTGTTAGAATGGGAGTTTACATAATGTACCACGGAGTACACATATAAGGATACTCCACTCTACAGTGTTTCAGTAGTGCACATTATTGTTATTGTGTATCATTAGGGACTACAGTGTTTCAATAGTGCACATTATTGTTATTGTGTATCATTAGGGACTACAGTGTTTCAATAGTGCACATTATTGTTATTGTGTATCATTAGGGACTACAGTGTTTCAATAGTGCACATTATTGTTATTGTGTATCATTAGGGACTACAGTGTTTCAACTCTATCTCCTGCCTTGATATTTATCAGGCGCACTCTAGTCCAGCTTTTTACTACTGCTCCTAGTGTGAAGCACATTAGCTATATACTCCACTATTGACTGCTTATTGCAGTAAGAAATAATACAATTTCTGAGGTCCAGTACTTTACCTATGGTGGCCACTTGCCTATATTTATATATCCTTTGCTCAGCCTACATTTTAGGTGCCCCAAGTGACACAACACGCTAGTTCACGTGTGCCATTTAGATAAAGATTGTGCTCACTCCCGTGGAGTTATTTATGAGTCAGCACTCCTTGGCTAAAAATAACTGAAAAAAGGGACAGTTGGAAGAAATTTATATACAAGGTAATCACAGAGGTAAAAAGTATATTAATATAATCATGTTGTTTATGCAAAACTAGGGAATGGGTAATAAAGGGATTATCTATCTGTTTAAACAATAATAAAACTCAAGTAAACTGTTCCTTTAAAAGTATTTATCAAATCCCAGTTTTAAATTATGAATTTTTTACTCAAATTTAATATGTTCCACTAAGTTTGCAATGAAGTGCTCTTTCATTTGAATATGTTAAGGATAAAATGAATCAAAATTATATTAATTAATATGACTGGTTAAAGGGACAGTCTAGCCCAAAATAAACTTTCATGATTCAGATAGGGCATGTCAGTTTAAACAATTTTCCAATTTACTTTTATCACCAATTTTGCTTTGTTCTCTTTGTATTGTTAGTTGAAAGCTAAATCTAGGAGGTTCATATGCTAATTTCTAAGCCCTTGAAGGCCGCCTCTAATCTCAGGGCATTTTGACAGTTTTCCACCACTAGAGGGTGTTAGTTCATATGTGTCATATAGATCAGTGTTTTTCAACCAGTGTGCCGTGGCACACTAGTGTGCCGTGAGAGATCCTCAGGTGTGCCGCGGCAGACTAACAACAGTGCGGGGGTGTCCCTCTTTCAAATTTTGAAATATTGGGTCATCAGGTATCATTTACAACCATGACATTGACATCCATTCACAGACAATCATTATGATTGTTTGTGAATGAATATCAATATGTCATGTATAGTTTGTAGGAGACATGGCATGACAGCACAGTACAGTGTGTATATATATATATATATATACTGTATATATACTGTATTAGGCTACAATGTGTAAAATATTGGGATGGTGGTGTGCCGCAGGATTTTTTAATGTAAAAAAGTGTGCCACGGCAAAAAAAAGGTTGAAAATCACTGATATAGATAACACTGTGTTCACGCACGTGGAGTTCCTAGGAGCCAGCACTGATTGGCTAAAATGCAAGTCTGTCAAAACAACTGAAATAAGGGGGCAGTTTGCAGAGTCTTAGATACAAGGTAATCACAGAGGTAAAAAGTATATTAAAGGGTCCGTCTACTACAGAATTGTTATGGTTTAAAAAGATAGATAATCCCTTTATTACCCATTCCCCATCCAGGGTGTGGTCACAGTGTTATCTATATGAAACACATGAAATTACACCCTCTAGCTGTGAAAAACTGCCAAATGCATTGAAATAAGGGGTGGCCTTCAAGGTTTTAGAAATTAGCATATGAGTCTACCTAGGTTTAGCTTTCAGCAAAGAATACCAAGAGAAGAAAGCAAATTTCATGATAAAAGTGAATTGAAAAATTGTTTAAAATTGCATTCCCTATCTTAATCGTTTAATTTTGACTAAACTGTCCCTTTGATATAACCGTGTTGGTTATGCAAAACTAGGGAATGGGTAATAAAGGGATTATCTATCTTTTAAAACAATAAATATTCTGGTGTAGACTGTCCCTTTAAGTGAAAATACCTGTATAAAATATATTAGACGCCACCATCAATAATAAATAAATTAGCTACTATGTTCGCTTTTATGCTGACTGCGTATCTTTTGCTTGTATAAAGATCAGTGAAAATCTTTTTTAAATGAACATTATGGGCCCGATCCGATATGCAGCGTCGCCCGCAAAAGCCGGCAACGCCAGATTTTGCGCTGGTTTGGTATTACATATACGGCGTAGCATACAACTTACGCCCGTATATTTCACCCGTAAATTTTACTCCCATAGGCTAACATATAAAAAACGCGCAATTTGGTATTCAATATCCAAGACAAGGCCTTTCATGGCGAAAATGGAGAAAACTTACTCCATTTTCACCTCGCCATAAAATGCACCCGTAGCAGGCCTTGCGCTGAGTATGGGAGCACCGTAACTCCCTAAAATGCCTACAAAAAAAAAAAACGCATGCGCAATGTCTATCTACCTGTCAATCGCAATCCCGGACTGCAATACCTAATAAAGTGTTTAACCCCTAAACCGCCACTCCCGGACCCCGCCACCACTAAATAAAGTGTTTAACTCCTAAACCGCCACTCCCGGACCGCGCTGCCACTAAATAAAGTGTTTAACCCTGAAACCGCCGCTCCCGGACCCCGCCGCCACTAAATAAAGTGTTTAACCCCTAAACTGCCGCTCCCGGACCTTGCCGACACTAAATAAAGTTTTTAACCCCTAAACCGCCGCTCCTGGACACCGCCGCCACTAAATAAAGTGTTTAACCCCTAAACCGCCGCTCCCAGACCCCGCCACCACTAAATAAAGTGTTTAACCCCTAAACCGCCGCTTCCGGACCCCGCCGCCACCTACATTAAATATATTACCCCCTAATCTGACCCCCTTATACCGCCGCCACCTACATTAAATATATTACCCCCTAATCTGATCCCCCTACACCGCCGCCACCTACATTAAATATATTACCCCCTAAACCTAAGTCTAACCCTAACACCCCCTAACTTAATTATTATTTAAATAAATCTAAATAATATTAATATTATTAACTAAATAATTCCTATTTAAAACTAAATACTTACCTGTAAAATAAACCCATAGCTACAATATAATTAATAATTACATTGTAGCTATTTTAGGATTTATATTTATTTTACAGGTAACTTTGTATTTATTTTAACTAGGTACAATAGCTATTAAATAGTTAATAACTATTTAATAGCTACCTAGTTAAAAAAAATTACAAAATTACCTGTAAAATAAAGTCTAACCTAAGTTACAAATACACCTACACTATCAATAAATTAATTAAATAAATTAACTACAATTATCTAATATAGAATACAATTAACTAAACTAAACTATATTACAAAAACAAACAAACATTAAATTACAAAAAATAAAAAAAATGTTACAAGAAGTTTAATCTAATTACACCTAATCTAAGCCCCCTAATAAAATAAAAAAGCCCCCCAAAATAATAAAATTTCCCTACCCTAAACTAAATTTCAAATAGCCCTTAAAAGGGCCTTTTGCAGGGCATTGCCCCAAAGTAACCAGCTCTTTTACCAGCCCTTAAAAGGGCTTTTTGTGGGGCATTGCCCCAAAGTAATCAGCTCTTTTACCTGTAGAAAAAAAAGAAATACAATACCCCCCAACATTTCAACACACCACCCACACACCCCTACTCTAAAACCCAACCGATCCCCCCTTAAAAAAACCTAACACTACCCCATTGAAGATCACCTTACCTTGAGCCGTCTTCACCCAGCTGGGCAGAAGAGGTCCTCCATCCGGCAGAAGTCTTCATCCAAGCGGCATCTTCTATCTTCATCCTTGCGGCGATGAGCGGCTCCATCTTGAAGACCTCCGGCGCGGAACATCCTCCTCGGCCGATGACTACCCGATGAATGGCTGGTCCTTTAAATGACGTCATCCAAGATGGCGTCCCTCGAATTCTGATTGGCTGATAGGATTCTATCAGCCAATCGGAATTAAGGTAGGAAAAATCCGATTGGTTGATTGAATCAGCCAATCAGATTTTTCCTACCTTAATTCCGATTGGCTGATAGAATCCTATCAGCCAATCGGAATTCGAGGGATGCCATCTTGGATGATGTCATTTAAAGGACCAGCCATTCGTCGGGTAGTCGTTGGCCGAAGAAGATGTTCCGCGCCGGAGGTCTTCAAGATGGAGCCGCTCATCGCTGCAAGGATGAAGATAGAAGATGCCCCTTGGACGAAGACTTTTGCCGGATGGAGGACCTTTTCTGCCCCGATTGGATGAAGACTTCTGCCCGGCTAGAGGACCACTTGTGCCCGGATCAGATGAAGACTTCGGCCCAGCTGGGTGAAGACGGCTCAAGGCAGGGTGATCTTCAATGGGGTAGTGTTAGGTTTATTTAAGGGGGGATCGGGTGGGTTTTAGAGTAGAGGTGTGTGGGTGGTGGGTTGTAATGTTGGGGGGGGTATTGTATTTCTTTTTTTTTACAGGTAAAAGAGCTGATTACTTTGGGGCAATGCCCCGCAAAAAGTCCTTTTAAGGGCTGGTAAAAGAGCTGGTTACTTTGGGGCAATGCCCAGCAAAAGGCCCTTTTAAGGGCTATTTGTAATTTAGTTTAGGGTAGGGAAATTGTATTATTTTGGGGGGCTTTTTTATTTTATTAGGGGGCTTAGATTAGGTGTAATTTAGATTAAACTTCTTGTAATATTTTTTTATTTCTTTGTAATTTAGTGGGGTTTTTTTTTGTAATATAGTTTAGTTTATTTAATTGTATTTTATATTAGATAATTGTAGTTAATTTATTTAAATAATTTATTGATAGTAGTGTTAGGTGTATTTGTAGGTTAGGATTTATTTTACAGGTAATCTTGTAATTATTTTAACTAGGTAGCTATTAAATAGTTAATAACTATTTAATAGCTATTGTACCTAGTTAAAATAAATACAAAGTTACCTGTAAAATAAATATAAATCCTAAAATAGCTACAATGTAATTACTAATTATATTGTAGCTATCTTAAGGTTTATTTTACAGGTAAGTATTTAGTTTTAAATAGGAATTATTTAGTTAATAATATTAATATTATTTAGACTTAGGTTTAGGGGGTAATATATCTATTATTAGGAGTGAGAGGGGGGATTGAGAACATAGGGGTATACGTGTTGGGCTATTTTTGGGAGGCAGGTTAGACAGTTACGGAGATTTTATACTTTAGTTGTTTTTTTTAGGGGCAGGCAGTTTCTAAAGTGCCGTAAGTCACTGGCGACTCCAGAAATTTGTACTTACGCTTATTTCTGGACATCGCTAGTTTGTCCGACTTACAGCACTTTAGGAACTGCCGGCGGGGTATATTGGATACCCCGATGTGCAAGGTGAAACTACGGGCGACGTGAGTACCCTCACTTGCACCGAAAACTACGCCGTATATCGGATCGCGCCCCATATGTGTTTAAATACATTTTTCATTTAATATCTTATACTGTTTAAAGAATCTTTTCTAATACAAATGGTGGAACAAAGAGAACAAAAATCACCCAAGCTGTTGTATTGGGACACTGTTGTATTGGGACACTGTTGAGTTGGGACACTGTTGTATTGGGACACTGTTGTGTTGGGACACTGTTGTATTGGGACACTGTTGTATTGGGACACTGTTGAGTTGGGACACTGTTGTATTGGGACACTGTTGTGTTGGGACACTGTTGTATTGGGACACTGTTGTGTTGGGACACTGATGTATTGGGACACTGTTGTATTGGGACACTGTTGTGTTGGGACACTGTTGTATTGGGACAGACACTGTTGTATTGGGACACTGTTGTATTGGGACACTGTTGTGTTGGGACACTGTTGTATTGGGACAGACACTGTTGTATTGGGACACTGTTGTATTGGGACACTGTTGTATTGGGACACTGTTGTATTGGGACACTGTTGTGTTGGGACACTGTTGTATTGGGACACTGTTGTATTGGGACACTGTTGTGTTGGGACACTGTTGTATTGGGACACTGTGTTCTGCAGTTCTTTGTGCTGTGCTAAGCCCCAGAGCTTCTTCTGAAAGTCATTTAATTCACCATTGGATTCACTGTAGCTTTTTTGTGCGTCTCTAGGTGCGGTGATGAAGTCTGAGCTGGAGGAGTGAGGGCACGTGTGATTCACATCTGTGTTATATCTCTGTTGGCGCTCTACAAATAACCGATAACAATAATATAGCTCTATCTACAAGCTGTGCAGCATCGCTCATCTTCAAGTTTCTTAAAGGGACATCGTACACTAGATTTTTCTTTGCATAAATGTTTTGTAGATGATCCATTTATATAGCACATCTGGGAGTGTTTTTGTAACAATGTAGAGTTTTGCTTATTTTTTTAATAACATTGTGCTGATTTTCAGACTCCTAACCAAGCCCCAAAGTGTCAGATGTATACGCGCGTTAACAGATTACTGCTGTTGGCTCCGTTTATGTAATCTGTCATTTCATATGAAGGAATGGTTGGGGGAGGGTTTACTCTTATTGTTTTCCCAGCCCCTTTCAGTGGGTGTTCCAGCCTAACCTATTCAACAGTGCTAAACTGGGAGCTTCAAAGTAATTTTTTAAAGGTTTTATACTGGATTTTTATATCAGTATCTGAGCATATTATTCTGTATAGTAGTGTCTATTACATGCAGTTATATGAAATTTGGTGTACACTTTCCCTTTAATAAAATAAAGCTGTAAATTAAGACAGATCCAACAATTAAACAAAGTTTATTAACTGGGTTTAAGTTATCAGTTCTTCTTTATATATCTTTATACAGATTAGAAGGTCCAAGTTTCATTGAGAGTTAGGAATTATACAACACAGTAGTATTTTTCTATGTTATGTCAAATAGGTTATATTTTAAGATTGATTTTAGAATAACTATAGATACATGTAGAATATTGATCCTTTAAATCAGGGGTCTCAAACTCAAATTACCTTGGGGACACTGGTCAAATTTTCTTCTCCATGGTGGCCGCTTCCAAAACTTCTAGCAAAATTAAACTCTATATATATATATATATATATATATATATATATATATATATATATATATATAAAGATGTGTTATAGTATATGCACTCTCACCAACACACTGCAACTTGCCAGGGTGCTGTAGCCGGGTATGTAGAAAACGAAAAGTAGAAAGCACTTACTGGACTGTAGACAGCAATTTCAATCAAATAGAATTTATTGTGACGTTTCGGGACCAACAGCGTCCCTTCCTCTGACAAACAACTAGTGAAAAAATCAAACATTTATAGACCCATACAACACTCCCCCAGGTAATCTACCAATGAAAATGTGCCGTGTGCAAAAGTTGAGCCGTGTGCAAAACAAGCATAGGTCCCTATACTTAGGGAAAAATATGTTAAATATTGTATAAATGTGTGATGTATATCAACTTATGCGTGATTCTATGTGTACAAACTATAAATATGCCTGATAGCCCCCACGACATGAGCGATCTACTGAAACTGAGTAAAACTCTGTAGCGTACCTCTAGTGAAAATAAAGACAACAAAGTACCTGATAGGTGGGATATGACATACCCCCGTGTCTTGATAGGCCAGGCAAATTCGTCATCGGTAATCACGCCCTATTCACGCCCTATTACATGTTATTGGTCAATCCCAACAAAAGTTCTAATAGGCTAACTGGACGTGAAAAGATACATCAAGGCGTAACCCTAAGTGGCAATATGAGCGGTTGTCATAGCAACACTAATACACACCTCCGTGTATCCCAACATCACCGCGTCTGACTCACTGATGCAACGCCGCGACGCATCCACGCTATGGTGGTCGTCATGGCAACAAAAGCAAACAACCACATACAATAGTAGCCGAGCATAACAGCGTCTGCCCTAATGCCATAAATCATTGTCATGCCAAGGAGCGCACTACCTTATCCACTTAATCAAAATAATACAAAGTTGCACTATAAGACTAGAACATACTAAGAGAATCGCCGTCATTTTACAGAAGGCCACTGTATGTCCAACTATGAGGTTGCCATAGCAACCCAACCCGATTGGGGTCTTGCTTTGTCCTATATAGGGCCCCACTTAGGGGATCATCAGGCACCCACCAGACCACCACAATAAAGATGTGGGGAAAATAACAAAAATGATAAGCATTATAAACAAGAACAATCGTTCCATGGCCAAAATAAGTGTGTCTATAATACCCTAACATGGGACAGAGTTACGCTATCAAACTAAAACCTACCAAAAGTATCGCCCTCATTTTACAGCTGAGCCACTGCACATCCGACTCTAAGGTTGCCATAGCAACCTAAGTGTAAACAACAACACCCAATAGGGGTCTCCCTTTGCCCTATTTATAGCAATACATGGGGGATCTTCCGGTGCCCACCTGGCCATCACAATAGAGATGTGAGGGTAATACCAAAAAAAAATAAAAAAAATAAAAGAAGTTAACCCGCGTTCTATAACCTAAATAAGTGTATCCATAATGCCCTAGCATGGGACCACTCACATATGTTCAAAATCACATAACCTGAAAAAACATATCTTCATGGATAAACCAACCCAGCCATATTTCAGGCCCTAATGCTTCGTTATTGTATAAAAGAGTGTAAACCAGTAATAATTATAAAGGGAACACAAAGCCCCATCAATTAAACGCACCATCTTCTCTGTTCCTTCCAATCAGAGGGACAGACCCTATTAGCAAAAATTACAAACAAAAATAGTAATCATATAAATAGATATAATATATAAAGAATATAAAAATTGAAACAAAATGTGACCCCATAACGAGAAATCAGAAATCAGCCAACCCAAATAGGTGGCTCGTAATTGGGAAATGCACCCACCAACTCCATAATGCTAGTATAAGCCATATGATACCCCTGTGCCCGTATATATCCTTAACCACCAAATCTAAAAGTTACCCAAAATCATCCTCACTTGTCAATCTGCGGCCAACACCCCATAAAGGGCCTTCAGTCACATGCGATAACCGAATTATCATATCAAAAAAGGACGCTTTACCATCCCCCAACATTATATCATCAGAATCGTAACTCATGTATAGGAGGCATATCAGACACTTAGAACTAATGGTGTATGTGTTATGTGACATATAACTCTCATATGTTTGGTTTTTTCACTAGTTGTTTGTCAGAGGAAGGGACGCTGTTGGTCCCGAAACGTCACAATAAATTCTATTTGATTGAAATTGCTGACTACAGTCCAGTGAGTGCTTTCTACTTTTCGTTTTATATATATATATATATATATATATATATATATATATATATTTATATATATATATATATATATATAAAAAATATATAATAAAACTGAATGCTCTGTTAAACAGATACTATCAGTGATGGCTTTGTGTCATATGTGTAATCATTACATACACAACCAGACCCACACACACACACAGATCCCCCCCACACACACACACAGATCCCCCCACACACACACACACAGATCCCCCCCCACACACACACACACAGATCCCCCCCCACACACACACAGATCCCCACACACACACACACAGATCCCCACACACACACACACACAGACACAGACCCACACACACACAGATCCCCACACACACACAGATCCCCACACACACACATCCCCCCCCCCACACACACACACAGACCCACACACACACACACAGATCCCCCCCCACACACACACACAGATCCCCCCCCCCACACACACACAAACAGATCCTCACACACACACACACAGATCCCCCACACACACACAGACCCCCCCCCACACACACACACAGATCTCCACACACACACACACACACACAGATCCCCCCCACACACACACACAGATCACCCCACACTCACACACAAAGATTCCCACACACACACACACACACACAGATCCCAACACACACACAGACCCCCAAACACACACAGGCCCACACACACACACACACACAGACCCACTCACACACAGACATACACACATACGCACACACACAGACCCACACACACACACACAGACCAACACACACACACAGACCCACACACACACACAGACCCACACACACACAGACCCACACACAAAGACCCACACATACACACACAGTTCCCGTTTGCTGCTGCATTTAAAGAGGGTAGAGAAGAGAATGGAAGGAATATATCTGGTCATGTCATGTTACATAGCCCCTGACTGGAGCACGGCTGGTATTGTCACATAATGAATGTGACATTGTCATTGTTTTCAATTTAATGCTTAGCGGGCAAGCCCACATGCAACCGCAGAAGCAAATGACGAGAAAGCGACATCAGCAGATGGAGATTTAACATGAGAACAGCTAACATATTCCTGGGTGTACACCATCCCTTTAATAAAATAAAGCTGTAAATTAAGACAGTTCCAACAATTAAACAAAGTTTATAAACTGGGTTTAAGTTATCAGTTCTTCTTTATATATCTTTTTACAGATTAGAAGGTCCAAGTTTCATTGAGAGTTAGGAATTATACAACACAGTAGTATTTTTCTATGTTATGTCAAATAGCTTATATTTTAAGATTGATTTTAGAATAACTATAGATACATGTAGAATACTGATCCTTTAAATCAGGGGTCTCAAACTCAAATTACCTTGGGGACATTGGTCAAATTTTCTTCTTCCATGGGGGCCGCTTTCAAAACTTCTAACAAAATTAAATTTTTATATATATATATATATATATATATATATATATATATATATTATATATATATATATATATATATATATATATATATATATATAATATAAAACTGAATGCTCTGTTAAACAGATACTATCAGTGATGGCTTTGTGTCATATGTGTAAACATTACACACACACCCAGACCCACACACACACACACAGATACCCACACACACACACAGATACCCACACACACACACACACACACAGATCCCCCCCCACACACACACAGATCCCCCCACACACACACACAAAGATCCCCACACACACACACAGACCCCCACACACACACAGACCCACACACACACACACCCACACACACACACACACACACAGACCCACTCACGCACAGACATACACACATACACACACACACAGACCCACACACACACACAGACCCACACACACACACAGACCCACACACACACAGCCCCACACACACACAGACCCACACACAAAGACCCACACATACACACACAGTTCCCGTTTGCTGCTGCATTTAAAGAGGGTAGAGAAGAGAATGGAAGGAATATATCTGGTCATGTCATGTTACATAGCCCCTGACTGGAGCACGGCTGGTATTGTCACATAATGAATGTGACATTGTCATTGTTTTCAATTTAATGCTTAGCGGGCAAGCCCACATGCAACCGCAGAAGCAAATGACGAGAAAGCGACATCAGCAGATGGAGATTTAACATGAGAACAGCTAACATATTCCTGGGTGTACACCGTCCCTTTAATAAAATAAAGCTGTAAATTAAGACAGTTCCAACAATTAAACAAAGTTTATAAACTGGGTTTAAGTTATCAGTTCTTCTTTATATATCTTTTTACAGATTAGAAGGTCCAAGTTTCATTGAGAGTTAGGAATTATACAACACAGTAGTATTTTTCTATGTTATGTCAAATA
Source organism: Bombina bombina (assembly GCF_027579735.1). Lineage (NCBI taxonomy): Eukaryota > Metazoa > Chordata > Amphibia > Anura > Bombinatoridae > Bombina > Bombina bombina. Next base: position 24,797,802 of record NC_069505.1, read on the forward strand.
GCTTATATTTTAAGATTGATTTTAGAATAACTATAGATACATGTAGAATACTGATCCTTTAAATCAGGGGTCTCAAACTCAAATTACCTTGGGGACACTGGTCAAATTTTCTTCTTCCATGGGGGCCGCTTTCAAAACTTCTAACAAAATTAAATTTTTATATATATATATATATATATATATATATATATATATATATAATAATAATATAAAACTGAATGCTCTGTTAAACAGATACTATCAGTGATGGCTTTGTGTCATATGTGTAAACATTACATACACACCCAGACCCACACACACACACACAGATACCCACACACACACACAGATACCCACACACACACACACACACAGATCCCCCCCCCCACACAGATCCCCCCACACACACACACAAAGATCCCCACTCACACACACATACAGACCCCCCACACACACAGACCCACACACACACACACCCACACACACACAGACCCACACACACACACACACACACACACACACACACACACACCCACACACACAGACCCACTCACACACAGACATACACACATACACACACACACAGACCCACACACACACAGCCCCACACACACACAGCCCCACACACAAAGACCCACACATACACACACAGTTCCCGTTTGCTGCTGCATTTAAAGAGGG